>NC_072433.2:61440000-61740000 GCF_028878055.3 Symphalangus syndactylus
GGCAAGCCTAGGCCAGGAGCAGTGGCTCACGCCTGTAATCCCGGCACTTTGGTAGACTGAGGTAGGAGGACTGCTTGAGGCCAGGAGTTTGAGACCAGCCTGGATAACATGGCAAGACCCTGCCTCTACAAAAAATTTAGAAGCTACTCAGGAGGCCAAGGCAGGAGGATGTACTGAGGCCAGGAGTTTGAGGCTGCAGTGAGATATGATCAGGCCACTGCATTCCAACTTGGGTGACAGAGCAAGAACTTGTTTCTCAAAAAAAAAAAAAAAAAAAAATGAAGGCAAGCCTATTTTTACCATCCCTCAGACAACACAAGGTTTACTAGGAGGGGCATCATAAAGCAGTAGAAAATGCATTGCCTTGAAACCAAAGCTGGGTGCAAAGCCCAACTCTATCATCCATTAACTCTGTGCTGATGAGCAAGTCTCTTCTCTCTCTCAGCCTCACTCTTCTGTATGTAAAGTGCGGATGATACCACCAGCCTCCAAGAGTTCTATGTGGACTACTGGGGATAATACATTTGAAGTGCCTGGCACACAATTGAAGGCCAGTAGCTGTTCATATTTCCTTCCCCTTTCTCTCCAAGGCAAGGGCTGGTCAGAGGAGAAGTACAGTTCAAGGGAATGCCTAAAAACCACACTGTAGGTCTGGGCATCCAGCCATTCTCAAAAGAAATGGGTATTCAAAGACCCAAGGCATTCAGGGCTACCAAAAACAATCAGAAAAACTCCACTGCTCAGGGTCTATGAACACAGAATCTTTTCTGAGTTGGCCAGACCAACTCCATCAACAGATCTTGACAGCTAAGGATTCAAAATTCACATTCTAAGATTTTACAATGCAATCAACTCAGTCCAGACATTTCACCATGCACACCTTGCATTTAAGCACAACATAGGCGTAAATATTCAGACCATTCACCATTTTCCCACAAACAATATAAACCCAACCCAATAACCTCTTTATGTCAGACTTCAATGTGTAGAGTGACAGGCACCCTCATATCCATGAGGGGAATCAATTAAAACAGATTAAATTGCTTCAGCTTTGATTTAATAACAAATTACCGGCAATCCTCATTGCAAATACTAAATACTCACTCCCCATAGGACAGGATAATCCTAAAATTTTAACAAAGCTTCAGAGGGTCTACACAACAGAGCTTTTTACTGGAAGCTATTAGGGTCTTCTAGGTCACCTTCAAATGGAAACATAAAGACTCCTGGTATATCCAGCACAAGAAAGAGATTCTAGTGTTCTGGAAACTGAAGGAAACACTTGGGGTTTCAACACAGATTATGAGGAAGGAAAGAAATCCTTTCTGAAGTCTCTTTGGTATTCAGCTGCAAAGGCCTCCAGACTCTCGAAGGCAGTTCAGAGAAGGACGCCAGTCCATCAGTGTCTGTCCGGCTCAGCTGGCTGACTATCCTTGAAGCATTGTTAACTCATGCCTGACTCCAGTCTGCCTCCACAAGGTAAGTGAGGACTAAAGGGACAGGAAACACTCTGTCCTTTAGCACAGTGTTTGGCTCTGGCTATGCTGTCCAAGTATTTTTTCATTTGGGGGAAAAAAGGATTCTAATTCTTTCTTGAATTCTTCATCACTTGTGGCATAGCACAGTTCTGAGCTTATATAAGAAAGTGAAAAAATAAGTCACAAAAATATACACATACTTGCAATTTTAAGTTACACCTTAATAATTCCGGATATTGAATGTTATCTGTACTTTTAAAAAACCTTGCAGTATGTCACCTGGAGAAATCGTTGTGGTTTGGTTCAGCGAGTTCTGTAACAATTTTTTCACTCCATCAATTGAGAAGCTACTGAACGGCTATTATTACCAAGAACCTGGGGCCTAAGGGTCCTTTCAAAGTTTCAGTAGCTCCATAATAGTTGCATTAACTTTAAGCACTAGGTACAATGCATCAAAAAGAATAGATCCTAAGTTTTTTGTTGTTGTCTTTTTAAATTCTGAGTCTGCCGACATTGAAAAGTGACGGTATCTACTAGTTTCTCACTGCCTGCCTCTATTTCTTCCCAGTGAGTCAATCTACCCACCCTGCAACCTGTGATTAAGAATATGCTGTTGGAGGCTGGGTGCAGTGGCTCACTCTTGTAATCCCAGCACTTTGGGAAGCCGATATGGGTAGATCACTTGAGGCCAGGAGTTCAAGACCAGCCTGGCCAACACGGTGAAGCCCTATCTTTACTAAAACTACAAAAATTAGCCGGGTGTGCTGGCACATGCCTGTAATCCCAGCTACTGAGAGGCTGAGGCACAAGAACCGCTTGAACCCAGGAGGTCGAGGCTGCAGTGAGCCGAGATTGTGCCACTACACTCCAGCCTGGGTGACACAGTGAGACCCTGTCTCCAAAAAAAAAGCTGTTTGTTAAGGAAGCTGGAAATTTCTCTTGGAAAAATTCTTTATTCTGTAAGAAGCCACGTAGTAAATGGTTTAGGCTTGCAGGCCATACAGTAGCAAATATGCTGCTGTTTTGTAGCCAGGGAGCTCACAGACCACAGGTAAATGAATGTGATAGTTCTCTTTCAATAAAACTTTTTTTGTGGGCTGAGTGTAGTACCTCACGCCTGTAATCTCAGCACTTTGGGAGGCCCAGGAAGAAGGATCACTTGAGGTCAGGAGTTCGAGACCAGCCTAACCAACATAGTGAAACCCCGTCTCTACTGAAAACTACAAAAATTATCTGGGCGTGGTGGCATTCACCTGTAATCCCAGCTACTCGGGAGGCTGAGACATGAGAATTGCTTAAACCTCGGAGGCAGAGGTTGCAGTGAACCAAAATTGGGCCACTGCACTCCAGCCTGGGTGACAGAGCGAGACTCCATCTCAAAAAAAAAAAAAAAAACTTTATTTGTGGACACTGAAATAAATTTGAATTTCATAAATGAAACTTCATGTATTACAAAACGTTATTTTGATATTTTCTTGGTAACCATTTAAAAATATAAAACTATTTTTATTTCATAGGCTATAAAATAAGTCTGTGAGACCAGTCTGGCCTCCCAGCCACTTCCCTGCTCTAAGTGAAACCCTGCTTCTTGCTTGCCCAAAGTGAAACATAATCCCAGTTTTGAAGCTAGCACACCAAACCAAGTTACTAAAATGGCACTGCTACTACAGTTTTAGAGCAGCTTTAGCCCAAAGGAGCCTTGCCTCTCCAAACTATGCTAACAAAATAGCCATTTTTAACGAATAAACATTGCCCAAGTTCTCTCTTTTAACCACAGAATCCTCCATCATAATTCCTTAATAAAGGCCAGGCGCGGTGGCTCACGCCAGTAATCCCAGCACTTTGGGAGGCCGAGGCGGGCGGATCACGAGGTCAGGAGATCGAGACCATCCTGGCTAACACAGTGAAACCCCATCTCTACTAAAAATACAAAAAATTAGCCGGGCAAGGTGGCGGGTGCCTGTAGTCCCAGCTACTCGGGAGGCTGAGGCAGGAGAATGGCGTGAACCCCGGGGGGCGGAGCCTGCAGTGAGCCGAGATCGTGCCACTGCACTCCAGCCTGGGCGACAGCGAGACTCTGTCTCAAAAAAAAAAAAAAATTCCTTAATAAAATAACCAGAAGGAAAACTTTTGCTAAGTATGGTTCAATCAAATCCACAACCCTACTTTTATGCAACTCCAAAAGAACCAGATGTGGCTGGCTATGGAACTCACACACCCAACTGAACACTTAGAAGACCTTGTATAAAACTATTAATCTGAAGGAGGAAAAACAGTTACTTCACAAGCAACGAAGTTATTAAGGCAAACCCAGGATCCTGGAATATTAAGTGGAAAACAAATTATCAACTCAGCCACAGTGCGGAAAGGACAGTTTCCTACTTTATCTCATGGTGGTTTCTACACACCTTTCTTCTGTTCATTTTAATCTTTATTCATGGACGATTATTTTCATAATATGAATGTATTCATGTCACAATAATGTCTGGATTCATTATTCTAAGGAAAAGAGTTGACCCGTCCCCCAAATATTCAGAAAACACCATATTAAGTCTTCACCCTAAAGAAATTATCTGCTGAATTGTTAGTGAAGGGGTACACACACAGACACAGAATATAAATAAAGTATCTTAAATAAATGTATCTGAAACCAGTATTAGTTTTCATTAGATCTTAACAGATTCAGCTTTTAAAAGGTACACAATTAGAAAGTATCCTCTGCTGGGAGATATTCTGAGGCTATGTCTACAGCTGCAATTCCGCCTCCATACAAATCACAGTGTTTCTTGAAATAGTGTTTCAATTTTTAAAATAAGTGCAATTCTTTCATGAGCACTGAAAACCTATCAAGTGGCTGCAGTGGGGTAATCATGGTAAGTGTTATAAATACCAATAGCTAAGAGACTCAGCCATAATCCCACACATCAATGGAGATAAATCGCTTTTTCTCCTATCCAGGACCTTATTTCTATCAACTGGTTAAAAATGACATTTCTAGTTCATTGTCTACACCATTGTTCCATATGTGACATTCTGATAACTGTACAGTTAACGGTACAGTACTTTGAGTTGTCTCTATAAGAATGAACTAGTGTAAGTAAATAATCCATAGGAATAAATGTGGTTTTGCAATTTAAGTTTACATACATTCCTAATCATATCATACAAGTGATCAATGATACTGATATTGCACCTAACAAACGGCGATGGCTGGAGGCTTTCAAAAAAATTTACAGAAATTTAGGATTCCTTTAAAAATAGAAAAAAGCCCAATATAAATATTACTAAAAACTAAATCCTATTTTTCTAAATTGCTCTATCTCCTTCTTAGACAATTCTCTACCTTCATTAAAACACATGAAATCAACCTGGGTGTAAATTATCTGAACACCTGGCATAATAAAAAAGTAATGTAGGAAAATTAGAAATATATGAAAATGATGAGACACAAGATGATATAGGGAATAGTTAATGCTCTATGGAAAAGCAAAATGTATTATAAATGCTAGATATGACAAGCCAACACTCTGGCAGAGTTCAAAAGCCTCTTTTCAATGAATTTAACACTAACTGCAAACTATCTTAAGGTCATATACGAAATATCTCACTTAATTCCACAGTTAACCTGTACACGTTTAAGTGGCGCAAGACTGAGCTAATGAAAAGCCTACCTACTAGGTCACAGCGCAACGCTCACGATGCATAACTAAAACTCCCTCCCGTCCCGTTCTGTGTTAAAAACCCTTCCTGTAAAACTTGCATAATCTTCCTCCTCATCACACACAATCTTTCCAGCAGACTGACTAAATCCAAGTTTAAAGGAGATCTCTGCTAGGAAGGAGGGGAAGGTTCCGTAGGATGGGAGCGACAACCTGTCAAACCCATTTTTTAAGAGCTTAGGGAGAAATGTCACCCCAATCAGCCTGGAGAGTTCGACGGCTCGCAATGTACAGTTACATTTCTTTACGACCCTTTGTACGTTCTGGGATTCAACGAGACAAAAAGAGGGGCTGGCTTTTCGTTTTGTTTCTCGGGGGTAATGGATCTGGCCGGGTCTGTTCAGTCTCAGGCCTCGGTGCCAGGCGGGCCACGCTCTGGTCCCAAAGTTCCCCAGTCCCGCCGCCGGGGGTCCGTAGTCACCGCCCGGGACCCAGGAACAATGCGGGGCTCCGGGCCGCTCACGATCGGGCCCGGGAGGCCATGCCCCGCCTGCGCCACGAACAAAAGGCTCTCGCGGGGCCGCGGCCGGGTGCCCGGGGCTGGCGGAGTCGACGCCCGGCGGGGAAGGCGCGGGGAAAACTTTCCGAGGGGCCGAGGCGGAGGGGCGAGGGCCGGGCCGCCCCCTCGAGGAGCCGCCCCGCACAATAGCCGGGCCCAGCGCGGGAAGGCCGGGCCGCCACGCCCCCGCCCCGGCCCCGGCCCCGGCCAGTACCTGGTGGTTTTCCTTCCTGCTGCCCGCGGCCGCCGCCGGCCCGCCCGGGCCGCTCGTCATGTTCACGTACAGGGAGCGGGTGAGCGGGCTCCGCAGCGTCCACATCCTCCGCGCCAGCCACACGGACGCCAGGCTCAGGCACAGCCAGCCCGCCAGCAGTCTCATCGGGGGCCGCGGCCGCTCGCTCGGATCACCGCTGGCGCCGGGACGAGGAGGAGGAGGCACCACCGCCTCTGGCCACCGCCGCCACCGCCCGAGCTCGAGCCATCGCGTCCGACTTGCCCATCCAGCCCCCTTCAGGGCAGAGGCTGGGGGTGGGGAGGAGCAGCCGGCGCGCAGCCTCGGCACCTCCCCCTTCCCTTCCCGCTGCGGAACGCCGCTGCCCCCTGAACCAGTTTCCAGCCGGAGCACTTACTAGCGGCCGCGGCGCTTTCTCTCCCGGCGCCCTCCCTCCGTCCAATGAGAGAGCCGCTGGGAGGCGGGACAAAGGGAGTGCGCATCCGCCCGGGGCGCGTTCTCATGTCCCGGCCCTGCCTCGGCGTCTAGTAATGGCGGAGGTGCTTTTAATTTTTTTGAGGGCTGAGGAGCTCACTTCCGAAGGCGGTAACTGCAGCCTCCCTGCCCTTCCAAGGTGGTGCTGGAAGGACCTCTAGTCTTTCCTCGCGTTAGTCGTTACCTCTCGACCCTCATCCCACTCCACGGCGGGACTTTGACAGGGTCGTGCAGTTAACCCCGGGGCCGCAAAGAGGGGAGTCATTCCTTTCGTGCATCCTGACACTCACACACAGGTTCTTCCCGGAGACGAATGCTGCCAGTGCTGGTTACCCGCTCGGATGCATAGTTTCCAGTTTACATTTAGAACCGACCTACCAGACTCCCTCCTCTACTCTTCCCACCACCACGACCCGCCTGCCCCGTTCCCCAGGCCTGAGAAGTTGCTGGCTGCGTGTTTCTGTAAGGAATTAGTGAAAATTCTGCCTTTTGGGGAAGCTACTGCAGCTGGGGTACCCACAAGTAATGTTTTAGATGTATTGATGGCCCTGCCCAAGAATGAAGACCTCAAGTTAGACTCCTTGGCTGCCTTGTTTCCTTGAATTAGCACAGGGAAGTTGGACCCAACACTCTTAGAGTGAACTCAGCTCTGGGAGCAGTGTTTAACCCGGATATTTATTTGATCATTTATAACACGAGGAGACCTAGCAACATTTCAGAACTGAAGGGTTAGTTACATTGTGTTCCTGTCTGCAGTTCTTCCTGCTATTATCCAAGCCACAATTAAGTAACATTTCGTGGGGGTCCCTAACTTTAATACTTTCCTAGGTTTGTTTGGGAAGTGCTTTTAATTTAACTGCACCAGAAATAATGTAAATGTGTCTAAGTTCAAAACAAAAGAAGTAAGCCTTTTAGTTAATTCAATGTTGCACATCAGAGATTTTCATTTATGAAACAGTGGGGTGGTGAGCCACAGATGGGGAACAAAATCATTCCTTACCTAACAGCTTTTTTTTTTTTTTTTTTTTTTTTTTGAAACAGTGGAGTCTCGCTCTGTCTCCAGGCTGGAGTGCAGTGGCTCGATCTCCGCTCACTTCAAACTCCTCCTCCCGGGTTCAAGCAATTCTTCTGCCTCAGCCTCCCGAGCAGCTGGGCCTACGGGTGCGCGCCACCATGCCCAGCTAATTTTTGTGTTTATCGTAGAGACAGGATTTCACCATGTTGGCCAGGATGGTCTCCATCTCTTGACCTCGTGATCCGCCTGCCTTGGCCTCCCAAAGTGCTGGGATTACAGGCGTGAGCCACTGCGCCCGGCCCAGCAGCTCTTTTATTAGCTTCTGAGAATCTCAGCTTGACACCTTTGGCTAACAAGGATATCTTGTTGCCTAATGTAACAGGCTGTAACAACAAACAAAAAGGCACAGGGTGGGTAGGGGCCGGTATTTTGTGTTCTCTCTTTCCAATATATTCCCTGACGGCTTCCTGCCAAAACCCCGAAGAGCCCAAGCCTTACTAAATCTAATTCAAACCTCTAGTGGTCCTGGCCCAAATCATCAAAAAGGAACTACGGTAGCAAGTCCAATAACTGTTTATTTACTATGTCACCTCTCCTTCCTGTCTCTTAGGATCAGTGTAACAGACAAAGCAACTCTCACAAAAGGAAGCCTTCATCTTTTTAAAGTGGGGGTGAAAGCAGCAGGAGTGCATAAAATGGCATATTTCCTTTCTGAAGACAAAGGAGACAAAAAGGTATGCCCCAGCTATAGAGTGAGACCACATAGCTATAGCTCAGAGACTGCAAAATGTTGTCAGATGAACAAGCAAGTAGATGGCTGCTGTAGTCAGAAGGATTTTGGGGTCAGTTAACTGCCACAAAGCCTAACAGCTCAAAGGAGCAGATTTTGTTTTATATCTGAGCAGCTGGCCTGGAAAAATAAATCACTCATACATTTAAAATACTCTATAATAACCACAAAACACTCAAACCCATGCTATTTACATTTAGCAGGCACAGGAAGAAACCAGAGCATCCGATGATCAAATGATTTGCCTGAAGGTAGCAGAGCAAATTCAATAGCTGACCTTTTCATAGAACTTGGTGTCCCAGCTCGTGGTCTTTCGATCCATCTAAGAAGCTTTGCTGTCTCTTCTCAGAGAGCCTCCTGAATTACAAATGAGGAGGAAGGAAAACAGCAAGAGTAAATATACGAAGCAGAAGTTCAGATTCCCCATTGGGGACAGCCCCCTTCCTTCATCTACTAGAATGTCACTACCATATATTAAAACCTCAATTATCCATAATGGAGACGGGAAGAGGCAAGATAACACAAAAAGCCAAATAGGAGCCAATACTCGTTCTAACATGATCTTGAGATGCAGTTAGTGATATTCAAAAGACACACAAATGACCCTCTGCACTGAACTCTGCTCATTGACCCCAGGTGTCCCACTTGGGTCACAGCCCTGTACACAAGCCCAAAATTTTGGTGGGATCACTTTCCTATCTAGATCTCTAGGCAAAGGCTTTTTGTTATTGTTGTTCTTTGAAGTTACAAAGCTTGGCATTTTCATATTCTCTTTTCAATTACAAAGTATCATGTTAAGAGAATCCACAAGCAGAGAGTTTGGATCTATACAAAATCTACTGATGATTGTTATCTCCTTGAAGAGATAATGATTTAAAAAGAACTCATAGGCCAGGCAGCGTGGCTCATGCTTGTAATCCCAGCACTTTGGGAAACCAAGGCAGGTGGATGGCTTGAGCCCAGAAGTTCAAGGCCAGCCTGGGCAACATGGAGAAACCCCATGTCTACAAAAAATACAAAAATAAGACAGTCGTGGTGACATGCACCTGTAGACCCATCTACTCAGGAGGCTGAGGTGGGAGGATCAACCTGAGCCTAGGAGGCTGAGGTTGCAGTAAACTGAGATTGTGCCACTGCACGCCAGCTTGGGTGACAAGGCAAAACTGCAGATAGGTTTAAAAAAAAAAATTAGCGGCCGGGCGCGGTGGCTCAAGCCTGTAATCCCAGCACTTTGGGAGGCCGAGGCGGGTGGATCACGAGGTCAGGAGATCGAGACCATCCTGGCTAACACGGTGAAACCCTGTCTCTACTAAAAAATACAAAAAAAATTAGCCGGGCATGCTGGCGGGCGCCTGTGGTCCCAGCTACTCGGGAGGCTGAGGCAGGAGAATGGCGTGAACCCAGGAGGTGGAGGTTGCAGTGAGCCGAGATCACGCCACCGCACTCCAGCCTGGGGGACAGAGAAAGACTCCGTCTCAAAAAAAAAAAAAAAAAAATTAGCAGCCTAGGCCAGGCACCATGGCTTATGCTTGTAATCCCAGCTACTCAGGAGGCTGATGCAGGAGAATCGCTTGAACCCAGGAGGCAGAGGCCGCAGTGAGCCGAGATCATGCCGGTGTACTCCAGCCTGGGCAACACAGTGAAACTCCATCTCAAAAAAAAAAAAAAAAAAAAAAAAGAGCCTCAAGTAGCAGAATTGAACCAGGGGTTAGAAGATGTTAGTAGTTGGCCAGGTGCAGTGGCTCACATCTGTAATGCCAGCACTTTGGGAGGTTGAGGTGGGTGGATCACGAGGTCAGGAGTTTGAGACCAGCCTGGCCAATATGGTGAAACCCAGTCTCTACTAAAAATACAAAAAAAAATTAGCCAGGGGTGATGGCCTACACCTGCAATCCCAGCTACTCATGAGGCTGACGCAGGAGAATTGCTTGAACCTGGGAGGCGGAAGATGCAGTGAGCCGAGATCACACCACTGCACTCCAGCCTGGGTGACAGAGTGAGACTCCATCTCAAAAAAAAAAGACGTTAGTAGCAAATACAAGTAACACCGTGTGCTTCATTGGAGAACTCCCAATGCTACTCATTAGCATAATAGTTTATCATCTGCACTTTGAGCCAGACTATCTGGGTTTTAAGCTGGGCTCTATGCTTCTCGATTATGCAATTTGAGGCAAATTACTTGACCTCTACATGTCTGTTTCCTCATCTGTAAAATGGAAATAATAATAATGGTTACCTATTTCATAAGGATGCAGTGAATATCATGTTATATACTCAATATAAAGGGCTTAATAAGTGCCTCAACATTTAGTAAACACTCAAAAAATGTTAATTTGTTTTCACTTTAACTTGGGTAAATCAACCTCATCTGAGCCTCTCTTTCCTCATCTGTAAACTAAGAGCCATGGTTCTGAGCTGTCTGCTTCACAAGACATTTGTGAGAATTAGATGATCTGAGAGTTTTTTAAACTGTAAAACATCAACCAAAGTTATCATAATAAAGATGCTCAGTCCTAATGTAAAATGCCCATGTGAGGGATCTAGGTGGCCATCCTGTAAGAATCTAATGTCTGATAATCTGTCAGAGACTTTGGTCTCTGCAAAGCTACTCTCCATAAAACATTCTCTTAGAACCCATGATGACAGCATCTCTTAATAATGTATCTGTCTTCACACATGTGTCTATCCTCGTGACATTTCAAACTGAATGGGGAAAAAAATATAAAACACAAAACTAGGCCGAGGTGGGAAGATCATTTGAGGCCAGGAATCCAAGACCAGCCTGGACAACATGTTGAAACCCCATCTCTACTAAAAATACAAAAATTAGCTGGGCATGGTTGTATAGGTACTTGGGAGGCTGAGGCATGAGAATCACTTGCACCCAGGAGGCAGAGGTTGCAATGAACTGAGATCGCACCACTGCACTCCAGCTTGGGTGACAGAGCAAAAGTCTGTCTCCAAAAACAAAGTAAAACAAATAAACACAGAACTATAAAAAAAAAATTTCAAACCTAAAAGCAAAATCAGGTGGGCACAGTGGCTCATGTCTACAATCCCAGCACTTTGGGAGGCCGAGGCAGGCAGATGGCTTGAGCCCAGGAGTTCCACACCAGCCTGGGCAACATGACAAAATCCTGTGTCTACCCGCCCCCCCAAAAAAAAAAAAAAACTACAAAAATTAGTCAGGTGAGGTGGTGTGTGCCTGTACACCCAGCTACTCAGGAGGCTGAGCAGGAGCATCAACTGAGCCTGAGAGGTCGAGGCTGCAGTGAGCCATGACCACAGCACTGCACTCCAGCCTGGGTGACAGCACAAGACCATGTCTCAAAAAATAAAATAAAAATCAGGGAGTAAACTCAAGTTACCTACTTGTCAAAGATGCCTGTCTTTTTAGTAGGAAAGTCTTTTCCCCTGATATATAAAATTCTTTCCAGCTGGCTCACCTATTTACCCAGTCAGTACCCGCCAGAGCATTTCACCTGCTTACAGAACCTTCTGAACTCCCATGATTTCCTCCTTCATCAGTCTCACATCTGTTTGAGTTTATGTCAAGAATATTAACAGAAAGACAAAGAAATGCCACTTTCACATATGCAATAAATATTTATTGGGTACGTGGAATATACCAGGCCCTGGATTTACGGGAATAGAAAGCAAAATAAACACAATGTCTCACCTTCATAGAGCTTACCGTCTAGTAAGGAGACAGACCTGAATACATAATTACAAACTGCTGAGAGCAAGAAAGGATTTGTATACTGTTACGAGAACTTGGAGAGATCCGACTTAATTAGGGGTGGAGGGCATGAGGGAAGGAGAGTGTTCAGGGAAAGCTGCCCTGAGGAAATGTGCTTTGTGGTCATTTTGACAACCCCTTGCCAAATTTGAAAGCTTCCAGATTTCCCAAGTTCCTCCTGGACTACAGGTATCCCCAATAATTGTGACAACAGAAATGGAGATAATGCAGGACAGGCAAGCCCCAAAGTGGCGCTTAGCCCTCTGGGTTCTTGGCTTTATCAGGAGGGAATTCAAAGGCAAGCCAGAGGTAGAAGAAAACAGTTATATTGAAGAGGCTGTGTTACAGCTCCATGGCTGATATTGAAGAGGCTGTGTTACAGCTCCATGGCTGCTGCTGCAGAGCAGGGCTACCCCATAGGGAGAGAGTAGCAGCTGAGGGTAGTTTTCCAGCCATATTTATACCCACTTTTTTTTTTTTTTTGAGACGGAGTCTCGCTCTGTCGCCAGGCTGGAATGCAGTGGCACAATCTCAGCTCACTGCAACCTCCACCTCCCGGGCTCAAGTGACTCTCCTGCCTCAGCCTCCTGAGTAGCTGGGACTACAGGCATGCGCCACCACGTCCGACTAATTTTTCTATGTTGAGTAGAGACAGGGTTTCACCGTGTTGGCCAGGCTGGTCTCAAATTCCCGACCTCATGATCTGCCTGCCTCAACCTCCCAAAGTGCTGGGATTATAGGCAAGAGCCACTATACCCAGCCTCTACTTGAAACTAAAAGTGGGAGGCTGGGCACGGTGGTTCATGCCTATAATCCCTGCACTTTGGGAGGTTGAGGTGGATGGATCACGAGGTCAGGGGTTCGAGACCAGCCTGGCCAACATGGGGAAACCCCGTCTCTACTAAACATACAAAAAATAGCCAGGCTTGGTGGCAGGCGCCTGTAATCCCAGCTACTCAGGAGGCTGGGGCAGGAGAGTCGCTTGAACCCGGGAGGCAGAGGTTGCAGTGAGCCGAGATCGCATGCCACTGCACTCCAGCCTGGGCAATAGAGCAAGACTCTGTCTCAAAAAAAAATAAATAAATAATTGCATGTAGATTAAAGAGCTGTTTATGCAGAAATTTCTAGGGAATGGGCAGTAACTCTTGGGTCATTGGATCACTGCCACGGAAAGTGACAGTAACTGTCGAGTGTTGCCATGGCAGTGGTAAATCGACATGGCACACTGGTGAGCATGTCTGATTAAAGCTACTTTTGCCCAGGCTGTGTTTTGGCTATTTCTTAATCTGGTCCAGTGTCCACTCCAGTGTCCGAGCTCCACCTCTGGAGTAGAGTCCCACCTGCTACCTCAGACTGCTCATCAGAGCCTTCTAGAATGTGAGGAATCCCAGTGTCCCTCACATACACTCACAGAGTCCTGGAGAAAATGAAATGAGTTGTCTGGACAGCTGTCAGCACAATCCCCTATATATATAGTCATCTTTCAAATAGTAGCTGTGGTGGTTATTATGGAATCATAAGGCAGATGTAAACCTTGCTCTCCTTGCACAAGTTATTTAAGCAGTCCAAGAGATGAACAGCCATCTACTTTAAACTTAGTCTACTATAAGACAAATTAATTAGGGAGAGTGTTTCAACCTAAATCCTGGGCTCCACCAAACGAATCAGTTTCTCCAACAGAACTATGTGAATTAGGCATTTTATTTTATTTTATTTTTATTTTTTAAGACAGGGTCTCTGTTGCCCAGACTGGAGTGCAGTTGTACAATCTCAGCTCACTGCATCCTCCACCTCCTAGCTCAAGCGATCCTCCCACCTCAGCCTCCCAAGTAGCTGGGGCTACAGGCACACACCACCATGCCCAGCTAGTTTTTTGTGTTATCTTGTAGAGACACAGTTCGCCATGTTGCCCAGGCTGGTCTTGAACTCCTGGACTCAAGTGATCTGCCTGCCTCAACCTCCCAAAGTGCGAGGATTACAGGCATGAGCTACCATGCCTGGCCTCTAAATTAGGCATTTTGATACACATGTTTTGTACCACCTAAGTTGTGCTTTTTTTTTATTTTTATTTTTTCAAGACGGACTTTCACTCTTGTTACCCAGGCTGGAGTGCAATGGCGGGTTCTCAGCTCACTGCAACCTCTGCCTCCCAGGTTCAAGCGATTCTCCTGCCTCAGCCTCCTGAGTAGCTGGGATTACAGGCATGCGCCACCATGCCTGGCTGATTTTTTTTGTATTTTTAATAGAGACGAGGTTTCTCCATGTAGATCAGGCTGGTCTCGAACTCCTGACCTCAGGTGATCCACCCGGCCTCGGCCTCCCAAAGTGCTGGGATTACAGGCGTGAGCCACCACACCCAGCCCACTTCTGTGTTTATACAGATCCTTCTGCTTGTGCTTCTGAATCCTTAAAAGACATCTTCACATACAGTATAAGCTACTTAAAGGAATATAAGTATTTTTAAATATATATTTCAACTAAATAATGTCCTTCCAATAACAGGTCTATGAGTCAGAGCTCTGATAAAAGACAGAAGGCTGTTGCTTTCATTCAGTTTCTAGGGCGTTTTTGAAGATCCAAATATCTTTCATCTAGTTTTAAATATCCTTTCAAAACAACCCTGTCCTTGGCCTCTTAATTGCTGTCTCTTGTATGTATGTGGGCTTGGTCTTCTAAATGACTGCTTCCTCTCCACCAAATTCACCGTGGGTATTTATTTTGAAACTATAAAGGCTTCTTATTTTATAAATATGAAACATTAAAACTTATGGTTTATATAAAATACATGGGGGAAAGTACTGTATTATGAGAAATCTTTTAAAACTTAAAATGTAAATATTTTACAATAGACCAAATGTGTATATACATAAACATAAGTGATCTTAAAGAGTTTGTAAAACATACCACAAAATAACCACATCTCTGCTGGTGTAAAATAAAACCACTGTTTTCTTTTTGCACAACCAAAACTGATCAGAAAATGAGGAAGAATACATTTATGAAAGAGGATACTTGAGCAATCAACCAACCTGAAAGTCAGACAGAACTATCTCCCTTCTCTGGTGAAAACTATGATTGATTTTTTAATAGCCACAGCTAATCTGAGCTTGTTTTACAAGTTAGCCCAGGATCTTCGTCAAATTTATTGTGTGCGCAACTCATTCAATCAGAGGAAAGGCATTTGGCTGTCAGATCACCAAAACTGTGGCATTGTAAGACTCCCACTACAGTTTTCATTTCCCTTTATGGTCTCCACTTACCAAGAATTCTTTGTGCTATACAGTTTCCTGAAATTGACAAAGTCAATACTGATAACAGCTATTAAGTTTTTCTACAATAGAAATTTTATTTCTAAGTTCATTAGCTTTTCTTTTCTTTTTTCAGACCAGTGTAATGTTCTGCTCCCAGGCTGGAGTGCAATGGTATGATCACAGCTCACTGCAGCCCCCCTGGGCTGAATCTATCCTCCTGCTTCAGCCTCCTGAGTAGCTGGGACTACAGGTACATGCCACCACACTCAGCTAATTTTTGTATTTCTTTGAGAGATAGGGTATCGTCACGTTGCCCAGGCTGGTCTCAAACTCCTGAGCTCAAGTGATCTGCCTGCCTCAGCCTCCCAAAGTGCTGGGATTATAGGCGTGAGCCACCGTGCTCGGCCTAAGTTCATTAGCTTTCTATGCTCAAGTCTTTTGGAGAAGTTTGAGATGTGACAGCAGCAGGCATCAGAGGCTAGCAGCTCTCCCCCACCATGAAGAATTTTTCCCATTCAGATTCCAGCTTCCCCCTCTCACACCACCCCAGAGGGCATGGAGAAGCTGGCTTTGCTCAGGAACCACAATAAAGTGTAGTTTGTTATGTGTGAATATAGAGCATGCTGTTCTCCGTCCAACATAAATCCATTTTTATAACCAAAACTATAAATGACAGTGGAGCCAAATTTGCTACTTTTTGGACAGACAGCTTACAAGTTAAACAAATTGCTTTAGGTTCATTATATCCAGTTTTTGCTTTCATAAGGAGACATATTTACAGATAATTTTTACCACATCTACAATGTTCATTATAATTATTCAATGAAGGAAGCCTTCAGGAAAAAAAACTAAGTTATCCTTGTACAGTTTTGACAGCACATTGGATTCGTGTTTAGAATCTGCAACATCCTGTTTGATTCATGTGCTGGAATTTCTCCATTATTGTACTTTTTTTTTTTGTCTCACAGAGATGGGATCTTGCTATGTGGACTAGTGCTTCCTCTTCAACTTCCTCTCCTTCAATTCCCTCCGAAGCCCACCTTTTCAGGACAACATTAACTCCTGTCCTCAAGTGATACTCCTACCACAGCCTCCCAAAGTGCTGGGATTACAGGCATGAGCCACCATTCCCAGCCCATTATGATACTTTATTTTATTTATTTTTCGTTTTTGAGATGGAGTCTTGCTTTGTCACCCAGTCTGGAGTGCAATGGCACAATCTTGGCTCACTACAACCTCCGCCTCCTGGTTCAAGCAATTCTCCCGCCTCAGCCCAGTAGCTGGGATTACAGGCACCCACGACCACACCCAGCTAATTTTTGTATTTTTAGTAGAGACAGAGTTTCACCATTTTGGCCAGGCTGGTCTCCAACTCCTGACCTCACGTGATCCACCCACCTCAGCCTCCCAAAGTGCTGGGATTACAGGCATGAGCCACCATGCCTGGCCCCATTATGATTCTTTCTTTTCTTTCTTTCTTTCTCTCTCTTTCTTTCCTTCCTTCCTTCCTTCTCTTTCCTTCCTTCCTTCCCTCCTTCCTTCCCTTTATTTATTTCTTTTATTTATTTCCGTTCTTTTCTTTCTTGCTTGCTCTGTCTCCCAGGCTGGAGTGCAGTGGTGCCATCTTGGCTCACTGCAACCTCCGCCTCCTGGGTTAAGGCAATTCTGCCTAAGCCTCCCGAGTAGCTGGGATTATAGGCATGTACCACCACACCCAGCTAATTTTTGTATTTTTAGTAGAGATGGGGTTTTGCCATGTTTGCCAGGCTGGTCTCAAACTCCTGACCTCAAGTGATCCACCCACCTCAGCCTCCAAAGTACTGGGATTACAGGTGTGAGCCACTGCACCCAGCCTATGATACTTTAAATAGCTGCGTATACATGAGTGTATTTTCATCTTGACAGATGGTAAATCATAGCATATTTGAGGACATCAAGCATTCGGTAGATCCTTTGCCCTATTTAGAACTTATATCTGCTTGGACACAAGTATCAGGAATATATTATATTTTTGACATATGTTAAAGGCTGTTTCAAGAAAAAAATTTAAGTCAGGTCTTTTTGACATATTAAGCTGTATATGGAGTTAATCATAAAATTGCCCTGAAAAATCTCTGGAAATAGAGAAATAAAATTGCTGCCTGAGAACCACACTTTAAAACATACATATAGGCTGGGCATGGTGGCTCATGCCTGTAATCCTAGCACTTTGGGAGGCCGACACAGGTGGATTGCTTAGGCCCAGGAGTTTGAGACCAGCCTGAGCAATATGGTAAAATCCTGTCTCTACAAAAAATTACAAAAATTATGTTTTTATGGCTGACCAACCTCCTCCTCACCCTCCAACCGCAATGAGCTGTTATTTCCACAATTACGTTATACTTCAGTCAATTTGAAGTCAAGTCTTGGCTTGAGGCCTGCCTTTTTTTTTTTTCTTCTTTTTGCCTTAGGAGGTCTCAGACTGAAAACTTGAGATCATGTGAGATCATGCACTCACATGTGAGATCATGTGAGATCACAGCCATGACAGCCACTCCTCAGTCTTCTGTGTAACTGGTTCTGTTGGATACTCGTCAGCTGTGAACCATTCACTTTCGGAAACATACACTGACAAAATCCCAAATTGTCACCTCCTTCATGATCCCATACACATGACTTAAATGTGATGGGAGGAAAAAAAAATGGGCTGCTGGGGGACCTGTCTTTTTTAAAGGTGACTTTGCATGTCTTTGCTCAAATCTTTTTTTTTTTTTTTTTTGAGACGGAGTTTCACTCTTGTTGCCCAGGCTGGAGTGCAATGGCATGATCTTGGCTCACCACAACCTCCACCTTCCAGGTTCAAGCAATTCTCTTGCCTCAGCCTCCCAAGTAGCTGGGATTACAGGCATATGCCACCATGCCCAGCTAATTTTGTATTTTTAGTAGAGATGGGGTTTCTCCATGTTGGTCAGGCTGGTCTCAAACTCCCGACCTCAGGTGATCCCCCCCCCTCGGCCTCCCAAAGTGCTGGGATTACAGGTGTGAGCCACTGTGCCTAGCCCCTCAAATTTATTATACACACATATATACGTATGTATACGTATATGGCTCCATGACGTATATATGTGGTGTGTATATACACTTATGGGGAGAGAGATTATATATATATATATATATATATATATATATATATATATATATGTATGTGTGTATGTATTTTTTTTTTTTTTGAGACGACTGGTTCTCACTCTGTCACCCAAGTTGGAGTGCAATGGTGTGATCTTGGCCCACTGCAGCCTCCACCTCCCCAAGCTCAGGTGATCCTCCCACCTCAGCCTCCCGAGTAGCTGGGACCACAGGCACGTGCCACCATGCCTGGGTAATTTTTGTATTTTTTCATAGAGATGGAGTCTTGCCATGTTGCCCAGGCTGGTCTCACACTCCTAGTTTCAAGCAATCGGCCTACTTTGGCCTCCCAGTGCTGAGATTACAGATGTGAGCCACTGTGCCTGGCCACCAGCTCTATCTTTACCATCAAAATTGGAGTAAACATTTACATCAGGGGTCAGGGGTATCCAATCTTTTGGCTTCCCTGGGCCACATTGGAAGAAGAAGAATTATCTTGGGCCACACATAGAATATACTAACCCTTGCTGGGCATGGTGGCTCATGCCTGTAATCCCAGCACTTTGGGAGGCCGAGGCAGGTGGATCACATGAGGCCAGGAGTTCAAGAGCAGCCTGGGCAACATGGTGAAACCCTGTCTCTATTAAAAATACAAAAATTAACCAGGCATGGTGGCACACGCCTGTAGTCCCAGCTACTCAAGAAGCCGAGGCAGGAGAATTGGTTGAGCCTGGGAGGTGGAGGTTGCAGGGAGCCAAGATCATACCACTGCACTCCAGCCTGGGTGACAGAGAGAGACTCCTTCTCATAAAAAAAAAAAAAAAAAAAAAAAAAAAAAAAATTGCAAAAGACTCATGATGTGGTTTTGTTTGTTTTGAGACAGTTTTGAGACAATTGCCCAGGCAGAGTGCAGTGGCACAATCAGGGCTCACTGCAACTTCTGCCTTCCACCTCCCAGGCTTAAGTGATTCTCCTGCCTCAACCTCCCGAGTAGCTGGGATTACAGGCACGTACCACCATGCGCTGCATTTTTAGTAGAGATGGGGTTTTGCCATATTGGTCAGGAGTTGGAACTCCTGACCTCAGGTGATCTGCCCGCCTCGCCCTCCCAAAGTGCTAGGATTACAGGTGTGAGCCACCTCACCAGGCCAAAATCTCATAAAGTTTTAAGATTACAAATTTGTGTGGGGCTGCATTCAAAGCCATCCCAGGCCGCATGTGGCCCACAGGCCGTGGGTTGGACATGCCTGATTTACATCAAGAGGCAGGAAGGCCACATTCTAGTTACTTCCTTTACACTTTCCATGTGATCTTGGAAAAAATCACATAACCCCAACTACCTTGTCTTTAAAAATAGTAATCAATTGGCCAGAAGTGGTGGCTCACACCTATAATCCCAGCACTTTGGGAGGCCGAGGTGGGTGGATCACTTGAGGTCAGGAGTTCGAGACCAGCCTGGCCAACATGGCGAAACCCCGTCTCTACTAAAAATACAAATATTAACCGAGTGTGGTGGTACACACCTGTAGTCCTAGCTACTCGGGAGGCTGAGGCAGGAGAATCGCTTGAACCCAGGAGGGGAGTTTGCAGTGAGCTGAGATCACACCACTGCACTCCAGTCTGGGTGAGAAAGCAAAACTCTGTCTCAAAAAACAAAAAGAAAGTAAGTAAATAAATGCTAATCAATCAAGACCACCCATGCGTAAAGGTATGGACCATCACCTGCTTACTTTCTTTGGTGAATTATGAATTATGTGAATTTTTTCCACATTCTAATATAAATACATCTGTACTTAGTAATGCAACAGAAGTGGTATAATTTTCTTTAAAAAACCAAGTCTCACAAATTCAGAGTCCCATAATCCTCCATAAAACAAGAATTTATTATAAACAGTACCATACCTGTGACAACATTTATAAATGGAGATGATCTTTTCTTTTGAGAACTATGTGCTTGACAAATTATCACCTTCTTATGACCTGAAATCAAAATCCTTGCCTTTCTTACTCCTGTATGTTCATCACACACACACACACACACACACACACACACACACACCCCTGCTCTGTTTCATAGTGTAAGGCTTGCCCGGTCTACTGTGAAGTACCTGGGAGGGAAGAAAAAAAAAACTCTAGAAATGAAATGGAAATAGATATATTTTTACTCCATGACATTCTAGATCTGGGCCACAGCCTACTCTCCATGAAAGAAAGCCTCCTACAACAGCACTGCAAGGGTACTGCATGTCACTTAGAACAGTGACAGCACCACTAAGTGCCAGACATTGTGCTAGTGCTTTCCATATGCCATCTATTTTTTTTTTTTTTTGAGACAGAGTCTCACTCTGTCACCCAGGCTGCAGTACAATGGCTCGATCTCGGTTCATGCAACCTCCATCTCCCAGGTTCAAGCGATTCTCTTGCCTCAGCCTCCTGGGTAGCTGGGATTACAGGCGTGCACCACCACGCTTGGTTAACTTTTGCATTTTTAGCAGAGACGGGGGTTCACCATGTTGGCCAGGCTGGTCTCAAACTCCTGACCTCAAGTGATCCACCTGCCTTGACCTCACAAAGTGCTGGGATTACAGGCGTGAGCCAGCACGCCTGGCCTGCCATCTCTTTTAATCCTCCTAACAATCAAATGAGGTGGATACTATTATTACCACCTTTTTATAGACAATAATCCAAGGCAGAGAAAGCTTCCATTGCTTTTGCAGTGAATAAATAAATAAGTGGTTGAGGCAGGATTTTTTTTTTTTTTTTTTTTTTTGAGACAGGGTCTTTCTCTGTCACCCAGGCTGGAGTGCAGTGGCATGATCTCTGCTCCCTGCAACCACCACCTCCCAGGCTCAAGTGATCTTCCCACCTCAGCCTCCTGAGCAGCTGGGATGTCAGGCACCCACCCATACCCAGGCATGCCCAGCTAATTTTTGTATTTTTTGTAGAGACGGGGTTTTGCTACATTGCACAGACTGGTCTCAAACTCCTGGGCTCAAGGGATCTTTCCACCTCAGCCTTCCAAAGTGCTGGAATTACAGCATCGCACCTGGCCGAAGCCGAATTTTAAACTAGGCAGTCGGGTTGCAGAACCCTCATTCTTCACCACAATGCTTTACCGCCTCCTAGTGTTTATTTACTTTTGTAAAATTTTTTTTTGCAGGCCGGGCACAGTGGCTCACCCCTGTAATCCTAGCACTTTGGGAGGCCGAGGCGGGTGGATAACCTGAGGTCAGGAGTTCGAGACTGGCCAACATGGTGAAACCCCGTCTCTACTAAAAATACAAAAAATTAGCCAGGCGTGGTGGCGCATGCGTGCCTGTAATCCCAGCTGCTCAGGAGGCTGAGGCAGGAGAATTACTTGAACCCAGGAGGTGGAGGTTGCAGTGAGCCAAGATTGTGCCATTGCACTCCACCCTGGGCAACAAGAGTGAAACTCCATCTCAAAAAAAAAAAAAAAAAGATTTTTTTTGCAGAGATGGTCTTGCCTCGTTGCCCAGGCTGGTCTCAAACTCCTGGCCTCAAGGGATCCTTTTGCCTCAGCCTCCCAAAGTATCAGGATTACAGGCATGAGCCATTGCACCTGGCCTTAGAGGTTTTTGTTTTGTTTTGTTTTGTTTTGGAGATGGAGTTTCGCTCTTGTTGCCCAGGCTGCAGTGCAATGATGTGATCTCAGCTCACCACAAACTCTGCCTCCTGGGTTCAAGCAATTCTCCTGCCTCAGCCTCCCGAGTAGCAGGGACTACAGGGATGCACCACCACGCCTGGCTAATTTTGTATTTTTAGTAGAGACGGGGTTTCTCCATGTTGGTCAGGCTGGTCTCAAACTCCCGACCTCAGGTGATCCGCTCACCTCGGCCTCCCAAAGTGCTGGGATTACAGGCGTGAGCCACCATGCCCAGCAAGTGTTAGTGTATTCTATGTGTGGCCCAAGACAATTCTTCTTGTGTCCAGCCGCCTTAGTGGTTTTTTTGGTTTTGTTTGGTTTGAAATGGAGTTTAGCTCTTGTCACCCAGGCTGGAGTACAGTGGCACAATCTCGGGTCACTGCAACCTCTGCCTCCTGGGTTCAAGTTATTCTCCTGCCTCAGCCTCCCAGGTAGCTGGGATTAGAGGCACTCGCGACCATACCCAGCTAATTTTTGCATTTTTAGTAGAGACGGGATTTCGCCATATTGGCCAGCGCCTTAGTGTTTTATAAAACAGGCCTCAGATCACTAGCGTCAGGATCACCTGTGGTGCTGGTTAAAATGCAGCTTCCTTGGCTATCTCAGGTATACTGATTCAGAATCTTCGGGTAAAACTAATATGTAATTTATATAATTAAAAAGTACTTAAACGTCTTTTTTTTATTATTTATTTATTATTTTTTTATTTTTTATTTTTTTTGAGACGGAGTCTAGCTCTGTCGCCCAGGCTGGAGTGCAGTGGCGCGATCTCGGCTCACTGCAAGCTCTGCCTCCCAGGTTCACGCCACTCTCCTGCCTCAGCCTCCTGAGTAGCTGGGACTACAGGCGCCCGCTGCCATGCCTGGCTAATTTTTTTGTATTTTTGGTAAGAGACAGGGTTTCACCGTGCTAGCCGGGATGGTCTCGATCTCCTGACCTCGTGATCCACCCGCCTCGGCCTCCCAAAGTGCTGGGATTACAGGCGTGAGCCACTGCACCCGGTCTTAAACGTCTTAAAATTATTTTTAATGAGCTATTTATTTATTTATTTATTTAGAGACAGAGTCTCGCTCTGTTGCCAGGCTGGAGTGCAGTGGCGCAATCTCAGCTCACTGCAACCTCCGCCTCCCGGGTTCAAGCGATTCTCCTGCGTCAGCCTCCAGAGTAGCTGGGCGCGCACCACCACGCCCAACTAATTTTTGTATTTTTTAGTAGAGACGGGGTTTCACCATGTTGGCCAGGATGGTCTTGATCTCTTGAACTTGTGGTCTGCCCACCTCAGCCTCCCAAAGGTAATTATTTTTAAATAATATGTTGAGATAACCTAAAAGAAAGTCACATTTCATATTAATTTTTCATATATGTCTGGACTCTCTATTCTGTTCCATTTGTTTTTGTTTGTTTGTTTGTTTGTTTTTGAGATGGTGTCTCACTCTGTCGCCCAGGCTGGAGTGCAGTGGCACGATCTCGGCTCACTGCAACCTCTGCCTCGCAGGTTCAAGCTTTTCTCCTGCCTCAGCCTCCCTAGTAGCTGGGACTACAGGCATGTACCACCAGGCCTGGCTAATTTTTGTATTTTGAGTAGAGACAGGGTTTCACCGTGTTGGCCAGGCTGGTCTCGAACTCTGACCACAAGTGATCTGCCTACCTCAGCCTCCAAAAGTGCTGGGATTACAGGCGTGAGCCACCGCGCCCAGCCTGCTCCATTTCTTAAATGGAATTTGTGAATTATTTGAGGACAACCTTCTAAAAATGAAATGAAAACAGTATTTATGATCTGTAAATTTTTTTTTTTTTTTTTTTTTTTTTTTTTTTTTTTTTTTTTTTTTTTGAGACGGAGTCTCACTCTGTCGCCCAGGCTGGAGTGCAGTGGCACAATTTCGGCTCACTGCAATCTCCGCCTTGCGGGTTCACGCCATTCTCCTGCCTCAGCCTCTCCGAGACGGGGTCTCACTCTGTAAGCCAGGCTGGATTGCAGTGGCGCGATCATGGTTCACCGCAGCCTTGACCTCCCCAAGCTCAAGTAATCCTCCCACTTCAGTTTTTGTAGTTTTAGTAGAGATGGGTTTTTGCCATGTTGCCCAGGCTGGTCTCAAACTCCAGGGCTCAAGCGATTCGCCCGCCTCAGCCTCACAAAGTGCTAGGATTACAGGTGTGGGCCACCATGCCTGACCAATGATCTATAAATTTTTTTTAAGTCAAGTAACTCACCCTCTGTAGTGTACAATTTATGAGTTTTGACAAATATATATAATTGTGTAATCACCACTGAAACCAAGATACAAAATGTTCCCATTACCTAAAAAAATTCCCTGTGCCCCTTTGCAATCAATCCTTCTTACACTTCTAGGCTCTGGCAACCACTGTTATGTTTTCTACGCTGATAGTTTTTCCTTTTTCAGAACATCATATAAATGGAATCATACAGTAGATAGTCTTTTGAGTCTGACTTCTTTTACTTAGCACAATGCACTTGACATTTATCCATACTGTTGTATCAGTAAAGAGTCTTTTTATTGCTATGTAGCATTCTATGGTGTAGATGTACCACAATTTGTTTACCCATTAACCAGTTGAAAGACATTTGGGTTGTTTCTCATTTTTTGGTGATTATGAATAAAGCTGCCATAAACATTTGTGCACATGTTTTGTGTGAATATACGTTCTTCTTTCTCTTTTTTTTTTTTTTGAGACAGAGTCTTGCTCTGTGGCCCAGGCTGGAGTGCAGTGGCGCGATCTCGGCTCACTGCAACCTCCGCCTCCCAAGTTCAAGCAGTTTTCTGCCTCAGCCTCCCGAGTAGCTGGGATTACAGATGCCCGCCACCACGCCCAGCTAATTTTTGTATTTTTGGTAGAGGTGAGGCTTCACCATGTTGGCCAGGCTGGTCTCAAATGGGAATACAGGCGTGAGCCACCATGCCCGGCCATAAGTTTTTGTTTCTCTTGGGAAAAAAGCTAGCAGTGGGATTTCTGGATCATATGTCAGCTGTATATTTAACTTTAAAAGAAACTGCCAAACTGTTTTTCAAAGTAGATGTATCATTTTAATTCCTACCAGGAATGTATGAGAGTTCTGGATGCTCCACATCCTTTGTCAGCACTTGGTATTCAGTTTTTATTTTAGCTATTCTAATTGTTATATAGGGGTGACTCATTATGGCTTTAATTTGCATTTTCCTAATGACCAATAATGTTGAGAATCTTTTCATGGACTTACTTTCCATTTGTATATCTTCTTTGGTGAAGATCTGTCTGCTCAAATCTTTGCCCATTTTAATTTTGTTTTTTCAAGTCATCCATGGAATACAAACTGTATTAGCTGGGTCTCACACTGCTATGAAGAAATACCAGAGACTGGGTCACTTATAAAGGAAAAAGTTTAATTGACTCACAGTTCCACATTGCTGGGGAGGCCTTAGGAAACTTACAATCATGGCAGAAGGCAAAGGAGAAGTAGGCACCTTCTTCACAGGGCAGCAGGATGGAGTGAGTGCAAGCACAGGGAATGCCAGATGGTTATAAAACCAGCAGATCTCCTAAGACTCACTCACTATCATGAGAACAGTATAGGGGAAACTGTCCTCATGATCCAAATACCTCCACCTAGTCTACCCTTGACACATGGGGATTATGGAGATTACAATTCAAGATGAGATTTGGGTAGGGAAACAAAGCCTAATTACAAACTTTGCCTTTATTTTTATTATTATTATTTTTTTGACTGGGTCTTCCTCTGTCACCCAGGCTGGAGTTCTGTGACATGATCATCATAGCTCACTGCAACCTTGAACTCCTGGGCTCAGGTAATCCTCCCACCTCAGCATCCTGAGTCACTGGGATTACAGATGTATGCCACAATACCTAGCTAATTGTTAATTTTTTGTAGAGATGATGTCTCCCTACATTGCCCAGGCTGGTCTTGAACTCTGAGCCTCAAGTGATCCTCCCACCTCAGCCTCCCAAAGTACTGGGACTACAAGCAAGAGCCACTGTGCCCAGCCCGCCATTTTTTAAGTTAGGTTGATTGTCATTTTATAATTGAATTGTGACAGTTCTTCACATATTCTACATAGAAGTTTTTATCAAATAGGCATTTTGTTTTGTAAATATTTTCTTCCAGTCTGTGGTTCACATTTTTCATTTTCTTAACCGTGTCTTTCAAAGATCAGAAGTTTTAAATTTTGAAATCAAACTTACTAATTTTTTCACTTAAACGGTTTGCAATTGGGTATCATATTTAAGAAAATTTTCTCATTCCAGAGTCACAAAGATTTTTTTTTATGTTTTATTCTAAAAGATGTATGGTTTTAAATATTACATTTAGGTCTAAAATCATTGGTGCAAGGTATGGGTTGAGATTCATTTTTGTTCTTTTCTTGGGGGAGCAGGGACTAAGTCTCTTTCTGTGGCCCAGGCTGGAGTGCAGTGGCGTGATCTCGGCTCACTGCAACCTTAGTCTCCCAGGTTCAAGCAATTCTCCTGCCTCAGCCTCCTGAGTAGCTGGGAATACAGGCGTGCACCAACACTCCCTGCTAATTTTTTTGTATTTTTAGTAGAGACAGAGTTTCACCATGTTGGCCAGGCTGGTCTTGAGCCCCTGGTCTCAGATGATCCGCCCGCCTCGGCCTCCCAAAGTGTTGGGATTAACGGGTATGAGCCACCGCGCCTGGCCAGAGGCGAGGAGTTTGAGACCCGCCTGGGCAACATAGTGAGACTCCATTTCTACCAAAAAAAAATTTTTTTTTTTTAATTAGCTGAGTATGGTGGCACGCACCTGTAATCCCAGCCACTCATGAGGCTGAGGTGGGAGGATTACTTGAGCCCAGGAGATTGAGGCTGCAGTGAGCTATGATTGCACCACTGCATTCCAGCCTGAGTAGCAGAGCAAGATACTGTCTCAGTGGGCAGATCGCCTGAGGTAGGGAGTTCGAGACCAGGCTGATCAATATAGAGAAACCCTATCTCTACTAAAAATACAAATTAGCCGGGTGTGGTGGCACATGCCTATAATCCCAGCTACTTGGGAGGCTGAGGCAGGAGAATCGCTTGAACTCGGGAGGCAGAGGTTGCAGTGAGCTGAGATCGCGCCACTGCACGACAATTGCCCAGACATTGCCTGGGCAACAAGAGCAAAATGCCGTCTCAAATAAATAAATAAATAAATAATATAAATTTCCAGTTGTTCATTCCCAGTATATAGAAATACAATTGATTTTTATATATTGACCTTGTATCTTGTGACTTTGCTAAAAATTTCCTAATAGAGTTTTATTTCTTCCTTTCCAATTTGTATGCCTTTAATCTATTTTTCTCGCCTTATTTTACTGGCTAGGATCTCCAGTATAATTTGGAATAGAAGTAGAAAAAACAAACATCCTTGCCTTTTTCCCAATCTTAGGAAAAAAGCATTCAGTAGTATCACCTCTGCAGGATATCAGCCACACATTTTTTCGTAGAGGACTTTGTCAGGTTGAGGAATTGCACTTCTACTCTTAGTGGGCTGACAGTTTTTAGCATGAGTGGATGTTGCATTTCATCAAATGCTTTTCCTACATCACGTAAGATGGTCTTGGGGCTTTTATTCTTTTTCTGTTGATATGGTAAATTACACTGATCGATTTCAACATTGAGTGTTGAATCAACACTGCATTCCACAATTAGCCCCATTTAGTTGTATTTATTTTCCTTTTCATATTAGCTAGATTAGATTTGCTGATATTCTGTTGAAGACTTTTGTATCTATATTCATGAAGAATACTGGTCTGTGTTTTCTTATGTCTTTGAAGTATCAGGGTAATACTGATAAGATGAACTATGAAGTGTTCTCTTCAATCTTCTGAAAGAGTTTGTGTTAAATTGGTATTATTTCTTTCTTAAATATTTGGTAGAATTTACCAGTAAAACCATCTGGGTCTGGAGTTTTCTTGGAAAAGATCTAAGTTGTCAGATTTATTGATATAAAGATTTCATAATATTTCCTTATTACCCTTTATATATCTGCAGAATCTGGACTGATGCCTCTTTTTTCATTTCTGATACTGGAAATTCATGTCTTCTTTTTTTCTTGACTAGTCTAGCAAGATGTTTATCGCTTTTATTGGTGTTTTCAAAGAAACAGCTTTGGCATAATTGATTTTGTTTTTTAAATGTTATTGGTTTCTGATCTTTATTATTTCCTCCTTCTGTTTAAATTGGGTTTAATTTGCTCTTTTTCTCGTTTTTCTAACTTCTTAATAAAAGGATAGATCATTGATTTGAGCCCCTTCTTCTTGTTTTTCTTTTTCTTTTTCTTTTTTTACACAGGGTCTTGCCTGTCACCTAGGCTGCAGTGCAGTGATGTGATCACAGCTCACTGCAGCCTTGACCTTCCCGGGCTCAGGTGGTCCTCCCACCTCAGTCTCCCAAGTAGCTGAGACTACAGGCACACACTGCCATGTCCGGCTAATTTTTGTATTTTTTGTAGAGATGTGGTTTCACCATGTTTCCCAAGCTGGTCTCAAACTCCTGGGCTCAAGTGATCCTCCTGCCTCAGCCTCCCAAAGTGCTAGGATTGCAGGCATGAGCCACTGCACCTGGCCAAGACCCTTTTCTAATGTAAGCATTTTATGCCAAACATTTCCCTCTGTGCACTGTTTTTTTTACATCCCATGAATTTTGAACAGAAGTGAAAACTTCTATTCAATTCAAAACATTTTCTAATTTCCTTTGTGAGTTCCTCTTTGATTTATGAGTTATTTCTAAGTGTATTTTAAAACTTCTAGATATTTGAGAATTTCCCAAGTATGTTTCTTATTGGTTTCTAATTCAATTCCATCGTGATCAAAGGAGATATTTATATGGTTACTATTCTTTTACATTTGTTATGGTTTGCTTTATTTCCCAGAAGATGATCTATCTTGGTAAATGTTCCATTTGACTGAAAAAGAATATGTATTCTCTTGTGGTTGGGCAGTGTGTTCTATAAATGTCAATTGGGTCAAGTTTTGTTAGAGTATTGCTTACATCTATATACTTATTGGTTTTCTGTCTACTTGTTCCATTGATTTATTTTTTTGTTTGTTTGATTTTGGTGTTTTGTGTGTGTGTGTGTGTGTGTGTGTGTGTTTTTGAGATACAGTCTTGCTCTGTTGCCCAGGCTGGAGTGCAGTGACGTGATCACTGCTTACTGCAGCCTCAACCTCCTGGGCTCAAATGATTCTCTTGCCTCAGCCTCCGAAGTAGCTGGGACTATAGGCACCTGCCACCATGTCTGACTAATTTGTTGTTGCTGTTGTTGTTTTTAGTAGAGACAGGATCTCACTATGTTGCCCTAGCTGGTCTCTAACACTTGAGCTCACACTATCATCCCCACCTCAGCCTCCCAAAGTGCTGGGATTACAGATGTGAGCCACCCTGCCCAGTGTTTTCTGTTAATTTCTAAAAGAGAAGTATTGAAATCTCCACCTGTAATTGTGGATTTGTCTATTTCTCCATTCTCTTCTATCAGCTTTTGCTTCATGAATTTTGACGCTCTGTTGTTATGCACATACACGGTTAGAATTATTTTATCTTCTTGATTAATTGACCCATTTTTCATAATATGGCCTTCCTCTTTATCATTGATAACATTCCTTCTTCTGAAGTCCACTTTGTCTACTATGAATACAGTTACTGCAGCTTTGCTTAGTGCGTTTGCCTGTTTTTTGTTTGTTTGGTTTTTTTAGACAGAGTCTCGCTCCGTCACGAGGCTGGAGTGTAGTGGCATGATCTCAGCTCGCTGCAACCTCTGCCTCCCAGGTCCAAGCGATTCTCCCGCCTCAGCCTCTGGAGTAGCTGGGACTATAGGTGCCTGCCACCGTGCCTGGCTAATTTTTGTATTTTTATTAGAGATGGGGTTTCACCAACTGGCCAGGCTGGTCTCGAACTCCTGTGATAGGCCCGCCTCGGCCTCCCAAAGTGCTGGGATTACAGGCGTGAGCCACTGCGCCCAGCCTTGCCTGTTATTTTTTTAAAGTCTTTTCACTTTTTTTTTTTTTTTTTGAGACTGAGTCTCACTCTATCGCCCAGGCTGGAGTTCAGTGACGTGATCTTGGCTCACTGCACCTCTGCCTCCCAGGTTCAAGCAATTCTCCTGCCTCAGCCTCCCGAGTAGCTGGGATTACAGGAGCTTGCCATCATACCCGGCTAGTTTTTGTATTTTTAGTAGAGATGAGGTTTTACCATGTTGGCCAGGCTGGTCTCAAACTCCTGACCTCAAGTGATCTGCCCACCTTGGCCTCCCAAAGTGCTGAGATTACAGGCATGAGCCACTGGACCCAACCTAAAAAAGTAAAAAAGTCTTTTTACTTTTAACATATCTATATCTTTATTTTTTTTTTTTTCGTTTTGGGAGAACAGGGTCCTGCTATGTTGCCCAGGCAGGTCCCCAACCCCTGGGCTCAAGTAATCCTCTCACCTCCGCCTCCCTAAGTGCTGGGATTACAGGTATGAGCCACTGTGCCTGATAACATGTCTATATTTTTCTTTCTTTGTTTCTTTCTTTCTTTTTTTTTTTTGAGACGGAGTCTTGCTCTGTCACCTAGGCTGGAATGCAGTGGCATGCTCTTGGCTTACTGCAACCTCTACCTCCTGGGTTGAAGCAACTCTCCTGCCTCAGCCTCTCGAGTAGCTGGGACTACAGGTGCCTGCCACCACGCCTGGCTAATTTTTGTATTTTTAGTAGAGATGGGGGTTTCACTATGTTGGCCAGGCTGGTCTGGAACTCCTGACCTCAAGTGATTCGCCCACCTTGTCCTCCCAAAGTGCTGGGACTGCAGGCGTGAGCCATCATGCCCGGCCAACATGTCTATATCTTTTTTTTTTTTTTTTTTTTTGAGACGGAGTCTTGTTCTGTCACCCTGGCTAGAGTGCAGTGGTGCGATCTCGGCTCATTGCAACCGCCGCCTCCCGGGTTCAAGCGATTCTCCTGCCTCAGCCTCCCAAGTAGCTGGGATTACAGGCGCCTGCCACAACACCTGGCTAATGTTTGTATTTTTTTTAGTAGAGATGAGGTTTCACCATATTGGTCAGGCTGATCTCGAACTCCTGACCTCAAGTGATCCACCCACCTTGGCCTCCCAAAGTGCTGGGATTATAGACAGGCATGAGCCACTGTGCCGGCCTATTTATGCTCTTAAAGGTTATTAATATCTGATATATATATGTTGAAGTGCAGTGGTGTGATCACAGCTTATTGCAACTTTGAACTCCTGACTCAAGCAGTCCTCCTGCCTCAGCCTCCCAAGTAGCTGGGACTACAGGTGCATGCCACCACACCCTGCTAATTTTTATTTATGTATTTATTTGTAGAGTTCTCACTATGCTGCCCAGGCTGGTCTTGAACTCCTTGATTACAAGCATGAGCCACCATGCCCAGCCTGGTGGAAATATTTTATAATGGTATGTGACTGTTCATCAATTTCCAAATTTGTGTTCAGTGATATCACATTGATATTTTGAAACTGGCCATGGTAGAAGTATTTATACAATGGAAATCAGTATAAATTATTGTGTTGGTTTATTAATTGACTGAACAAGGGGGTCAGCAAACCTTTTCTATAAAGAGCCAGATAATATTTTAGGCTTTGTGAGGCACATACAGTCTCTGTTTCTTTGGTGGTTAGATCTCAGGCTGTACAAAAGAACAGGCCATAGGTTGGATTTGGCCCACAGGCTATAGTTTGCCTACCCCGGGTCTAGACTTAAGAAAGTAGTAAAAAAGATGCTTGTAAAGATTGAACCCAAAACTGTCATTTCTTTAGCTATTACACTGCAAATGCACAACAAATTAAGGAAATATTCTTCCCAGTATTCAAAACCTATCATTTAATTCAGCAAAGAAGTTGCTCACATCACTAGTGACAAAGTGAAGTTCTGAAGTGGGTCTTCATTGTTTCACTTTTGTCTTACTCATTAAGATAAACAAAAATATAAAACAACATTTAGGTTGGAACTACACTCCTTGCTCAATGACAGGAGTGACTTGAATAGTAATCAAGCATTTATTCACAGTCTGGATTTTGTGACTCTGTTGATTCGTAAAATTTATAGTAAGTTACATATGTATAGAATGCATAATTTTTTTTTCAAAGAGTCAGTTTTAAGCATTTCTAGCATACCAATGTCTACACATGTCTCATCTGAGCTGATGATCACTCTTGGCTAAGAAAATCTGAACAGGCACAGAGAATCTGAATCAGTTAGATGAAGGTGGGCAACTGAACTCATGTGTTGGGGGGGTGGGGGAAGGGTCCAGGTGCAGTGGCTCATGCCTGTAATCCCAACACTTTCGGAGGGTGAGGTGGGTGGATCATTAGAGGTCAGGAGTTCGAGACCAGCCTGGCCAGCATGGTGAAGCCCCATCTCTGCTAAAGATACAAAAGAATTAGCTGGGTGTGGTCAGTTGCACACATGTATCCCAGCTACTTGGGAGGCTAAGGTGGGAGAATGGCTTGAACCCAGGAGGCAGAGGTTCCCGTGAGCCTAGATTATGCCACTTCATCCAGCCTGGGCAATAGAGTGAGACTCTATCTAAAAAAAAAAAGAAAAAAAATGGGAGAAGAAGAAAAAGAGAGACAGAGAAATGAAGCAGAGGTGTCAGAAACAGCAAAAGTCACCTCAGTCCCTGCTTTCCCACTCCAGTCCTTGTATAGCTTAACCGTGATTTCCTGTTCCTGGATGCCTATGAGTTTGCCTACTATATACTTCCAAAAAACCTCTTTAAAATCACTGAAATTGAATTCCCTTTTTTTTGACCCTAAGAGTGTGCCATATAAATCTGGGTTATTCTCTAATTCTGGTCTTGAATTTCCCAAATAATCTGATCTTTTTCTTTTTTTTTTTTTTTTTTTTTGAGACGGAGTCTCACTTGCCCAGGCTAGGGTGCAGTGGCGTGATCTCCACTCACTGCAACCTCAGTCTCCTGGATTCAAGCAATCCTCCTGCCTCAGCTTCCAGAGTAGCTGGGACTACAGGTGTGCACTACCATGCCCGGCTAAATTTTTTTTTTTTTGAGATGGAGTTTCACTCTTGTTGCCCAGGCTGGAGTGCAATGGCATGATCTTGGCTCACCACAACCTCTGCCTCCCAGGTTCAAGCAATTCTCCTGCCTCAGCCTCCTGAGTAACTGGGATTACAGGCGCCCGCCACCACGTCTGGCTAATTTTTTGTGTTTTTAGCAGAGATGAGGTTTCACACTGTTGTCCAGGCTGGTTTCGAACTCCCGAGCTCAGGCAATCCACCTACCTTGGCCTCCCAAAGTGCTAGGATTGCAGGCATGAACCACCGTGCCTGGCCAATTTTTGTATTTTTTGTACAGATGGAGTTTCACCACGTTGCCCAGGCTGAGATCTTGAATTCCTGAGTTCAAGTGATCCTCCCACCTTGGCCTCCCAAAATGCTAGGATTACAGGTGTGAGCCAGGCTGGTCTTGAACTCCTGACCTCAAGTGATCTACCCACCTTAGCCTCCCAAAGTGCTGGGATTATAGACATGGGCCATCGCGTCCGGCCTGTCATTTTTTTTTTTTCTTTTGAGACAGCGTGGTGGAAATACTTTATAATGGTATGTGACTACTCATCAATTTCCAAATTTGTGTTCAGTGATATCACATTGGTATCTTGAAACTGACCATGGTAGAAGTCTCACTCTGTGGCCCAGGCTAGAGTGCAGTGGCTTGATCACAGCTCACTGCAGCCTCGAACTCCTGGGTTTGGGTGATCCTCCCACCTCACCCTCTTGAGTAGCTGGGATTACAGGCATGGACCACCATGCCTGGCCAATTTTTTGTATTATTATTTCATTTTGTAGAGACTGGGTTTCATAATTTTGCCCAGGCTGGTCTCGAACTCCTGGGCTCAAGCAGATTTGCCCGCCTCAGCCTTCCAGTGCTGAAATTACAGGCGTAGGCACCATGCTGACCTCTTTTTTTTTGATAATAGCCATTTTTTTTTTAAGATGGAGTCTTGCTCTGTCGCCTAGGCTGGAGTGCAGTGGCATGAGCTCGGCTCACTGCAATCTCTGCCTCCTTGCTTCAAGAGATTCCTCTGCCTCAGCCTCCTGAGTAGCTGGGATTACAGGCACCCGCCACTACGCCCAGCTAATTTTTTGTATGTTAGTAGAGACAGGGTTTCACTATGTTGGCCAGGATGGTCTCAATCTCCTGACCTCATGATCCGCCTGCCTCGGCCTCCCAAAGTGTTGGGATTACAGGGGTGAGCCACTGTGCCCAGCCAAAATAGCCATTCTAATAGATGTGAGGTGATACCTCATTGTGGACTTATTTATTTATTTATTTTTGAGATGGAGTCTTGCTCTGTCACCCAGGCTGGAGTACAATGGCATGATCTCGGCTCACTGCAACCTCCACCTCCCAAGTTTAAGCGATTCTCCTGCCTCAGCCTCCTGAGTAGCTGGGATTACAGGCGCCCGCCACCACGCCTGGCTAATTTTTATATTTTTAGTAGACACGAGGGTTTCACCACATTGGCCAGGCTGGTCTAGAACTCCTGATCTCAGTTGATCCGCCTGCCCTCAGCCTCCCAAAGTCCTGGGATTATAGGCATGAGCCACCACACCTGGCCTTCATTGTGGTTTAATTTGCATTTCCTTGATAATTAGAGATGTGGAACATTTTTTTCATATATCTGTTGGCCATTCATATGTCTTCTGTTGAGAAATAGAAAATCTGTTCACATCCTTTGCTCATTTTTTAGTCATGTTTTCTCACTATTGAGTTGTTTTGAGTTCCTTATATATTGTGGATATTAGCCCCTTGTCAGATATATAGTTTGCAAATATTTTACCCTAATCTGTGGATTGTTTCTTCACTTTGTTAATTATTTCCTTTGCTGTGCAGAAGCTTTTTAGTTTGACCTAATCCCTTTTGTCTATTTTTGCTTTAGCTGCTTATGCTTTGGGAGTCCTACCCAAGAAATAATTGACCAGATCAATGTCCTGCAGCTTTCTCTTTTGTTTTTTTTTTTTGGTAGTTTTACAGTTTCAGGCCTTATGTTTAAGTTGTTACTTCATTTTGAGTTGATTTTTATATACGGTGAGAGATAAGGGTCTAATTTCTGGGGGGTTTTGTTTGTTTGTTTGTTTGTTTGTTTGTTTTTGAGACGGAGTCTCCGTCTGTCACCAGGCTGGAGTGCAGTAGCATGATCTTGGCTCACTGCAGCCTCTGCCTCCCGGGTTCAAGTCATTCTCCTGCCTCAGCCTCCTGAGTAGCTGGGACTACAGACACGCACCACCACGCCCAGCTAATTTTTGTATTTTTAGTAGAGACGAGGTTTCACCATGTTGGCCAGGATGCTCTCGATCTCTTGACCTCATGATTGCCTGCCTCGGCCTCCCAAAGTGTTAGGATTACAGGCATGAGCCACCGCGCCTGGCCAAAGGGTCCAATTTCATTCTGGATGTGGATATCCAGTTTTCCCGTCACCATTTATTGAAGAGACTGTCCTTTCCCTCTTGTGTGTTCATGGCACCTTTGTTGAAAATCAATTGACTGTAAATGCCTGTGTTTTTTTCTGGGTTTACTATCCTGTTCCATTGGTCTGGGGTTTTGTTGTTGTTGTTGTTGTTTGTTTTGTTTTTGTTTTTTTGTTTTTTTGAGATGGCATTTTCGCTCTTGTTGCCCATGCTGGAGTGCAATGGCGCGATCTCTGCTCACTGCAACCTCCATCTCCCATGTTCAAGCGATTCTCCTGCCTCAGCCTCCCCAATAGCTGGGATTACAGGCATGCACCACCACGTCTGGCTAATTTTTTGTATTTTTAGTAGAGATGGGGCTTCACCACGTTGGCCAGGCTGGTCTCAAACTCCTGACCTCAGGTGATCCACCCACCTCGGCCTCCCAAAGTGTTGGGATTATAGGTGTGAACCACAGTGCCCAGCCCACTGGTCTGTTTTTATGTCAGCACCATGCTGTCTTGATTACAATAGTTTATAATTTATTTTGAAATCACGTTGTGTGGTGATCTTCTCCACTATAAAATCACAGGTGAATCTACAGATGATGATGATGCAGTATTAATGAAAAACAAAAAGCTGTTGTCTCACTAATAAAATTGGTCAGAGAAGCAGCATGAGGTTTAAAAAAATGAAAGGGGATGGGCATGGTGGCTCATGCCTATAATGCCAGCACTTTGTGATGCTGAGGTGGGAGGATCTCTTGAACCCGGGAAATTGAGGCTGCAGTGAGCTGTGATCGCACCACTGCACTCCAGCCTGGGCAACAGCACGAGACCTTGTCTCTGAAAAATAAATAAATAAAATAAAAATTTTCAAAATAGAAAAATAATTTAAAAAAATTAGCCAGTTGTGGTGGCACACCCATGTGGTCCCAGCTACTCAGGAGGCTGAGGCATGAGAATTGCTTCAATCTGAGAGGCAGAGGTTGCAGTGAGCCAAGGTTGTGCCACTGCACTCTAGCCTGGGTGACAGAGCAAGACTCTTTCTCAAAAAAATAAAAAATAGGCTGGGTGCAGTGGTTCATGCCTGTAATCCCAGCACTTTGAGAGGCCGAGGTGGGTGGATCACCTGAGGTCAGGAGTTCAAAACCAGCCTGGCCAACATGGTGAAACCCCGTCTCTACTAAAAATACAAAAGTTAGCCAGGCGTGGTGGCTGGCACCTGTAATCCCAGCTACTCGGGAGGCTGAGACAGAAGAATTGCTTGAACCTGGGAGGCAGAGGTTGAAGTGAGCCGAGATCATGCCATTGTACTCCAGCCTGGGCCACAAGCGTGAAACTCTGTCTCAAAATAAATAAATAATAATAAATAAAATAAAAGGAAGTGGCATGCACAGCCCATGTGGTTGATTTTCCCAGTGGGCTCTGGGAAACCCAAACCAATCCACATATGGAAATTCATTGATGAAGAGTTACAGCTGTGTCCAAGCTACAAGACCACTTGGAAACAGTCAACAGACAGGCCTTACACCTGATATTTAACTTTCTAATTAGAGAGTCAAAAAGCTCTAAAACTTGTAGGATTTCTTCTCTGTTTTATTTGCTTTGTTTTCTAAACAAATTAGAGGTTAAAATGAACAGTTTTGCCTTCTGGCACGATGTAAACACTATAAGAACAAACACTTGAAGTTTTGTTTGAATCCCGTAACAGCCGGTGTTGGCCTTAAAGAGTCCCCATGTAGTCTGTCTTGTTTCTGACTGAAAATGGGCTCCACGCCAGAATCTGAGTTATTGCAATGCCCAGTGGGACCAGGCAAATCAAACTAAACATAGCATCATGAAGATCTGAAAGTGCACTAGGGGGGAAAAAAGATAGAGAACATAGTTTCTCCAATGGCTTCTTATTAATTCAAATTTGTTTAACAAAGGATTCGGAGAAGTTTTATCTATGAAACCATTTAAAAAGTAAGAGATTTTGGCCAGGCACAGTGGCTTATGCCTGTAATCCCAACACTTTGGGAGGCCAAGGTGGATGGATCACTTGAGGTCAGGAGTTTGAGACCAGCCTAGGCAACATGGTAAAACCCCATCTCTACTAAAAATACAAAATTAGCCGGGTGTGGTGGCAGCACCTGTAATCCCAGCTACTCCAGAGGCTGAGGCAGGAGAATTGCTTGAACCCGGGAGGTGGAGGTTGCAGTGAGCCAAGATTGTGCCACTGCACTCTAGCCTAGGTGACAGAGTAAGACTCAGTCTCAAAAATAAAAAAAAAGTAAGATATTTTGTCAAACAATTTTTGTTTGATTCTTTCAAATTATGGATAGCTGAGTCATCCCTACCTTCCAGTTGCTCATACCAGAGGAAGCTGACATGTCAACCTGTGATCACAATGCCTGGTGAAAAATGCAACAGCTACAACAGAGGACCAAGGATGGGGATAAGGGCACAAAGGATAGGCACATACATGTGTGTACTTGTAATACTTTAGTCTTGAAATTACCATCCAACAGGTTTTTATTTTTATTTTTTAGAGTCTGAGTCTTTCTCTGTTGCCCAGGCTGGAGTGCAGTGGCACAATCATGGCTCACTGCAGCCTTGAACTCCTGGGCTCCAGTGATCCTCCCACCTCAGCTTCCCAAATAGCTAGGACTACAGGCACGTGCCACCACACCCAGCTAATTTTTTTATTTTTTGTAGAGACAGGGTCTTGCTATGTTGCCCAGGCTGGTCTTAAACTCGTGGCCTCAAGCAATTCTCCCGCCTTCGCCTCTCAAAGTGCTGGGATGACAGGGGTGAGTCACTGCATCTGGCCCATCCAACAGGTTTTAAACAAAGTGGTAGGATCTGTGCATTCCTTTCTAGTACTAAACTTACTTCCATTCAACACACTTAGAGGTTACAAGAGGAAACCACGGTTAATAATATTATTCAGAGGTGACATGGCCTGATTTTCTGCTGAGAACTTTCACAAAGCCCAAAGATTCCTATGGTTCTCAGTTACATTCCAGATAGATTGTATTTTTCATTTAAATCATGCACAGTAAAAGGGGGCTTTTGATTACTTAGAGGCTGATTGTCCAGTCTGCAGCTTCTTTTTGGTGACATGGGTTATCTAAAATAGCACTTTATTCTACCAATTGAGGAAAGATGTGAAAAAGTCAAACTATATGATAGAAGAAGAGGAGGCAGTTTGTTACATTTTCATACTAGAACCAATGGCTATTACCAGAACCTCTATATATAACTTATTCATCTAAAAAAACAATAGGTCCCATGCGATTATTAATGTGCTAGGCACTGGACTAAATACTGGGTATTCAATGGTAGGTGAAACTGCTAAAGTCTCTATCTTCATGGAGCCTACCTACCTCCTAGTGTGGGAGATAGATCTTATTTAAATAGTCATAAGTTTGATTTACACATGATTATATAAGATGACTGTAGAAAGTGCTATGATAGAAAAACAAGGTATTAAATGAGAGCTCATTGTTAGAGGGTCTGGCTCATGCTGGGCAAGTGGAGGCCAGAGAATGCTCCCCAGAGGAGATATTTGAGCTGAGTTCTAAAGGACAAGTAGGCATTAACTAGGAGGCTTCTGCCTAGAATCATGTGCAAAACCTCCAGCCACCACTACCTCCTCCTCTAAAAGCCATAGCTGGAGCCAGGCATGGTGGCTCATGCCTGTAATCCCAACATTGTGGGAGGCCAAGGCAGGCAGATTGCTTGAGCCTAGGACTTCAAGACCAGCATGATCAACATGGTGAAACCCCATCTCTACAAAACATACAAAAATTTGCTGGGTGTAGTTGCATTCAGCTGCAGTCCCAGCTACTCGGGGGGCCGAAGTGGGAGGATTGCTTGAACCTGGGAGGCAGAGGTTGCAGTGAGCCGAGATCATGCCACTACACTCCAGCCTGGGTGACAGAGCAAAACCAGAAGAAGAAGAAGAAGATAAAAGATAAAAGTCATAGCTGGGAATGTCCTTGGTGCTCTGAACTGGATGGCATTTGTTAGGCATGGCCATCCCTCCCACCCACTGCTCCTCAAGATCACCCTTCACTTATCCAAGAACTGATGGTTACCTACCCACGCTCTACTCTTCTGCTGCTACTTTTGGGGCTCTGAGATGACCACAGAGGCTAGGGTCAAAGGCTGGGCCACTCACCACATACTGATGATGCTATCAAAATGTGGTACACTTCTGCTCCACCTCAATTATCTATGGAAAACCTAATTTAAGGGGCATATGGTGTCTGCCCGCATTTCTTCCTGTAAGAAACACCCTTTCCCCTCTTCCCTAGTAAACTTGTCTCAGTCCTTACGAGTTGGTGGAGCTGGACTGCCTCACTTCCATCCCCAAGGTCAGGTACATGCCCAGATCTGGTCAGAGGACTCCATGTGTCAAGGTACAACTACTGCCTCAGCAATGAGCACTTGACTCATACATACAGTGCCCATTAGCATCCACCTGGGGACTTTTTCTGTGCTACTGGAACAAAAGTGCATGTTTCCTCACCATCTTGGGCTGCTAGCCCCATGTGAACATGGAGGTATCTTGCTGCCATGCGATGAAAAGCTTATACACAACACAAAGGGTAAGTCAGAGAAACCAGTTAATGACATAATTTGAGATCCAACTCTGCCTGACTTTTCAGCTACAGGAGCTGATAAATTCCCTTTTTTTTTCTTTTTTCTTTTTTTTTTTTTTTGTTTGAGACAGAGTCTCACTGTTACCCAGGCTGGAGTACAGTGGCGCGATCTTGGCTCACTGCAACCTCCACCTCCCAGGTTCAAGTGATTCTTCTGCCTCAGCCTCCCGAGTAGCTGGGACTACAGGCGTGCACTACCATGCCTGGCTAACTTTTTTGTATCTATATTAGAGGCAGGGTATCACCGTGTTGGCCAGGCTGGTTTAGAACTCCTGACCTTAGGTAATCCACCCGCCTCGGCCTCCCAAAATGCTGGGATTATAGGCATGAGCCACTGTCCCCAGCCCAAATTCCTTTTTTATTTAAGCTAACCTGCATTGAATTTCTGTCACTTGTAGCCAAAGTGGTTTGAATAATGCACCTTTCCAATTGGCACTTCTGCCCAAATTACCACAAACTGGCTGCCTCTGACCACTCTAGGGAAAGGATTCAGTGATTTCTAATTGACCACTACCAGTGAAGACACAGGAGGTTTGAAACAGCTGAGCCCAGATTCCGAGAACGACAGGACAAGGTCACGATTGTACTTTTGAACTTGATGTTGGAGGTGTTCACAAGCATGACGCCTCTCCTGGACTTTGTTTACTGATTGGAACCACAAGACAGACGAGACAGCAGAACTAGGCCAACAATGGGTGCAAGGTGCCAAAAAGGTAATAGAAACCCAAGTTCCACTTTGAAGCAGCATAAATCAGACATTTCTCAAACATTAAAAATGGAAGTGGCCTGATCAAGACCTTTAAACAGGGTAAAAAGCCACGGAGCCATGGCCACGAGCGGCTAGTCACAGAATTATTATAATATGTGCTCAGAGACACAGGGTTTCATGAAAAGCCCCGTCTCTGCCTGGCTGCAGCACCTCTGTGCTTTTTGTCCCAGCATTTGCTTAGCAGCAGGACCCCATTATCCTTCAGTGTTCTGTAGTTATAACAGATTCCAGCTTCAGGGAAAAAAAAAAATGGATTCCAGCTGCCAGGGGTTCTCTCTGGGAGATTTTCTATCTCTGAGACGGAATTGTCTTTTTCTCCCTTTTTTCATGGTGAGAGGGGCATGGAGTACACCTCTGATAATCTGCAGAGGCAAAGCCTTGCATGAGCGTGCTGACAACCCTGCAGAGAGATTTAGGCGGGAAGTTCAAGGGCAGCCAGGAGAATGAACATTTCGATGAATAAAGCAATTTGATAACTACGATGTTGTGGTCTAAGACCCACCACTTACAGGCTTACATGATGATTAATGAAGCTGCAACTATTTTAATGGCTTCATCTACTTTAAAGTACTGGTGATTTTTCTACTACTTCATTGAATCACTTGATGTTTCTTGGAAGAGTTCTTTGGTCTTTCTGCTAAAATGCTATTCCAAGCTAGGAGAGATGCCATGATTTCAGAGAATTTCTTTTCCTCTATAATATTATATATTTTCCTCTGGGGTATCAATGAACCTACTGACTACTTTGAGTATTACGCCTTTAGGATGTCTTTACCTCTCATTTCCTTAACATTTTTAAATGAATCTCTGATAGAAAAATGAATCTGAAGCCTTGCTTATGCTTTGATTCATTCAACAAATATTTATTGCACACTTACTGTTTTAGATGCCTGGGATACAGAGTAAATAAATCAACAATGATCCTTGCCTTCAACAAAGCTTACATTCTGGTGGAGGCAAAGAGATAAATAAATATATTTAATATCATCTTTTGTAATAACCATTACACCTCTGCTTATGAAAAAAATTGCATTCAATTTTTGCTCACAATCTTCTTTTTTGTTTTTTTGAGACAGTCTCACTCTGTCACCTAGGCTGGAGTGCAGTGGCATAATCATACTTCACTGCAACCTCTGCCTCCTGGGCTCAAGTGACCCTCCCACATCAGCCCCACAAGTGGCTGGGACTACAGGCGCATGCCACAATGCCCAGCTAATTTTTGTATTTTTTGTAGAGATGGGATTTTGCCATGTTGCCCAGGCTGGTCTTGAACTCCTAGGCTCAAGTGATCTGCCTACCTCTGCCTCCCAAAGTGCTGGGATTACAGGCGCTGAGCCACTATGCCCAACTAATCTTCTATTCCCTTCCTTTCCTTTCCTTCCTTCCTTCCTTCCTTTCTTCCTTCCTTCCTTCCTCTCTTCCTTCCTTCCTTCCTTCCTCTCCTCCTTCCTTCCTTCCTTCCTCTCTTCCTTCCTTCCTTCCTTTCCTTCCTTCCCTTCCCTTCCTCTCTTCCTTTCTCTCTCTCTCTTTTCTTTCTTTTTTCTGACAGAGTCTTGCTCTGTCGCTCAGGCTGGAGTGCAGTGGCACAATCTTGGCTTACTGCAACCTCCAACTCCTGGGTTCAAGTGATTCTCTTACCTCAGCCTCCTGAGTAGTTGGTATTACAGGCACACACCACCACAACCAGCTACTTTTTTTTTTTTTTTTGTATTTTTAGTAGAGATGGGGTCTTGCTATGATGCCCAGGCTGGTCTCAAACTCCTAGACTCAAGTGATCTGCCTGCCTCAGCCTTCTAAGGTGCTGGGATTACAGGCATGAGCCACTGCACCCAGCCTAATCTTCTATTCTCAAAAGAAAAAAAATATCCACCCGCAGGTAACAGAATTCTAAAATATTACTGTCTGGAGCCCTTTACTTCATTTTCCTAGCTTATACCTGCCAAATTATTGGTAAATTCATTTCTGTGAGGTGAAGAGAGCCATATAAATGATCATACTCTCACCTTGAATCCTATCTTTAGGATCTTCTACATCACGAGACTAAAGCAAAGTCTGGCTCCTTTCCACTCTTCTGCTATCAACATCAGCTCAAAAATAAATAAAATTAATAAGGTTGCTTCCTGATGGCATCAGTGAAATAACTTTATGGTCATTCATATAAAAACAGACAACCCTGGCCCAGCACAGTGGCCCATACCTGTAATCCCAGCACTTTGGGAGGCTGAGGCCAAGCATTTCAGACCAGCCTGGTAAACATGGCAAGACCGACCCTATCTCTATTTTTTTTTTAAAAAAAAGAGAGAAATAGAGAGAATCCTTTCAAGGACACCAAGTCAGTATCAGTGAGCACCTCTGCAGAAAAAAGAGGAGCTCAGAATGGACAAGGCCAGAGAAACCTCAGTAACGTGAATATGTCCGTATAGTTTCTTTTGAATTCGTGTCAAGAAAACTTGAGTCCCTATAAACTGTTGCTACTTCAAGAATAGAGAGGGAATTTCTCCTTTCTGGGGTCAGCCTGACATGTCCCTTTTAAGAATAATGGTGTGAGATGCATCGCAGGCTTACTATTTGCCTGGCCCTATGTCTTAGCTTGGGCTGCCATAACAAAATATCATAGCACAGGTTGGGTAACTATTTATCTATTTATTTATTTATTAAGAGGGCCTTGCTCTGTCACCCAGGATAGAGTGCAGTAGACCCATCATAGCTCACTGTAGTCTCAATCTCCCAGACTCAAGTGATCCTTCCATCTCAGCCTCCCAAACAGCTAGGACTACAAGCACACACCACCAAGCCCAGCTAATTTTTTTAAACATTTTTTGTAGAAAGAAGGTGTCACCGTTGCCCAGGCTGGTCTTGAACTCTGGGCTTCAGCCTCCTCCCACCTTGGCCTTCCAAACTGACAGGATTATATTGTGAGCCCCAAGACCCGGCCTAGGTGGCTTAAACAACAGACATTTATTTCTCACAGCTGTGAAGGCCGGGAAGTCTGAGATCAGGGTGTCAGCATGGTTGGATTCTAGTGAGGACTGTCTTTCTGGCTTGTAGAGGGAAAACTATCTTCTTGTATGGGAGAGAGAAAAGGAGGGAAGAGGATGGGGGAGAGGGAGGGAGAAGGAGGGGGAATGGGGGGAGAGAGAAAGAGAAAGAGAGCTCTCTCATGTCTCTTCTTTTTTTTTTTTTTTGAGACGTCTCGCTCTGCCGCCCAGGCTGAAGTGCAGTGGTGCGATCTCAGCTCACTGCAACCTCCACCTCCCGGGTTCAAGATATTCTCCTGCCTCAGCCTGCTGAGTAGCTGGGACTACAGGCACACGCCACCACACCTAGCTAATTTTTGTACTTTTAGTAGACCCAGGCTTTCACCATGTTGGCCAGGATGGTCTCCATCTCCTGACCTTGTGACCTACCCCCCTCAGCCTTCCAAAGCACTGGGATTACAGGCATGAGCCACTGCGCTCAGCCTCATGTCTCTTCTTATGAGGACACTAATCCCATCATGCAGGCCCACCCTCATCACCTCAACAAAACCTAATCACCTCCAAAGGCCTCATCTCAAAATAGCATCTCTTTAGGGTTTAGGGCTTCAACATATGAATTTTAGGGAGACAAAATTTAATCCATAGCACCCTGTTGGAATATTTCCCTCATTGCTACTAATTTCACAACACCCCTGAAGAAGACACTGAGGCTTAGACAGGTTAATTAAATTGCCCAAAGTTACACAGCTAGTGAGTTTGGAGCTGAGGTTTTTTTTACTTAGATATGAACTAAAAATCTCTTCAAGATAAAATGGTGGTGGGGCGCTGTGGCTCATGCCTGTAATCCCAGCACTTTGGGAGGCCAAGGCAGGCGTATTACTTGAGGTCAGGAGTTTGAGACCAGCCTGGCCAACATGGTGAAACTCTGTCTCTACTAAAAGTACAAAAAAAAAAATTAGCTGGGTGTTGAGGCTCGTGCATGTACTCCCAGCTACTTGGGAGGCTGAGGCAGGAGAATCACTTGAACGCAGGAGGCGGAGGCTGCAGCGAACTGAGATCACACCACTGCACTCTAGCCTGGGTGAAAGAGCGAGACTCTGTCTCAAAAATAAAATAAAATAAAATAAAATAAAATAAAATAAAATAAAATAAAATAAAAATAAATAAAATGGTGTCTCTAATACAAATTTATCAGAAGGAAAAACCTCAGTTTCTAAGAAGATGGTCATATGTTTTTAGTAGAAATGAGTTAAGACACTCTCAACTGGAAGGGATCGCCTTTGACAAATCCCATCAAGTATCTAATAGTTCAAGACCTGCCTGGGCAACTGTGAGACCTTGTTTCTACAAAAAATGTTTCCCAGGCTGGTCTCAAACCCCTGGGCTCAAGCGACTCTCCTGCCTTAGCCTCCCAAAGTGCTGGGATTACAGGCATGAGCCATAATCTTTTGGGCCAAATATTCTTAATAATTTAGAATGCCAAAAGTACTCATGTTCATTACAGTTAGCAACTGGACTTAATTTAAAGAACCTTGTCAAAGACAGTGATTATCCCAGTGTTCATTTCAGCAATCCCAACAAATGAATATGATTATATGTACACAATTTTTTGGAGTTGTAATTTGTGCATGTTTTTTAATATTGTCTTCTAAAATACATAGTGCTGGCTGGGCACGGTGGCTAATGCCTATAATCCCAGCACTTTGGGAGGCTGAAGCAGGCAGATCACTTGAGGTTAGGCGTTTGAGACCAGCCTGGCCAACATGGTGAAACCCCGTCTTAACCAAAATACAAAAATTAGCTGGTTGTGGTGGTGCGCACCTGCAATCTCTGTTACTCGCGAGGCTGAGGCAGGAGAATCACTTGAATCTGGGAGGTAGAGGTTGCAGTGAACCAACATTGCATCACTGCACTGCAGCCTGGGTGACAGAGCAAGGCTTCATCTTGAAAACAAACAAACAAAAAATCCATAGTGTTGAAAGGGGGAAGTCATGTCTTACCAAAGTAATAAAATTTGACACTCAGAATATGTGGAATGTTCTAACTGCTGGCTATTCCTCGCTCTTCTAGTTGACCCAATAGTAGGCTGCATGAGCAATTCAGAGGATGGTTTTTTAAATTATTATTATTATTATTATTTTTTGCTTTTCTTTCAAGGCATTATGCTTCAATGGCTTTATAGGTCAATAATATGTAAAAACATTAATACAAAAATTTACAGCTGGGCATAGTGGTTCACGCCTACAATCCCAACACTTTGGGAGGCCAAGGAGGGAGGATTGCTTGAACCCATGAGTTTCAGACCAGCCTGGGCAACATAGTGAGACCTGTCTCTACCAAAAAAAAAAGTAATAATAATAATTAACTGGAAATGATGGCATGTTCCTATAGTCCCAGCTACTCAGTAGGCTGAGAGGAGAGGATTGCTTGAGCCCCGGAAGTCATGGCTGCAGTGAGCTATAATCCTGACACTGCACTCTAGCCTGGGCAACACAATGAGGCCATGCCTTTAAAAAGAAAAAACAAACAAGCAAAAAGAATAAGAAACTTACAATGGAGCATTTCAAAGCTACAGCAGAATCAAGAGTATGATACAGAATTGATATTTTGAAAGAACAAAGTCCACCAGCCCCAAGTATAATACATAAGATTAGCTCATTTCTCCCTAAGTAGCCTAATCTTTAACATGGCATAAAACCACCAATTTAGTCCTAATATGAAAAGAGGTCATTAAACAAGCAGGAGCCAGTTCTTGCCTGAGAATTTCCAGATTGTTGCTTTAGTAAATATGGAAAGCACTTGTTTTCAAAAAGCAGTTTTAAAATTAGTTTTAAGAGCCAGGTGGGGTACCTCATGCCTGTAATCCCAGCACTTTGGGAGGCTGAGGCTGGCGGATGACTTGAGCCCAGGAGTTCAAGACCAGCCTGGGCAACATGGTGAGATCCTGTCTCTACAAAAAATACAAAAATTAGCTGGGCGTGGTGGCACGCACCTGTAATCCCAGCTACTCAGGAGGCTGAGGCAGGAGAATTGCTTGAAACCAGGAGGTGGAGGTTGCAGTGAGCCAAGGTCATGCCACTGCACTCCAGCCTGAGTGACAGAGTGAGACTCCATCTCAAAAAAAAAAAAAAAAAATTAGCCAGGCATGGTGGTATGCACCTGTGTCCTAGCTACCTGGGAGACTGAAGTGGGAGGATCGCTTGAGCCCAAGAGACTGCAGTGAGGTATGATCATGCCAGTGCATTCCAACCTGGGTGATACAGCAAGCCTCTTAAAAAAAAAAATAAGTATTAGGACTCTTTGTATCCCAGTTCTCAGCTCAGTGCTAATACCAGTAGGCACTCAAAAATGTTTGCTGAAGAAAGAATGCAAGCATGCTTAGTGGGCCGAGTGGAAGGAACAGCCCATTTCCTTTCATATACTAGAACTTCATTGTCATTGTTTCTTCTTTGTGCAAAATGTGGACTTGTGTTGCAAGTTTTTTTTTTTTTTTTTTTTTTTTTGAGACAAGGTCTCACTGTCACCCAGCCTGGGGCATAGTGACATGATCTTGACTCATCGCAACCTCTGCTTCCTGGGCTGGTGATTTTCCAGCCTCAGCCTCCTGAGTAGCTGGGACTACAGGTGTGCGCCACTGCACCTGGCTAATTTTTGTATTTTTGTAGAGATGGGGTCTCACCATGTTGCCCAGGCTGGTCTCGAACTCCTGGGCTCAAGTCATCTGCCCACCTAGGCCTCCCAAAGTGCTGGAATTACAGGCATGAGCCACCACACACAGCCACAAATTTTAATATGAGTTGGATGTATAAAACAATTAAGACAACCCATTTCTAACTTTACTACATGAAGTACCTTATCCCAGATAATTAGAAGAGATTATATGTTGGTTTGCTTGCCCAGTTAATTACCCCAGTTATAGATCTCCATTAACAACAAACTTAACCATTACATTCACTGGCTGCTGGATAGTATATCTTTGGGTCACTATTAAATAAATAAATCTATAAAATGTAGTAAAATAATCTTCCCTGCAGAACCAACATTTCTGTAACTGTATCAAGGAATCATAGACCATCTTTTGAAAATGGCAGTGGGAAGAATCATACCCCTGAGCGATACAGTTCTGAGTATGTTAACATTAAAATCATAATTGGATATTAGAAAACTTACTCGTAGGTATGAAATTTATTTCAAATATATATTTTGCTGAATACTTTTTTTTTTTTGAGACAAGATCTCACTGTGTCACCCAGGCTGGACTACAGTGCTGCGATCACAGCTCACTGCAGCATTGACCTCCCAGGCTCAAGAAATTCTCTTGCCTCAGCCTCCTGAGTAGCCGGAACTACAGGTGTGCACCACCACAATTGGCTAATTTGTGTATTTTTTGTAGAGACAGGGTCTTACCATGTTGCCCAGTCTGGCCTTGAACTCCTGGACTCAAGGGATCCAATGACAGGTGACAGCCACCATGCCCAGCCACATTTTTGCTAAATTTTTTACACTGGCGAATCTCAAAGAATTCTCTCATCATCACACCATATCCTGCTAAGTGTGCAATTAACCTGTGGACTTCAGTCGGACACTTTCAGATTAGCATTAGCTATGTGAGGCCACCAAATGCCAACTGTTAAATTATCACTCAAAGATAAATGACACTTGAGTGTGCTGTTTGAGTTTATACCTCTAAAAATGCTTATAGTACCATGAGACTAGTGTGCCAACGTGTCTGGTTGCCAACGTGTCTATAGCTGAGCCAACAAGAATTAGTCTCTAGAGCCTCTGTTTCCAAGGAAGTCAATCTCTAGATTCCCACATTGGCTGCACAATGGAATAAGCCAGGGGCTATGAAAAATACTGATGCCTGTTGAAGCTTGCAGGAGCTGGGGGTGGGGTGTAGGGCAGTGATGATCAGACATGAATAGAACTGGGAGTCTTTAGTATTACTGGTGGCAATGTTGAAATGCATGAGGGTTGTTTATTGTATAATGAAGTACTTTTCACATGAAGTCATATGAAGTATTCCATTCCACTGTATTTGTTCTTCTTTTAACCATACAACTAGGTAATAAAGGAAATGAAGTATTGCTTTATATTTAAAAAGAATACTTATGCCTGGATCTCACCCCCCAGACATTCTGATTTAACTGGTCTAGGGTATGGTCTGGGTATCAGGACTTTTTCAAGCTCCAAGTGATTCTAATGTGCAACAAGGTTAAGAACTATTGCTTTAGGGCCTTCATGTTCTTTGAGAATACAAAGAAAATTCAGAGAGATAGGTTAAAAACACACTCGGCATTCCTCCATTGCTCTAACATCTATCAGCAAATAAGCTATGACCGGAAATACAGGGCTTTGGGTCTTTTCTATTCCAGATTCTGTTCCTGTCCTCTTTTAGCCACCAGGGTTTTAATTTTATTTGTTTATTTATTTATTTGAGACAGAGTTTCGCTCTATTGCCCAGGCTGGAGTGCAGTGGCATGATCTTGGCTCACTGTGACTTCTGCCTCCCGGGTTCCAAAGATCCTCTTGCCTCAGCCTGCTGAGTAGCTGGGATTATAGGCATGCACCACCTCGCCCGGCTAATTTTTGTATTTTTAGTAGAGACAGGGTTCCACCATGTTGGCCAGGGTGGTCTCAAACTCCTGACCTCAGGTAATCTGCCTGCCTCAGCCTCCCAAAGTTCTGGGATTACAGACATGAGCCATGGAGCCCAGCCTAATGACTGATTGACTGATTGATTGTGAGACAGGGTCTTACTCTGTTGCCCAGGCTGGAGTACAGTAGTGAGATCATAGCTCACTACAGCCTCGAACTCCTGGGCTCAGGTGATACTCCTACCTCAGCCTCCCAAGTACCTGGGACTATGGGCATGTGCCACCACTTCTGGCTAATTTTTTTTTTTTTTTGAGACAGAGTCTCACTTTGTCACCCAGGCTGGAGTGCAGTGGCGCGATCTTGGCTCACTGCAAGCTGTGTCTCCCAGGTTCACGCCATTCTCCTGACTCAGCCTCCCGAGTAGCTGGGACTACAGGCGCCTGCCACCATGCCCGGCTAATTTTTTTTGTATTTTTAGTAGAGATGGGGTTTCACTGTGTTAGCCAGGGTGGTCTCGATCTCCTGACCTCATGATCTGCCCGCCTCGGCCTCCTAAAGTGCTGGGATTGCAGGCGTGAGCCACTGCACCCGGCCACTGCCAGATAATTTAAAAAAATTTTTTTTGTAGGGATGGGGTCTTGCTATGTTGCCCAGACTGGTCTCAAACTCCTGGCCTCAAGTGATCCTCCTGCTCTGGCCTTCCAAAGTGCTGGAAGATGAGAGCTACAGATGAGAGCCACCACACTTGACTGTCACCAGGGTTTTCTACTACAATATTGCTTGAGGCTTTTACTGCTACTTGGATTTCAAGCAATGTCCCCAGTTCAGGTGGAAAACAGTCACCTCGAAGATGGAGAAGATGAGTCTGAGGAAGAATTCCTTCACATTCTACAGAAGAAATGTGGTCCAGGACAGTCCACATTCACTTCCTTCATTCAGATACTCATTTCTTAGCCACAATTACCCAATTTTGAGCCATGCCTCTATAATGAAATACCACTGAGTTCTGCAATTCTGACTCCTTAATCTCCCATGTCAGTCTCCTCTTGCCTTCTGTCTTCCACTGCTTTAAGGCTTGGATTACATGCGTGAGCCACCACACTGGCCCCATGCACAATATTAACCAGTGGAACCAGCACTCCTCATATAAAATCACTTTGTTAGCCTTCTAACTGTTCTTTGCAATCCAGCTAACATCCCTTCAAAACACACTTCAGGGTAATCTTTTATTTTTACTTATTTATTTTTTGAGACAGGGTCTGGCTCTGTCGTCCAGGCTGGAGTGCAGTGGCGCGATCTCGGCTCACTACAACCTCCACCTCCCGGGTTCGAGCAATTATCCTGCCTCAGCCTCCCAAGTGGCTGGGACTTCAGGTGCGTGCCACCATGCCCAGTTAGTGTTTGCATTTTTTGTGGAGATGGGTTTTTGCCATGTTGCCCAGGCTAGTCTCGAACTCCTGAGATCAAGATATCTACCCACCTCGGCCTCCCAACGTGCTGAGATTATAGGCGTGAGCCATCACGCCCAGCCCGGGGTTATCTTTTAAAAGGCAAATCTGATATTATTACTTCTTGGCTTAATAATTATAATGCTCCACTCCTTTTAGGATCAGGTCTACGCTTCTCAAGCTCTACTACTAAACCATCAGCCATTCCTCCAGTCATGTCCTACAACCTCATGCCTTTCTGTGCTTGCACAGACTCCCTGCTACTGTGAATTTTCAAAATTCATTAGAGAGATCATTTCTTTTCTCCTCAGTCTGAATTGTACGCTAAGCCAGTGGGCACTCCCTCAACAGCCCACACTTACATCTGTAATAGCACCTAGCACTCAACATTAAGATTCTCACTATAATTGACTGTGAGCTTATTCAGAGTGGGGGCTGCATCTTTTGCCTCTTTTTCCTTTGGGTTTAGCACAGGACCTAGTACATAGTAGGTGTTAATATTTGTTGAATGGATGCTGTATCATTTTACACATCTATGCGTTGCACATATGTCTATGCTGTTTCTCTTCACTGGGTACATCCAATCTCCATGCACATATTATTATTATAATTATTATTATTGAGACAGGATCCTGCTCTGTCACACAGGCTGGAGTGCAGTGGCATGATCATAGCTCACTACAGCCTCCAACTCCCAGGCCCAAGCAACCCTCCCACCTCAGCCTAGCAAGTAGCTAGGATTACAGCTGTGCACCACCACACTTGGCAAATTTTTCAATTTTTTGTAAAGATGGGATCTTGTTATGTTTCCTAGGCTGGTTTCAAACTCCTGGCCTCAAGGGATCCTCCTGCATCAGCCTCCCAAAGCACTGGGATTACAGGCATCAGCAATGGCACCCGGCCCCATGCACAGTATTTATGCCTCCACTGAAACCTGGCTGAAGCAATTTTTCTCTGTGAAGCCTTCCTGGACTTGGTTCCCAAAACAGTGATGATCATGCCCACCTTTTAGCCACCATTATATCTTATATATACTTCTAATCATAGTATCTACCATTTTGTGCTGCAAAAATCTCTCATGTCTGTCTCCTTTACTAGATTGTAGACAGCTGGTGGCAGCAACCTATTTTATTTATCTTCATATTCTGAGCACTTATGGTATAGTAGGCAACTAGTAATTAAGCCTTCATTTTTCCATTTAATAATTAAGCCTTCAGTGCTTCTTTTACACCATAAACAGATTGTTCTAAAACAAAATTCAGATCATGTTTTTCTTTCTTTCTTTTTTATTTTTGAAACAGAGTCTTGCTTTGTTGCCCAGGCTGGAGTACAATGGCACCATCTCAGCTCACTGCAACCTCTGCCTCTCTGGTTCAATCGATTCTTGTGCCTCAGCCTCCCGAGTACCTGGGACTACAGGCGCGTGCCACCACGCCCAGCTAATTTTTGTATTTTTAGTAGAGATGGAGTTTTGCCACGATGGCTAGGCCGGTCTTGAACTCCTGGCCTCAAGCAATCCACCTGCCTCAGCCTCAAAGTGCTGGGTTACAGGTGTGAACCACTATGCCTGGCCCAGATGATGTTTGTCTCATGCATTCAAATCTTCAGTGATTTCCCTTTACCTAGAGTGGTCTTTCCCAAAGTACAGCATCTGGACCTCTGCTGGCACACATGATAATTTTTACATGATACATAATAGTTCTTTTTACTTTTTGAGATGGAGTTTCACTCTTGTCGCCCAGGCTGGAGTGCAGTGGCGCAATCTTGGCTCACTGCAACCCCCACCTCCTGGGTTCAAGCGATTCTCATACCTAAGCCTCCCGAGTAGCTGGGAGTACAGGCACCCACCACCACACCTGGCTAACTTTTGTATTTTTAGTAGAGATGGGGGTTCACCATGTTGGTCAGGCTGGTCTCGAACTCCTGACCTCAGGTGATCACGCCTTGGCCTCCCAAAGTGCTAGAATTACAGGAGTGAGCCACCGGCCATTTCTTTTTATTTTACTGGCATTAGAAAAATTAGAATCTACCAAATGAATGATTTTATGGATGCTTTTTCTTATGGCACTTAAGATTTGTTTTAAGTTAGTGATTTAAAATAAATTTAAAGAAAAATATTGAGTAAATATTAGTACATAGAGTACTCATATAACAAATGTCAAGAATCCATCATATTTGTGAAACCCTAATGTATAGGATTAAAAGCCCTTACATCTTCTAAATCCAGTGTACAGATCCCTCACATCATCAGCCCTGATTGCCTTTTCAACCTCACCCCCTCTAGCTGCCATCGATTGTGCTGTAATTCATGCCACTAATCAACAGGTTCTTCCATGTGACTTCTCCTAACTCCTTTCAGTCTATTCGTTACACAGCACCCCAAGAGATGCTGTTAAAAAGTAAGTCAAGGCTGGGCACGGTGGCTCACACCTTAATCTCAGCACTTTGGGTGGCCAAGGCGGGCAGATCACCTGAGGTCAGGAGTTCGAGACCAGCCTCGCCAACATGGTGAAACCTCATCTCTACTAAAAATACAAAAATTAGCTGGGTGTGGTGGCACACACCTGTAATCCTAGCTACTCTGGAAGCTGAGGCAGGAGAATCACTTGAACCCAGGAGGCAGAGGTTGCAGTGAGCTGAGACTGTACTCCAGCCTGGGTGACAGAATGAGGCTGTCTCAAAAAAAAAAAAAAAAAAAAAAAGGTAAGTCAAATCGGGTCACTACCCTGCTCAAAACTGAAAACTGTCCAATCACTGTTTTTTTTTTTTTTTTTTAATTTCTAGAAGATGCATGGTTAACTATCAGGGTGATATGCCACTAGATCTGCAATTTAATTTAAAATGGTTCAGAGAAGCCTGGGTGTAGTGGTTCATGCCTGTAATCCCAGCACTTTGGGAGGCTAAGGAGGAAGGATCACTTGAGCCCAGGAGTTTCAAACTAGCCTGGGCAATCTAGTGAGACCTCGTCTCTACAAAAATTTTTAAAAATTAGCCAGGCACAGTGTCGTGCACCTGCAGTCCCAGCTACTAGGGAGGCTGAGTCAGAAGGATCCCTTGAGCACAAGAGTTCAAAGCTGCAATGAGCTATTATTGCGCCACCATACTCAGCCTGGGAGACACAGCAAGACCCTGTCTCCAAAAAAAAAAAAAAAATATATATATATATATATAGGCTAGGTGTGATGGCTCATACCTGTAATCCAGCTCCAGCATTTTGGGAGGCCAAGGCAAGCAGATCACTTGAGGTCAGGAGTTTGAGACCAGCCTGGCCAATGTGGTGAAACCCTGTCTTTACTAAAAATATAAAAATTAGCTACTCAGGAGGCTGAGACACGAGAATCCCTTGAACCCAGGAGGTGGAGTTTGCAGTGTGATGAGATCACGCCACTGCACTCCAGCCTGGGCGACAGAGCAAGACTCTGTCTCAAAAAAAAAAAAAAAAAAAAGAAGAATGAGAAAGCACTTTATGTCATGACATGACACAAACTTCAACATATAAAGTGGCCGGGCACAGTGGCTCACACCTGTAATCCCAGCAACTAGGGAGACTGAGGTGGGAGGATCACTTGAGGCCAAGAGTTGGAGATCAGCCTGAACAACACAGCAAGACCCCATCTCTAAAAAAATAAATAAATAAGTTTGAGGCTGCAATGAGCTATGATTGTACCACTTCACTCTCAGCCTGGGTGACAAAGCAGAATCCCGTCTCTAAAAATAAAAATAGAAAATAAAAATAAATAGTCCAGAGAACAGAATATGCATACACACAGAGATACAGATAAACCAAATATGGTAAAATGTCAGCAATTGATGAATCTAAGAAGTGGGTATATGCATGTATTTTCTCTGTAATTTTCTTTAAACTTTTTTGATATTTGGAAAATTTTATAATAAAAAGTTGTGAGGAAAATAAGATGGTTTAATTGACAGAAGGATGGATACATTAATTAATACATGATAAAATTAATACAGTAGGTTATAAATAGTTGAATGTAGATTACTGTGCAACTTTTAAAACTTTTTTGTATATTTGAAAATGTTTGGCCTGGCACGGTGGCTCACGCCTGTAGTCCCAGCACTTTGGGAGGCCAAGGTGGATGGATCACCTGAGGTCGTGAGTTCGAGACCAGCCGGACCAACATGGAGAAACCCCATCTCTATTAAAAATACAAAATTAGCCAGATGTGGTGGCACATGCCTGTAATCCCAGCTACTCGGGAGGCTGAGGCAGGAGAATTGCTTGAACCTGGGAGGTGCAGGTTGTGGTGAGCCGAGATCACGCCATTGCACTCCAGCCTGGGCAACAAAAGCAAAACTCGGTCTCAAAAAAAAAAAAAAAAAAAAGAAAGAAAGAAAGAAAGAAAAGAAAAGAAAATGTTCATAAATAAAAGAATGGAGGAAAGGTTGTAAGAAAAGCTTAAAAAAAAAATCTGGCTTGATGCAGTGGCTCACACCTGTAATCCCAGCACTTTGAGAGGCTGAGGTGGGCAGATTACCTCACCTGAGGTCACAAGTTTGAGATCAGCCTGGCCAACATGGTGAAACCCCATCTCTACTAAAAATACAAAAATTAGCTGGGTGTAGTGGCAGGCACCTGTAATTCCAGCTACTTGGGAGGCTGAGGCAAGAGAATCTCCTGAACCCAGGAGGCAGAGGTTGTACAGAGCTGAGATCACACCACTGCACTCCAACCTGGGTGACAGTGCAAGACTCTGTCTCAAAAACAAACAAACAATATCCTTTTCTATGTAGAAAACCCAAAATAATAAACAAAAAAAACTTTCTCCTGGAACTAATAAGCAATTATAACAAGGTTGCAAAATACAAGATTAACATACAAAAGTCAATCTATTTCTTATATGCAAGCCATAAACAAGTGGATTTTAAAGTAAAAACACAATACCATTTACATTAGCACCCTCCAAAAATGAAATAGTTCAGTATAAGTCTAACAAAATAAGTACAAGATCTATATAAGGAAAGCTACAAATTCTAATTAAAGAAATCAGCCTGGGCATGGCTCATGCTTGTAATCCCAGTGCTTTGGGAGGCTCAGGTGGGAGGAACACTTGAGGCCAGGAGTCTGAGACCAGCCTAGGCAACATAGCAAGACCCCATCTCTAAAAAAAGTTTAGCTGGGCATGGTGGTGCACACCTGTGGTCCCAGCTACTTAGGAGGCTGAGGTGGGAGGATCACTTGAGCCCAGGAGCTTGAGGTTGCAGTAAGCTATGATCATACCAGTGCACTCCAGCATGGGCAATAGAATGAGGCCCTATCTCTGAAAATCAATCAATCAATCAATCAGAGAAATCAGGCCAGGCGCAGTGGCTCACGCCTGTAATCCCAGCACTTTGGGAGGCCAAGGTGGGTGGATCATGAAGTCAGGAGTTTGAGACCAGCCTGGCAAAGATGGTGAAACCCCGTCTCTATTAAAAATACAAAAATTAGCCAGGCGTGGTGGCACATGCCTGTAGTCCTAGCTACTTGGGAGGCTGAGGCAGGAGAATTGCTTGAACCCGGGAGGCAGAGGTTGCGGTGAGCCAAGATCGTGCCATTGCACTCCAGCCTGGGCGACAAGAGTGAAACTCCATCTAAAAAAGAAAAAGAAAAAAATCAAAGAAATCAAAGAACAAAATAAATGGAAAGATAATCCATGTTCATGAATAAGAAGACTCAATATTGTAATGTATCAGCTCTTCTTTGATCTATATATTCAATGCAATCCCTGTCAAAATCCCTGTAAGTTATTTTTTGGATACTGACAAACTTGTTCTACAGTTTATATGGAGAGGCAAAAGACCCAGAATAGCCAAGACAATATCGAAAGACAAGAACAAAGTCAGAAGACTGACACCACCCAACTTCAAGACTTATTATAAAGTTACAGTAATCAAGAAGTGTGGTGTTGATGAAAGAACAGAACAGTAGGACTACTTAGTTCCATTGTTCAAAATAGACCCATAAAAATATAGTCAGCTGATCTTTGACAAAGGAGCAAAGGCAATACAATGAAGAAAAGATAATCTCCAACAAAGAGTGCAGGAATAATGAATATCTAAATGCCAAAAAACTGAATCTAGACCCAAACCATATACCCTTCACAAAAATTAAGTCAAAATGGATTACAGACCTAAACATAAAATGCAAAACTAGAAAACTCCTAGAAAATAACACAGGAGAAAATCTAGGTGACCTTGGGTATGGTGATGGCTTTTTAGATACAGCACAAAAAGCATGGTCAATGAAAGAAAGAACTGATAAGCTAAACTTAAAATAAGTGCTGCTCTGTGAAAGATACTGTCAAGAGAACGAGAAGACAAGCCACAGATGGGAAAAACTATTTGCAAAAGCAGGATATGATAAAGGACTATTATCCAAAATATAGTAAAAATTCTTAAAGTTCAACAATAAGAAAACAAACAACTTGGTTTAAAAATGGGAAAAAGACCTGAATAGACACCTTACCAAAGAAGATATACAGATAGCAAATAAGTGTATGAAAAGATGCTCATATGTCATCAGGGAATTACAAATTTAAAACAATGACATACCACTACACACCTATTAGATGGGCCCAAACCCAAAAGATTGACATCATCAAATACTGGCATAAATATGGAGCAACAGGAACTCTCATTCATTGATGGTGGGAATGCAAAATGGTATAGCCACTTTGGAAGACAGTTTGGCAGTTTCCTACCAAAGTAAACATACTTTTACCATGTGATCCAGCCATCATGCTCCTTGGCATTTACCTAAATGAAATGAAAACTTATGTCTACACAAAAATCTGTACATAGATGTTTACAGCAGATTTATTCATAACTGCCAAAATTTGGAAGCAACCAAGATGCCCTTCAGTAGGTGAATGGATAAACTGTGGGTCATTCAGACAATGGAATATTATTCATCACTAAAAAGAAATGAGCTATCAAGGCATAAAAAGACATATCAGAAACTTAAATTGCATATTATTAAGTGCAAGAAGCCTATCTGAAACGATAACATACTATATGATTTCAACTAGATAACATTCTAGAAAAGGCAAAACTATGGAGACAGTAAAAAGATCACTGGTTGCCAGGGGTCAGTGGGGAGGGAAGGATGAATAGGTAGAGCACAGGGGACATTTTAGGCAGTGAAACTATTCCTTATGATACTACAATCATAGATGCATGTCATTATACATTTGCCCAAACCCACAGAATGCACAACACAAAGAATGAACCCTAATGTGAACTATGGAATTTGGGTTCTAATAATGTGTCAGTGTAGGTTCTTCGATTGTAACAAAGGTAACACTCTGGCGGGGGATGTTGATGATGGGGGAAGCTGTGCATGTGCGGGGACAGGGGTATATGGAAACTATACTTTCTTCTCAGTTTCGTTGTGAATCTAAAACTGCTTTGAAAAACAAACTCTATTAGGTCAGTCAATTAATCCTTCACTATTTCACCATCTCCTTCACCTTACAGTGAAATCAAAGTAACAAACAGGGCTGCAAGGCCCTGTGCAATCTGGCCTCCCTCCCCATTCCTGCCTCCCTCCCTCCTGCTTACTCTGCTCCAGCCATGCTGGCCTCCTTGCCAGCTAGAATGCCAGGCACACTGCACCTCTGGGCCTTTGCACCTGCTGTGTTCTCTCTCAGGAACATTCTTCCCTGAGAGAGCATCCTTGGTTCCCTGCCATCTTCCTTCAGGTTTTTATTCAAACATCACCTTCTTCGTGAGGCCTTCCCCATCACTCTAATTAAAAATGCAGCTTTAGCTGTGCACAGTGGCTCACACCTGTAATCCTAGTGCTTTGGGAGGCCAAGGCAGGAGGATCGCTTGAGTCCAGGAGTTCAAGACAAGCCTGGGCAACACAGCAAGACCACACCTCTCCTAAAATCTTTTAAAAATTAGCAGGGCATGGAGGCACGTGCTTGTAGTCCCAGCTACTTAGGAGGCTGAGGCAGGAAATCACTTCAGCCTGGGAGTTCGAGGCTGCAGTGAGCTATGATCACACCGCTACACTTCAGCCTGGGAGTTTGAGGTTGCAGTGAGCTATGATCATACCACTATACACCAGCCTGGGCGACAGAGTGAGACCCTGTCTCTAAATTAAAAAAAAAAAACAAATGCAGCTTCCGCCAACCCTTCCTATTTTCTTTCTTGCCAGAGAGTTCATAACCATCTAACATACTATATATTTTACTTATTTCATTTCTTGGTCTGCCTCCCTCCCATTAGAATGTAAGCTCTGTGAGGGCAGAGATTTTTGCTGCTTTGTTTACTGCTACACCTCACTGCCATATCACAGAGCTCAGCACTTGGTAGGATCTCCATATTTATTGGATGAATAAATGAATAGCTTATGGCAAGTTCATGCATGCTTCCAAATATTTGCTGTGCTTGGAATGACACTCCTCCATTTGCTGTGCTTGGAATGACATCTTTACTTGGAATGACATTCCTCCATGTTCAGGAGAAAAATCCCGCTTAACCTCCAAAACTCAGCTGAAGAAACCCTCTTCTGTGAAGTACACGCTGACCATAGGCAGACGAGGTAGGAATCTCTTCTCTGAATTACCGCAGTCCCATTATACTTCTGGTGGTCCCTTATCAGTTTTGTGTAATCCGTATGGCCCCTTAGAAGGTTTGTATTCATCCTGTATTCAAAGGAACTTTGTACCTGGACTATAATCGCAGGCACTTGAAAGCATTTGTGAAATGAAATAGTAAATGAATGAATAACTCAGATAAAGTAATTAATATGTAGCTTAGTGTGAAGACATTTAGCATGTACATAATTTAAAGAAGATACTTAAAGATACTCCTATGAAAGTCCATTTGATACTAATACTTTTTATTATACCTTACTCATGATACAAGTTAGTGACTAATAATATACAAAGGTCAAGATAATTGCTTAGTAATTAACGTTAAAGGCTATGTTTGCTTTCATGTTTCTTTTACATTATTTCAAGAGCCTTTTTTTTTTTTTTTTTTACTTTACCTGCTATTTGTGTTTCCATATTCATACTGGTTTAGCCTAGAGAGTATCACCATGGGCGCTAAAGACTGGGCAGGTTTGGTAAACAAAGCATTAATGCCAAAAACCACTGAGGGAAGGGGTGACCTGGAACAGACAAAAATAGCATGGGTCTATATCACATACGAATTACATGTGTGTGTGTGTGTGTGTGTGTATATATATATATAAATATATATATATATATATCCATATATACAATTTGAATCAGGAATCTCTTTGTGTATGGAGTCTTCCTTGATCCTAAGTAGACAATAAAAAAAAGTATAGTATTATAAAATATTAACCTTTTAGTTATAAAGGATTATAAAACTAGAAAAACCTAACTCTTTTTTGAAATTTTTTTTTTATTTTACTTTAAGTTCTGGGATACATGTGCTGAACATGCAGGTTTGTTACGTAGGTATACATGTGCCATGGTGGGAAAAACTTAACTTTTTTTTTTAGAGACAGGGTCTTGCCATGTTGCCCAAGTTGGTCTTGAACTCTTGGCCTCAAGCCATCCTCCCAACTTGGCCTCCCAAAAGTACTGGGATTATAGTCATCAGCCACGGTGCCCGGCCAGAACCTAACTTTTTTTTTTTTTTTGAGACAGGGTCTCACATTTTCTCCCACGCTAGAGTGCAGTAGCACAATCTCAGCTTGCTGCAGCCTTGAACTTCCAGGCCTAAGCAATCCTCCCACCTCAGCTTCAGCTGGGACTGCTGGTATGCGCCACCACGCCTGGCTAATTTTTGTATTTTTGAGGGGGATGGGGTCTCTCCATGTTTCCCAGGCTGGTCTCGATTTCCTGGACTCAAACAATCCTCCCACCCTGGCCTCCCAAAGTGTTGGGATTATAGGTGTGAGACACCGTACCTAGCAGTGAAGGTGTCTCAGATGGTGTCTTAGATGAAGAAACTAAGATCCAAAGGGAAGACACAGCTCATCTCTTACAGGCCTGTTAAGTGAGTGCTGTTTGTGCCCTGTACTCTGTTATAGGCTCTTACTATTTCATCTAAATCCCACGACAATCCCATGAGTGAGATATTACCAGCTATGTTTTAGAGATGGGAAAGCAGATTAACTCATCCACAGTCACACAGCTAGTAAATGGTAAAACTGGGATTCATGCCTAAGTTTTTCTGACCAAGTTTTATTAAGGACTACTTTAATGTATTCCTGATAAGAATCCTCCATATAACTTTTTTAAATAATCAGGTCATATAAAATAAATCAAGTGCATTGACTGAATAAACTGAAATCTTGTCACATTTCAACTAATGATGGAAACCTTGCAACTCAGGAGGAGAAAAAAGAAAATGGGAAGGAGAAAAAAGAAGAAAGGGAGGGAAAAAAATAAAAGAGAGACAAGGTCTGAGAATGAGAGGAAGTTTAATTTGATGGTAAGAGCTTGGGTTTAATTGTCTGTTCTTCAGTCTGCTGGTTACATTAACCAGAACATGGGAACATTAATTTCTGCAAGGTCTTAGTTTCATGAAAATGGGGATAACTTTGATTGTCTGACAATACAGTTGCTGTCTATCTCCCCAACTAGACTGTAGGTACCACAAGAGCAGAGGTTATGTCCGGTTTTGCTCACTGGTTTTTGTCTTCTCTGACGTGATTCGTGAGACAGTTGGCTCAAGCAAAAAAATCATTTTTAAAAGAAGAGACAGTAACCATTCCATTTTAACTATACTTATTCATAAATCTTTTCTCTGGGTTTTCCATTGAGTATAGGTCCACTGATGAAAGTGCTGGGCTGGCCGGGCGCAGTGGCTCACGCCTGTAATCCCAGCACTTTGGGAGGCCGAGGCAGGTGGATCACGAGGTCAGGAGATTGAGAACATCCTGGCTAACATGGTGAAACCCTGTCTCTACTAAAAATACAAAAAATTAGCCAGGCGTGGTGGCGGGAGCCTGTAGTCCCAGCTACTCGGGAGGCTGAGGCAGGAGAATGGTGTGAACCCAGGAGGCGGAGCTTGCAGTGAGCCGAGATCATGCCACTGCACTCCAGCCTGGGCCACAGAGCAAGACTCCATCTCAAAAAAAAAAAAAAAAAAAGTGCTGGGCCATCTTTCTTATATAAACAGGATCCATATTACATGATAGACAGTTTCTACTATCAGTTATAAAGAGAACCTGAAGTCACTCATGAAGCAAACTGAGTACGAAATGTCTTTAGACTTCTATGACTTTCCCCTCAAAACATTTAGTTTCCACTGCATCAAATGTGATAGTAATTGTTTACAACTCAATTTTTTCTCTTCTCCTTCTCCTTCTTCTTCTTTTGTATGTTGCCTAGGCTGGCTCAAACTTCTGGCCTTGAGCAGTCCTCCTGCCCCAGCCTCTCAAAGTGCTGGGATTACAGGTGTGAGCCACAATGCTTGACCCTACAACTCAATATTGAGTCTTTCTAAAGCATTCAACTTAATTTTCATAAAAGTAACTTTCATTTCACATATATATTTCCTAAGTTTGTAAAATATAAGTACAATTAAATTTTGGAATTACAGTAACAAGTACATCTGACATTAATAGATTTGAATTAAAAAACACTGAGCCTTGGTAATGATACCCTGAATCATGGCAGTAGAAAAGTATAGGTGTCCTCAAGAGTAGCCATTTGGTCACAAACCTACTGCACACATGTGAATAAGTAATTTTAGAGCAATGGCCTCCAACCATTTTGGCACCAGGGACCAGTTTCATGGAAGACAATTTTTCCACGGACCAGGGGGGTTGGTTTTGAAATGATTCAAGTGCATTATATTTATTATGCACTTTATTTCTAATATTATTACAGACCGGCACTGGTCTGTAGCCTAGGGGTTGGAGACCCCCATTTTAGAGAGAAGGAAGGGCATCAGATAACTTGGAGAGTTCATTACAAGACCCACTGTATTGAATCCTCAGCATTTACCACATTGCCTGACACAAAGGAATAAATCGATAAATATTTGTCAAGTCAATAATATCTAACACTCAAGGCTGCTGCAAGACCTGAATGAGCAAACAGTCATACAAGCTCATTTGGACATTGGCATTTGGTAAATGTTAATGCCTTTCCCTTTCCCACTGTTCAAGACATTTTATTTATCTGTAACCTATCTAATTCAAAAGGAATTTGAAAGGTGAAAAATGTTTACTGAAGTTGTTGCTTGTTTACGTATTCATTCAACAGAAGGAGTTTTGAGCCAGTCAGTTTTCCAGGTACAAAGGAGACAAAAGTGAAGACAGGACCCTGGACTGTAAGGAGCTCATCACCTTGCCTATCACTCCAAATATGAACTTAGCAACAAAACCCTGCAACAGGAAAGGAATTATACAAACAGAAATCCAGGTAGCTGGCAAATCTTTCCTCAATTTAATTTGCATTAAAAATAAAAGAGGGGGCTGGGCGCAGTGGTTCACATCCATAATCCCAGCACTTTGGGGAGGCCAAGCAGGAGGATCGATTGAGACCAGGAGTTCAGGACCAGCCCAGGCAACATAATGAGATCCTCATCTCTACAACATATATATATATTTAAAAATTAGCTGGGCCTGGTAGTGTGCACCTATATAGTCCTAGCTACTCAGGAGACTGAGGCTGGAGGATCCCCTGAGCCCAGGAGTTTGAGGCTGAAATGAGCTATGATCACACCACCACACTTCAGCCTGAGCAACAGAGCAAGACCCTGTCTTAAAAACAAATAAACAGAAGAGGCTTTGCAGTATACATGTTTTGACAGAACTAATAAAGAATGTGCCTCTGTCTGGCCAGGCGCAGTAGCTCATGCCTGTAATCCCAGCACTTTGGGAGTCCAAGGTGGGCGGATCATCAGGTCAGGAGTTTGAGACCAGCCTGACCAACATGATGAAACCCTGTCTCTACTAAAAATACAAAAAAATTAGCCAGGCATGGTGGCACATGCCTGTAATCCCAGCTACTCAATCGCTTGAACCTGGGAGGCAGAGGTGGCAGTCAGCCAAGATTGACCACTGTACTCCAGCCTGGGCAACAGAGCAAGACTCCATCTAAAAAAAAAAAAAAAAGAATGTGCCTCTGTCTTAAAATAATACATTCCTCTCTAATCTGCAAAATAGGATACGTATGAGAAAATATTTGCCAATCAAGTACATTTTATAGCTGATCTAAAGTGCTTACAATCATACCAAAGAACAGAACCTCTCATCATCACCTTAGGCTTTTTCAAGTAAGAAAGGATAAGATGGACCTTGATTTTTAATTTTAATTCTTGCAATGTCACAGAGTAAAGGTCATTTTGCCTAATCGTCCCTTGTAATAAGGCATATTGCCATATGTAGAACATACAGCTAACTGAGATTTCACTTTGCTTTCTGATATTTAACCCTGTTGTAATATTGGCTATGTGAACTTGAGAAATGAAAAACTGTGATGTCATTTCAGAAATGGGGAAAAGTTGCCCAAGGCAAGCAAGCATGAATATATCTGATTATATTCTGCCCCCTGGTTCCTAGCGATGCCTGTTATGATTGTCTTTCAGATATGTGATTTGTAGTGGCAATATAACTGAGATATGGAGACTCTGATAGGTCCTGCCTACGTGTGATATTTTTGTAGCTGACATTTGAATAAATATACCACTGCTGATTAAACTTCAGTAAATCTGCATCGACCACGTCAGCTAGTGGCAGGGTAAACAAGGAAACCGAAGCTCGCACGATAACCCTAGAAAGAAATGTTAAAACACATATGAAAATTTTACAACTAGGAGGCACAGCTTTCGTTAAAAAAGAATAAAATGAAAGTTGGCATTTGATTTGCAAGAAGATAAAAGGAAATGATATAGTATAAAAGTAAAGCTATATTAGGCAAACCCTTCTATCCTCCCAAATATTATATATCTATGAATATGTAATTCTCTTTTAAAAATGAAATAATGACTTTCACTTGGGAATTTTAAAAATGATTTTTATGCTTCTTCCTCATTGCAAATGACTAAACTCATTTGATCTGCTTAAATTATTAATAGATTCTAAAGGACAGGACATGCCAGGGAAATTAATCACACAGACATCTTTCTCTTGATATCAGAAATAGGATAAGTTAAGAACTGAGAAAGGACATATAGCATTTTAATTATGATAGAAGAATAAAAATGAGGGGGATGGTTTAAGTGAAAAAAACAAACAAAAATTTTCACTCTAAAAATTACTATAAAATATCATTTTACATATTGTACAGCCAGGGCCACCCTTACAGACTTATAGAATAGTTATCTGCATGGGGTTCTAACGTCTTGAAGTTTCATAGGGATTCAATCATTTGAGTCAATTATTACAGTCTCCAGTACCAGTTTGTTCAAAATGCAAATATGTCTTCATGAAAATTTTCTCAAGTTGTTCCAGCAGGGACCTGGAATAGAATGTACTAATTCATTCACTCAAAATGAGTGGCTTACGCCTGTAATCCTACACTTTGGGAGGCCGAGGTGGGTGGATCACTTGAAGTCAGGGTTCAAGACCAGCCTGGCCAACATGGTGAAACCCTGTCTCTACTAAAAATACAAAAAGTAGCCGGGCAGAGTGGCTGGGGCCTGTAGTCCCAGCTACTCGGGAGGCTGAGGCAGGAGAATCGCTTGAACCTGGGAAGTGGAGGTTGCAGTGAGCTGAGATCACGCCACTGCACTCCTGGGCAACAGAGTGAGACTCCATCTCAAATAAAACAAAAAACAAAAACAAAAACATTATCTTTTCTTTTCTTTTTTTATTTTTCTTTTTTGAGACAGGGACTCACTCTGTTGCCCAGGCTGGAGTGCAGTAGCGTGATTTCAGCTCACTGCAGCCTCCACCTCTTGTGCTCAGGTAATCCTCCCACTTCAGCCTGCTGAATATCTGAAACTACAGGAGTGCACCACCACACCTGGCTAAATTTTTATTTTGTGTAGAGACAGGGTTTTGCCATGTTGCCCAGGCTGGTCTTGAACTCCTGGGCTCAAGTGATCCTCCCACCTCAGCCTCCCAAAGTGCTGGAAGTATAGGCATGAGCCACTGCGCCTGGCCTAAAACACATTTTCTAAGGACCAACTATTTGCAGGAACTGCAGTAGGTAATGGGCCGCAGTGATAAGAGACTAGACCCTATTCACAATAAACTCAATCCAGAGGGGACCACAGATAGTCGCAGGTAGAGGGAAAAGCACCACAGCAGAAGTAAGCATAGGGCACTGGAGCCATATAGGAGGGCCACTAATCCAGATGAGGAAATCAGGGAAGGCTTCCCAGAGAAGCACATACCCGAGCTGTGGCCTAAGACACATGAGGACAGGGCCAAGCAAGAAATGGGGAAGAGCTTTCCAGGCACAGGGAACTGCATCTTCTAGACACAAAGGTATCTCGACCAGGAACTGCAAAGTATTTCTGTATGGCAGAGAGTACAGTGTAGGTTGAGGAGTAACAAGAAATGAAGATGAAGGCTGGGCACAGTGGCTCACACCTGTAATCCCAGCACTTTGGGATGCCAAGGTGAGCAGATCGCTTGAGCCCAGGAGTTCAACACCAGCCTGGGCAACATGGCAAAAACCTATCTCTACAAAAAATAAAAATTAAGCTGGGCATGGTAGTGCACATCTGTAGTCCCAGCTACTTAGGAGGCTGAGGTGGGAGGATCGCCTGAGCCTGGGAGGTGGAGGTTATAGTGGGCCATATTTGTGCCACTGTACTCTAGCCTGGGCAACAGAGCAAGACCCTGTCTCAGAAAAAAAAAAAAAAAAGAAAGAAATGAAGACGAAAAGATAAAGAGGGACTATATAACAAGACATCACATCATCATTTTGAAATACCCTGAAAGCAATAAGAAGCCACTTAAGATTATTAAAGGTACTTGGGAGGCTGAGGCAGGAGAATGGTGTGAACCCGGGAGGCGGAGCTTGCAGTGAGCCAAGATCGCGCCACTGCACTCCAGCCTGGGCAACAGAGCGAGATTCCATCTCAAAAAAAAAAAAAAGATTATTAAGCAAAGGAAGAGCATGTTATTCTAGAAGCAATATGAGAGAGGGAGTTGGAGAGACTGGAGACTATAAACTAGGGGGTCATAAGGGAAGACTGTATCCTATTCCATGTGAGAAATGAGCTATAGGAATGTCAGTGGAACTGAAAAGAGACATATTCAGGGCACATTAGGGAGATAAAACTGCTAACAATTAACAGTGTGTTGGACCTAGGGGTCAAAGAAGAGAGAAAAGGCAAAGACAACTTCTCAGTCTCTGACTTGGGCAAACAGATAGATGGCAGAGCCATTTCCCCAGATGGCAAATAATGGCAAAAGAGCAGATCTGGCAGCAAGATCCTTGATTTGGACCCGCGGAATTTGAGATGCCTGTGATGGAGGCAAAGTGGGTGCTTGGGGGAGGAGGAGAGGTTGCAGAAATAGGAGGAAGAGTTGAAGGAGAAATAGAAGCTCAGCCTCTTTTATACATGGCAGCAGTATTTACTAAATGCTGTATTTTTGAGACAGGGTCTCACTGTCACCTAGGCTGGATGGAGTGCAGTGGTGCAGTCATAGTTCACTATGACTTGAATTCGTGGGCTCAAGTATGATCCTCCTGCCTCAGCCGCTAGAGTAGCTGGGACTACAGGCATGTGCCACCAAAAAATTTTAAAATGTTTTTTAGAGACGGGGTCTTACTCTGTTGCCCAGGCTAGTCTCAAACTCTTGCCCTTAAGCAATCCTCCAACCTTAGCCTTCCAAGTAAATTTTTTAATAGGTTGAAAAAAGTAAGTTTACTACAAAATTTAAAGTATGAAATTCCTTCAAAAAACAAGCCATTAACATTCAGACAATTTGTCAGAAAGGTACAATGACCTTGCCTAGAAATGAATATTAAACTCAGTCCGGATCAAAAATGTTTCACTGCTTGAAAGGGCAAATGGTAAAATTTAGTGTAATTTTGAGACTGGAACCAGCATTTACTTACATGATAATAGTGAGATAAAGAGCCAAACAGTAGTAGTATTGCTTTCCCAGGAGTAACATGACAATAGAGGCTGTTCCTTCTACACAGAAAGAAATTAAGATGATCTTATAGTAATCAAACTTTTTCAGCCAGGACTGACTGATAAGTACAAGGCACTGAAATGGAAGCAGAATGGCATTGTGTTAAGATGGAACTCCATGCATTATTAAGCTTACTTACTCTTGCTGATGACAAAATAAACCTTATTGCAAAATAAATTGCTGGCCAGGTGTGGTGGCTCATGCCTATAATCCCAACACTTTGGAAGGCCAAGGTAGGAGGATCGCTTGAGCCCAGGAGTTCATGACCAGCCTGGGCAACATGGTGAAACTCTATCTCTACAAATAATACAAAAATTAGCTAGGTGTGGTGATGTACAGCTGTAGTCCCAGCTACTAGGGAGGCTCAGGTGGGAGGATTGCTTCAGCCCAGGAGGTTGAGGCTATAATGATCTATGATCACACCCACTGCACCCCAACCTGAGTGACAGAGCAAGACCCTGTCTCAAAAAATATGTAATAAATAAATAAATTTGCTTCTGAATTATAGTATCAATTGAAACACACAACTAAAACTATCTTGCTTAGAAATGCCATTATTATCCATATATATCAAAAATTGATTATGAATAGTAACTTTTCTTTTTTTTGAGACAGTCTCAAATCTGTCATCCAGGCTGAAGTGCAGTGGCGTGATCTTGGCTTACTGCAAACTTTGCCTCCCAGGTTCAAGCTATTCTCATGCTTCAGCATCCTGAATAGCTGGGATTACAGGCAAGCACCACTGTGCCCGGCTAACTTTTGTATTTTTAGTAGAGACAGCGTTTCACCATGTTGGCCAGGCTGGTCTCAACTCCTGGGCTTAAGCGGTCTGTCTGCCTCGGCCTCCCAAAATGTTAGGATTACAGGCGTAAGCCACCACATCTTGCCTGAAATGTACTTTTTACCCTAAAATCAAGCATCAGAGGTAAACAAGAGTTAGCATTCCTGGTTACTGTGTCCTGCCTAACTTTATATATTTTTATCATCATAACAGATTCATTTTAAGAGCTCAGACTTAGATTTTTTGCATTTCTTGCTATCAATGAAAAAGTTCATTGTTCTAGACTAAAAAGTTTATGCTAAATATACATACATACATTAACAAAGATCAGAAGATACTTTGTTTTCAATAAAAAAGCACACATTGTTTATCCCTGAAAAGTTTTCACTAACCAAAAGTATGTGCATTATAATTAGAGGAGAATTTTGAATGATGTAAGTAGAATACAGATGTTCTTTAACAAACATAAGGGTTTTTTTCCCCTGACTGATTTTTTGACTTACTTTTCTTCTTTCAAGAAGCAAGAGTTCATTTTCCGGACACTAAAAAACAATGGATCAGTGATTGATGTGGTCCAAGGCATTTCTTAGAGTTCTGTAGGAGGAAGTACGGAAAACACCCCAACAAGTCCAATTATATTCTTAAATATTATTATAATATTATAAAGTAACACATTTCCACATATTGAAATGCAGCTGCTGTTTCTCCATCTCTAGTACATAAACATACAAAATACAAGAAGTTAATAATGTAAGAAATATGTGGTAGAGTGGAATGTGTAAGATTTTTTTTAGAGACAAGGTCTTACTATGCTGCCCAGCCTGGTCTCAAATTCCTGGGCTCAAGTGATCATCCCAAGTAGCTGACCACAGGCATGCACCACCATGCCTGGCTAAAAAGTGAAAGATTTTGAAATCACATGTCCCTAGATTTAAATTCCAGCTTTGCCACTTTTACCAGCTATTTCTTCACAGACAAGTTACTTTACCTAAGAGGCATTTCCCCCACCAAGACAAACTTTCTCTCTCTCTCTCTCACTCTCGCTCTTTTCCATTTCTCTTCTCTTACCTAGCACCATACTCAACATATAAGGCACTTAATAATTGGTAGCTATTTTTCTTGTGTCCAATATATAAAAAGATATAAGCCAATGATGAGTAGTATTACAAAAATCATGAAAGAAAAGAGAAAGATTGCCTTTTTTTTTTTTAACTAAAAGCCTTCTACAGACGAAAGATTTTGGCTCCCCATTCAACAGTGTGTTCCAACATAAGTGTTGGCAAACCTATGCCAAAGGAGCCTACATCAAAACAGAGGGATAAAGGCAGTGCCGTGCTCACAGTGAAAGTCTAATAGATACCTGCTGCGTTGAGTTGGCCGTACGTAGTAAGAGCTAACATTTCTAGAGGGTTTATTTTGTGCTAGGAACCGTTTTAAGTACTTTGGATGTTGTAATTCATTTAACCCTCATAATAATTTCCTTAGGTAGGCACTATTTTGTTGTTGTTGTTGTTGTTGTTGTTTTTTTGAGATGGAGTCTCACTCTGTCGCCCAGGCTGGAGTGCAGTGGCGCAATCTTGGCTCACTGCAAGCTCCGCCTCCCGGGTTCACGCCATTCTCCTGCCTCAGCCTCCCGAGTAGCTGGGACTACAGGCGCCTGCCACCACGCCCGGCTAATTTTTTTGTATTTTTAGTAGAGACGGGGTTTCATCGTATTAGCCAGGATGGTCTCGACTTCCTGACCTCGTGATCCACCCGCCTCGGCCTCCCAAAGTGCTGGGATTACAGGCGTGAGCCACCACGCCCGGCTGTTTGTTTTTTGAGATGGGGTCTTGCTCTGTCACCCAGGTTGGAGTTCAGTGGCACAATCATGGCTCCCTGCAGCTTTGACCTCCTGGGCTCAAGCGATTCTTCCACCTCAGCCTCCCAAGTAGCTGGGACTCCAGGTGTGTGCCACTATGTCTGGCTAATTTTTTAAATTTTTTATGCAGACAGGGTCTCACTATGTTGCCCAGGGTGGTCTTAAACTCCTGGGCTCAAGCAACCCTCCCACCTTGGCCTCCTAAAGTACTGGGAGCCATTGTGCCCAGACCAGTAGGTACTATTTTGATCCTCATTTTACAGATGAGGAAACTGAGGCACAGAGAGGTTGAGTAACTTACCCAGGATTGCACAGCTAGTAAGTGGAGAGCCAGGCTCCTCCTGGGCCGACTGCAGATCCATGCTCTTAACCCAGTTACTCCTCTGCCTCTCTGGGGAGTGTAATGCGGAAGAGTGACAGACCTATACCAACAGTTATTAGGGAGACAGAGCATTTATTCATCCTTTTCTCCTTTATTTATTCAATTCCTCAAAAAGAAAACCAGCCTGAGGGCTGGGTGCGGTGGCTCATGCCTGTAATCCCAGCACTTTGGAAGGCCGAGGCAGGCGGATCACTTGAGGTCAGTAGTTGGGAGACAAGCCTGGCCAACATGGTGAAATCCCATTTCTACTAAAAATACAAAAATTAGCCGGGCGTGGTGGCACATGCCTGTAATCCCAGCTACTTGGGAGGTTGAGGCAGGAGAATTGCTTGAATCTGGGCGGCAGAGATTGCAGTGAGCTGAGACCATGCCACTGCACTCCAGCCTGGGTGACAGAGCAAGACTGTCTCTAGAAAAAGAGAGAGAGAGAGAGACTGTCTCAAGAAAAAGAGAGAGAGAGAGAGAGAGAGAGAAAGAAAGAAAGAAAGAAAGAAAGAAAGAAAGAAAGAAAGAAAGAAAGAGGAAGAGGAAGGAGGGAGAAAGGGAGGGAGGAAGGATGGAGAGAGAAAGAGAAAATGAAAACATAGTGCTCACCCTTCATTATTTTATCCAATAAAGTGTTAAAGAGACTTAGCCAAATGAATAACAAGAACAGTAGATTCCAATGAGCTGTCATTTTTTTTTTTTTTTTTCTGAGGCAGAGTCTGTCACCCAGGCTGGAGTGCAGTGGCACCATCTCGGCTAACTGCAACCTCCACCTCCCAGGTTCAAATAATTCTCTGCCTCAGCCTCCCAAGTAGCTGGGATCACTGGCACCCACCACAACGCCCGGCTAATTTTTTGTATTTTTAGTAGAGACAGTGTTTCACCATCTTGGCCAGGCTGGTCTTGAACTCCTGACCTCATGATCCACCCACCTCAGCCTCTCAAAGTGCTGGGATTACAGGCGTGAGCCACTACGCCCGGCTAAGCTGTCATTTTTTACCACAATAATTTATACGTGTTAATTCTCTAGAAATTAAGAATAAATTTAAAGCAACTTTGGATTTTCTTTTATTTTTTGTAGAGACAGGATTTCGCTGTGTTGCCCAGGCTGGTCCTAAACTCCTGGCCTCAAGCAATCCTCCTGCCTCAGCCTCCCAAAGTGCTGGAATTACAGGTGTTAGCCATTGGGCCCGACCTGGATTTCCATTTTATAATAATTTTTTATTGAGATCAATAGAAAGACCTGTGTTTTGTGAGGGCTTAAGAAAAATGACTGTTAAAATCTTTTGGCCATACTTCTCTTAACAACTAGTAACCAAGAGAGACTAAGAGAAAGTATTTACTGATCATATATCTCTGACAAAAGACATGTGCCTAGAATATACAAAGAACTCCTACAGCTCAATACTATGAAGACTAATTACTCGATTTAAAAAGACACATTATTTGAATAAATAACCAAAAAGATATATGGATGGCAAGTAAGCATATGAAAAGATGCTCAACATCATTAATAGTCATTAGGAAAATGTAAATCAAAACCACAATAAGATACTACATACCGGCCAGGTGCGGTGGCTCATGCCTGTAATCCCAGCACTTTGGGAGGCTGAGGCGGGCGGATCACGAAGTCAGGAGATTGAGACCATCCTGGCTAACACGGTGAAACCCCGTCTCTACTAAAAATACAAAAAAATATTAGCCGGGCGTGGTGGCGGGCGCCTGTAGTCCCAGCTACTCGAGAGGCCGAGGCAGGAGAATGGCGTGAACCCGGAAGGCGGAGCTTGCAGTGAGCCGAGATTGCGCCATTGCACTCCAGCCTGGGTGACAGAATGAGACTTCGTCTCAAAAAAAAAAAAAGGAAAAAAAAATAAAAAGAAAGGCAAACATATACCTTCCATACAACCCAGCCATTCTACTCCTAGGTATTTACTCAAGAGCAAGGAAAGCATATATCCATACAAAGACAAAAAATGTTCATAGCTTTATTTGTAACAGCCAAAAACCAGATCCAACCCAAATGTCCATCAAGAGATGAAAGAAGGAAGTCCTGGCCAGAGCAATCAAGCAAAAGAAAGAAATAAATTGCATCCAAATAGGAAGAGAAGAAGTCAAACTATCTCTCTCTTTGGTGACAATATGATTCTATACATGGAAAACCCTAAAGACTCTACCAAAGGACTCCTGGAACTGATAAATGACTTCAGTAAAGTTTCAGGATACAAAATCAATGTACAAAAATCTGTGGCATTTCTATACATGAATAATGTTCAAGCTGAGAACCAAATCAAGAATGCGATCCTATTTACAGTAGCCACAGAAAAAAATTAACATACCTAGGAATTCATCTCACCAAGGAGATGAAAGATCTCTACAAGGAGAACTATAAAACACTGCTGAAAAAAATCATATATGACACAAATGGAAAAACATTCCATGCTCATGGATTGGAAGAATCAATATTGTTACAATGTCCATACTGCCCACAGCAATCTACAGATTCAATGCTATTCCTATCAAACTACCAACATCATTTTTCAGAGTTAGAATAAACTATTTGCAATTTCATATGGAACCAAAAAGATCCCAAACAGCAAAGCACTCCTAAGCAAAGAGAACAAAGCCAGGAACATTACCTGACTTCAAATCGTACTATAAGGCTACAGTAACCAAAACAGCATGGTACTGGTACAAAAACAGCCATATAGACCAATGGAACAGAACAGAGAACTGAGAAATAAAGCTGTACTCTTGCAGCCATCTGATCTTCAATAAAATCAACAAAAATAAGCAATGGGGAAAGGATTCCTTATTCAAAATATGGTGCTGGGATAGCTGGCTAGCCATATGCAGAAGACTGAAACTGCACCTTTCACCACACACAAAAATTAACTCAAGATGGATTAAAGATTTGAATGTAAGACTTCAAACTATAAGAATCCTAAAAGAAAACCTAGGAAACACCATTCTGGACATCAACCTTGGGAAATAATTTATTGCTAAATCCTTAGAAGCAATTGCAACAAAAACAAAAATTGACAAGTGGGACCTAATTAAACCAAAAAGCTTATGCACAGCAAAAGAAATTATCAACAGAGTAGGCAGACAACCTATAGAATGGGAGAAAATACTTGCAAACTATGCACCTGACAAAGGTCTAATATCCAGAATCTGTAAGGAACCTAAGCAATTGAACAAGTAATAAACAAACAACTGCATTAAAAAGTGGGCAAAAGACATGAACAGATACATCTCAAAAAAAGACATATAAGCAGCCAAACATGAAAAAATGCTCAACATCACTAATCATCAGAGAACTGCAAATCAAAACCACAATGAGATACCATCTCACACCAATCAGAATGGCTATTGCTAAAAGTAAAAAAAAAAACAACAACAGAGATAGACTGCAGAGAAAAGGGAACACTTATACACTGTTGATGGCAATGTAAATTAGTTCAACCACTGTGGAAAGCAGTTTGGAGATTTCTCAAACTACCTAACACAGAACTACCACTTGACCCAGCAATCCCATTACTGGGTTTATATCCAAAAGGAAACAAATTGCTCTACCAAAAAGACACATACACTCTCCTGTTCATTGTAGCACTATTTACAATAGTGAAGACATGGAATCAGCCTAGGTGCCCACCAACGGTGGACTGGGTAAACAAAATATGGCACATATACACCATGGACTATCCCATAGCCATAAAAAGAATGAAATCATGTCCTTTGCAGCAATATGGATGCAGCTGGAGGCCATTATCCAAAGCAAATGAACACAGGAACAGACAAACAAATACCATATGTTCTCTCTTATAAGTGGGAGATATGCATTGGGTACTCATGGCAAAAAGATGGCAACAACAGACACTGGGGACTACTAGAAAGGCAGGGGGCAAGGGTTAAAAAGCTAACTATTGGGTACTATGTTCACTACCTGAGTGACGGGATCAATCATACCCCAAACCTTAACATCACACAATGCGCCCCCATAACAAACCTGCACATATACTCCCTGAATCTAAAATAAAAGTTGAAATGATAAAAAATGTGGGGGGGAGGAATTATTTTAAAAAAAACAGAAAAAAATAAGCAAATTATGGTATACCTACATAATAGAATACTACTTGGCAATAAAAAGGAATTAAATATGGATACTCACAACATGACTGAAAGAATCCAGACCAAAAAATAGTACATTACTGTATGATTCCATTTATATAAAAACCTATAAAATTCAAACAAATCTATAGTGATAGAAAGTAGCTCGACAGTTGCCTGAGAATTAGGGAGGTTAGGGAAGGGCAGAAGGAAGGGATTAACAAAGAAGCAGAAAGACACTTTGGGGAATGATAGATACGTTAACCATCTCAATTGTGGTGATGGTTTCATGGTGTGTACATATGCTGGAATGTATCAAACTATACCGTTTAAATATATGCAGTTTTTTTTGTAGGTCAATCATACTACAATAAAGCTACAAGAAAAATCCTGCCTTTCTTTCAACTCTTAAATGTTTCCAAATATCAAATAAAGCATGAAAAACAAAAACAGGAGCTTATATTAAAACCTGTTAATGACCAGGCACAGTGGCTCATACCTGTAATCCCAGCACTTTGGGAGGCTGAGGCAGGAAGATTGCTTGAGACCAGGAGTTCAAAACCAGCCTGAGCAATATACTGAGACTCCATCTCTACCAAGAAATTAAGTCAGCCAGGCATGGTGGTGTATGCCTGTAATCCTAGCTACTCAGTAACCTGAGGCGGGAGGATTCCTTGAGCCCAGGAGTTTGAGGCTGCAGTGAGCTGTGATCATGCCACTGCACTCTAGCCTGGGGGACAAAGTGAGACCTTGTCTCTAAAAGATTAAAAAAAAAAAAAAGGGCCAGGCATGGTGGCTCACACCTGTAATCTCAGCACTTTGGGAGGCCAAGGCAGGTGGATCACTTGAGGTCAAGAGTTTGAGACCAGCCTGGCCAACATGGTGAAAGCCCATATCTACTAAAACTACAAAAATTAGCTGGGCTTGGTGGTGCATGCCTGTAGTCCCAGCTACTTGGGAGGCTGAGGTAGGAGAATCGCTTGAACCTGGGAGGCGGAGGTTGCAGTGAGCCGAGATCACGCCACTGCACTCCACCCTGGGAGGCAGAGTGAGACTCCATCTCAATAAATCAATAATAAATAAACAAATAAATACTTGGGAATAAATTTAACAAAAGAAGGGGAAAATTATAAAATATTGAAAGAAATTTCTAAAAATCTAAATAGATAGAAAAACATCCCATGTTCATGGATCAGAAGATTTAACATCATTAATATGGCAATACTACTCAAGCTGATCTACAAATTCAGTGCAATCCCTATCAGTATTCCAGCTGACTTATTTGTAGAAATTGACAAACTGATTCTAAAATGTATATAGATTTGCAAGAGACTCAGAATAGCCAAGTCAATCTTGAAAAAGAAGAACGAGGCTGGGTGCAGTGGTTCACAACTAGAATCCTACCACTTTGGGAGGCCAAGACAGGAGGATCACTTGAGACCAGGAGTTTGAGGTCAACCTGGGCAACATAGTGATGCCCCATCTCTACAAAAAATAATTTTTTAAAAATTTTATTATTATTATACTTTAAGTTTTAGGGTACATGTGCACAACGTGCAGGTTTGTTACATATGTATACGTGTGCCATGTTGGTGTGCTGCACCCATTAACTCATCATTTAGCATTAGGTATATCTCCTAATGCTATCCCTCCCCGCTCCCCCCACCCCACAACAGTCCCCAGTGTGTGATGTTCCCCTTCCTGTGTCCATGTGCTCTCATTGTTCAATTCCCACTTATGAGTGAGAACATATGGTGTTTGGTTTTTTGTCCTTGCGATAGTTTGCTGAGAATGATGGTTTCCAGTTTCATCCATGTCCCTACAAAGGACATGAACTCATCATTTTTTATGGCTGCATAGTATTCCATGGTGTATATGTGCCACATTTTCTTAATCCAGTCTATCATTGTTGGACATTAAGGTTGATTCCAAGTCTTTGCTATTGTGAATAGTGCCGCTATAAACATACGTGTGCATGTGTCTTTATAGCAGCATGATTTATAATCCTTTGGGTATATACCCAGTAATGGGATGGCTGGGTCAAATGGTATTTGTAGTTCTAGGTCCCTGAGGAATTGCCACATTGACTTCCACAATGGTTGAACTAGTTTACAGTCCCACCAACAGTGTAAAAGTGTTCCTATTTCTCCACATCCTCTTCAACACCTGTTGTACAAAAAATAATTTTTAAAAATTAGCTGGGAGTGCTGGCGTGTGCCTGTAGTCCCAGCTACTCAGGAGGCTGAGGTGGGAGGATTGGTTTAGCTGAGGATGTCGAGGCTACAGTGAGCAGTGTAGGTCAAGGCTACACTGAACTCCATCCTGGGCAACAGACTGAAACTCTTGTTTCAAAAAAAAATTAAATTAAATAAAAAAGAAAAAGAAGAACAAAGTAGGAACACTCATACTTCTCAATCTCATCAAGAAAGAAAGTGAGAAGACAACCCACAGAACAGGAGAAAAATTTTGCAAACAATATCTGATAACAGATTGCATCAAATGTATATTAATATGAAGAACTATTACAACTCAAGAGTATTAGTAAACTAAATAAAAAGACAACCTAATTATTAAAAACTGGGCAAATGGGCTGAATAGACATTTCTCTCTTTTATTTTATTTATTTATTTATTTTTTGAGACAGAGTCTTGCTCTGTCGCCCAGGCTGGAGTGCAGTGGCATGATCTCGGCTCACTGCAACTTCCACCTCCAGGGTTCAAGCAATTCTCCCTGCCTCAGCCTCCCGAGTAGCTGGGATTACAGGAGCCCACCACCATGCCCGGCTAATTTTTGTATTTTTTAGTAGAGATGGGGTTTCACCATGTTGGCCAGGCTGGTCTTGAACTCCTGACCTCCAGTGATCCACCCGCCTCAGTCTCCCAAAGTCCTGAGATTACAGGCATGAGCCACCGCACCTGGCCTGAATAGACATTTCTCTAAAGAACATATACAAATGACCAACAGCATATAAAAAGATGCACAACATCATTAACTATCAGGCAAATGCAAATCAAAACCACAATGAGATATCATTCACACACACCAGGATGGCTATAATCAAAAACACAGATAATAACAAGTATTGGTTAGGATTTGGAAAAACTGGAACCATTGTACATTATTGGTAGGAATGTAAAATAGTGCACCCATTGTGGAAAATGATCTGTCGGTATCGCAAAATGTGAAACATGGAGTTACTATGTGACACAACTATTCCACTCCTGGATATATGCCCAAAAGAAATGAAAATATATATCTGTGCAAAACACCTGTACATTAATGTTCATGGCAGCATTAGTTGTTAATAGTCAAAAAGCAGAAACAACCCAAATGATCATCAACTGATGAGTGGATAAACAAAATGTGTTATATCCATACGATGACTTATTAAGTCATTAAAAGAATGAAGTACTCATACTACAATCTTAAAAACATGCTAAGTGTACATCAAATTACATCTAGTGTAAAAAAATGCTAAGTGAAGGAAGCTGGTCACAAAAGACCACATATTATATGATTCAATTTATATGAAAGTCTAGAACAAGCAAATCCCTAGAGACAAAAGGTAGACTGATGGTAACCAAGGGATGAGGGGAAAGTGCAATGGGATTGTACTTTCAAGAATTTCAACCCCTCAAAAATTGACTAGTTCTTTTCAGAATGATAAAAATGTTCTAAAAGTGATTGTAGTGCTGGTTGCTCAACTCCATGAATATATTACATATGTTGAATTGTATGTTTTAAATGAGGCATTGTATGGTATGTGAATCATTTCAACAAAACTGTTTTTAAAAATCTACCTTTCCTGGATGTCCTTGAGCTGAGTTAAGAAAAAATCTACTTTTTTTTTTTTTTTGAGACAGAGATCTCGCTCTGTCACCCAGGCTGGAGTGCAGTGACACGATCTCCGCTCACTGCAAGCTCCGCCTCCCAGGTTTATGCCATTCTCCTGCCTCAGCCTCCCGAGTAGCTGGGATTACAGGCGCCCGCCACTATGCTCGGCTAATTTTTTGTATTTTTAGTAGAGACGGGGTTTCACCATGTTAGCCAGGATGGTCTCAATCTTCTGACCTCGTGATCCGCCCCGCTCAGCCTCCCAAAGTGCTGGGATTACAGGCGTGAGCCACTGCGCCCAGCCTACTCTTTCTTTATACACGAGTTTTTGTTTGCTGGTTTTGAGACAAACAGGGTCTCACTCTGTTGCCTGTGTTGGAGTGTAGAACTGTGATTTCGGCTCAATGCAGCCTTGTCCTCACCAGGCTTAGGTGATACTCCTACCTCAGCCTCCTGAATAGCTGGGACTACAGGAGCACACCACCACGTCTGGCTAATTTTTGTATATTTTGTAGAGACAGGGTTTTGCCATGTTGCCCAGGCTAGTCTTGAGCTCCTGGGCTTAAGCAATCTGCCTGCCTCGTCCTCCCAAAGAGCCAGGATTACAGGCGTGAGCCACCATGCCCAGGTTTACATAAGAATTTAACAATTTTTTTTTCAACCTGGTGAAGAGGAAAAACTATAGGCAGGTATTATACATGATTTAAAGTAAGAAAGTATATATAGCCTAGAATATGATAGCAAATAATAAGCAGAGACAGGAACTCAAACAGCTTCCCATTCTGGGTGGTTAAACAGAGGAGGAAACAGCCTGACAAACTTCAAGTTGCTTTGAAAGGAGAACATCATTTTATCATGCACACACAGTACCTCGACTATATTGATAAGCCAGACATGAAATTCCATTTGATATACTCTGCTAAATAAATGATGTAAGCACAGTACATTTTAGAGACAGAATCTTAAAGTACACAGCTCTAAAGTTACCACCTCCCTTTTCTCGTCTGTAAGAATAAGAATCTCTTCCTCCAAGATTGTTATGAGGATCACGTCAAGTAATGTACACAATGCACTTGGCAATGGTCCATGGCACATGGTAAACACTCAAAACTGTGGGTTACCATTATTATGGCACATACGGTAATTATAAAGACCTTGGGATAATAGCAGACAGGCAAATTCTATTCTATATACTTTGCTTAAGAAATTGTGGTGGGCCGGACACGGTGGCTCATGCCTGCAATCCCAACACTTTGGGAAGCCAAGGTGGGAGGACTGCTTGACCCCAGGAGTTCAAGACCAACCTGGGCAACATGGCTGGTCTTGAAAAACACTGTCTCTACAAAAAATAAAAAAACTTAGCTGGGCATGGTGGTGCATGCCTGTGGTCCCAGCTACTCAGGAGGCTGAGGCAGGAGGCAAGCTTGAGCCCAGGAGATCGAGGCTGCAGTGAGCCATGATTGTGCCACTGCACTCCAGCCTGGGTGACAGAGCATGACACTGTCTCTAAAAAAATAAAAAGATAGGCTGAGTGCCGTGGCTCACGCCTGTAATCCCAGCAGTTTTTGGGAGGCCGAGCCAGGCAGATCACGAGGTCAGGAGATCGAGACCATCCTGGCAAACACGGTGAAACCCCGTCTCTACTAAAAATACAAAAAAATTAGCCGGGCATGGTGGTGGGCGCCTGTGGTCCTAGCTACTCGGGAGGCTGAGGCAGGAGAATGGCATGAACCTGGGGGGCGGAGCTTCCAGTGAGCGGAGATCGTGCCACTGCACTCCAGCCTGGGCGACAGAGTGAGACTCCATCTCTAAATAAATAAATAAATAAATAAATAAATAAATAAATAAATTGTGGCAACACTTAAAACATTTTAGAACTATTTCTATCCCAAATGGCTTAACGATTTTTGAAAGCTGGTAAACAGTAAAAACTAGTCTATCTAGAATAACCTGTTCCCTGAAGAGTATTGCTGAGATGTTTTGCTTATCATTTGTGAAAATAGGAAAAACCTGTATCACAGGCGAGGTAAAGTCATATTTTTAGAGGACATATTTAGGTTAAGGGGAACAACATATCAGCTCTCCAAATGGTATAATAAGCAGCAGACCAGTATATTTTTTGAAGAGGACATGACCTCTACAATAATGGTCATGACCATGGAATTTTAATAGTGCTCTGAAATTCCAGGACTCGGGCTTTTAGCCAAGTGTTTTGAAACTTGATCAACTAACTCTTCTTCCATGTGATGGTCACAGAAATCTTAAACACCAAATAAAGCAAAATGACATGCTCACAGGAATCTGTTTTCTTCCATAGTTCTGCTGAGGCTTAAAGGAGAAAGCTGAGAGGAACAAAATTCCACAGCAAAAAATGTTTAAAATATCACATTGTTCGGTTCTCATTGGGGTCTCTTTCCTTTTTTCCTTTTGTCTCTTTTTTTTTTTTTTTTTTTTTTTTGAGATGGAGTCTCGCTCTGTCACCCAGGCCAGAGTACTGGAGTACGGTGGAGCAATCTCGGCTGACTGCAACCTCCGCCTCCTGGGTTCAAGCGATTCTCCTGCCTCAGCCTCCTGAGTAGCTGGGATTACAGGTGCCCACCACCAAGCCCGGCTAATTTTTGTATTTTTAGTAGAGACAGGGTTTCACCATGTTGGTCAGGCTGGTCTCGAACTCCTGACCTCTAGTGATCCACCCGCCTCAGCCTCCCAAAGTGCTGGGATTATAGGCATTGGCCACTGGGCTCGACCTTGTCTCTTTTTTCCATTATGTTTCTACTGAATCTTGTATGATATCTAGAGCTCTGAATCTTAGGGTGTTTTAATAATTGTGTGTCTGCCGGGTGCGGTGGCTCATGCCTATAATCCCAGCACTCTGGGAGGCTGAGGCGGGTGAATCACTAGAGGTCAGGAGTTCAAGACCAGCCTGGCCAACATAGTGAAACCTTGTCTCCACTAAAAATACAAAAATTAGCCGGGCTTGGTGGCGGGCACCTGTAATCCCAGCTACTCAGGAGGCTGAAGCAGGAGAACTGCTTGAACCCGGGAGGGCGAGGGTTGCAGAGAGCAGAGATCACACCACTGCACTCCATCTTGGGTGACAGAGCAAGACTCCGTCTCAAACAAACAAACAAACAAAAAACTGTGTCACTTTTTCAAACTACTGATGAAATCAGGTTTCTAATATCATCACCCAGCTAAGAGTTAAATCTCTAATCCCTGCAGGAAAAATTATCACAAATTATAAATCGTAGAGAACATAATTATAATAATCATAAATAACATAAAGAACTATTACATACCTGTGGGCAAATAAAGCCTGCCCCATACATAATGCTCCTTATAGAAGAAGATAGTACATCTCTGGGAATAAGAATATCTGCAAAGATCATCATGAAGTTGCTGAAGAGGTTAAATTAAAGACTTGAAAGAAATTCATGATCAGAAAAAGGTAAAAGTATTTCTGGGGCAAGATCTGTCTCATGGATAAAATGACAGGAGTCCAGGCGAGATCCTGTTCAGATTCCAAGAGGAGGTTCTCTTCGGGGCTTCTTTTAGGTTTGAAACGCCTCACGTGACACATCCCAGCGTAAAGGCTGGCAGCAGCAAGGAAAGCAATGACGATGGAAACAGCCTGGAAATGGGGCAAAATTTCCATGTTATTAGAGATCAGGCCACAGAAAAGGATACTGGTAGAGCCCACAAGTGATGCCACTTGGTTAATTTTAATAAGCTGAAGCCGACTTTCATGTCTAGTGAAAATCTCTGCAAACAATTTACATTGGGCTTGTTGGACACAGGTGAGCATGCTATCAAACGCACATGATGATACCACCAGGTGAAGTCGACTAAGCCAGTCACCTTCTTGATAGTATTTCCAAGGGAACCACGGGAGCAGGAAGGCTGCTGCATAGAAAGGGACACAGTACAAGACAGAAATATGACAACTTGAACAGCATTCGGCCTTAGAGTTGTTGGGAAAATATCCAGTCAGATCATTAAGAACATTCCATATCATTAAAATTATTTAGGAAGAAAAAAATCACACAGGATTGTTTCAGTGTAGCAGAACAAACTACTGCCCTCAGCATAAGACAAAAATGACCCCTGATTTTTTTTTTAACTTATGTGAAGTAACCAGAGGTGATCAGTAGAAAAGCTCACTGTTTTCAGAACCACTAAAAAATTTAATAACAGCAAATACTACTCAAAAGCCAATGTGCATTCACTTTGTTTTTTGTTTGTTTTTTTTTTTAGACAGAGTCTTGCTCTGTTGCCAGGCTGGAGTGCAGTGGCACAATCTCGGCTCACTGCAACCTCCACCTACCCAGATTCAAGTGATTCTCCTGCCTCAGCCTCCCAAGTAGCTGGGACTACAGGCACGCACCACCACGCCCAGATAATTTTTGTATTTTTAGTAGAGACAGGGTTTCACCATGTTGGCCAGGATGATCTCGATCTCTTGACCTCGTGATCTGCCCACTTCGGCCTCCAAAAGTGCTGGGATTACAGGCGTGAGCCAGTGCACCCGGCTTGCATTCACTTTGTTTTCAGGCATTGTATAAGTGTTTACGTGCATTATTTTATCAAATCCTTAAAAACCCTAGCCGAGTACAGTGGCTTATGTCTATAATCCCAGCACTTTGGGAGGCCAAGGCAGGAGAATTGCTTGAGCCCAGGAGTTCAAGACGAGGATGGGCAATATAGCGAGGCCCTATCTCTAAAATTTTTTAAAAAATTCTCTTTTTTTGAGACAGAGTCTTGCTCTGTTGCCCAGGCTGGAGTGCAGTGGCACAATCTCAGCTCACTGCAGCCTCTACCACCAGGGTTCCAGTGATTCTCCTGCCTCAGCCTCCTTGGTAGCTGGGATTACAAGCGCATGCCACCACGCCTGGCTAATTTTTGTATTTTTAGTAGAGATGGGGTTTCGCCATGTTGGCCAGGCTGGTCTCCAAATCCTGACCTTAGGTGATCCACCCGCCTCAGCCTCCCAAAGTGCTGAGATTACAGGTGTGAGCCACCATGCTCGGCCAAAAATTTTTTTTTATTTAATTAGCTGGGCATGGTGGTGTGCACCTGTAGTCCCAGCTACTTGGAGACTGAGGTAAGAGGACTGCTTGAGCCTAGGAGGTCAAGGTGCAGTGAACCATGATCATACCACTGCACTGCAGTCTGCGTGACAGAGCAAGACTCCCATCACAAACAAACACACAAACAAAAAAAAATCCTTTGAGGCAAGTACTATTATTACTCTGATTTTACAAATGTGAAAACTGAGAGCCAGAGAAGTTAAGGAACTTGCCCAGCTAATAAACAACAGAGCCAGGGTCTAACCCAAGGTAGATGAACCCACAGCATGTGCTTTCAATCTTATGCTAGACTGCCTTCCAACAACAGCACACAGGGCCATGCCCCTGCAAAGGCTGATGGCCTGTTTACACCAAGGCATAGTTTTACGTAATTTCTTTAGGAAAGGTTAAAATATCAATGTTTGGCATTTCAAATTAAATCTAATTAGTATGTTATTACTGGTAATAAATGAGTAACATTATAAAATATAAGGGTTTTAAAACCATGAACTCTTCCAGCCTGACCACCTAATTGGTAATGAGTTACAATACAATTTGTGAATACTGTGGGCCTTTTCAAAACAGAATATTTTAGGACTGGGCACAGTGGCTCATGCCTGTAATCCCAACAGTTTGGGAGGCTGAGGCAGGAGGATTGCTTGAGCCCAGGAGTTTGAGACCAGCCTGGACAACATAGTGAGACCCCTATTTCTTAAAAAAAAAAAAATAGCCAGATGTAGTGGCTCACACCTGTCATCCTACTCAGGAAGCTGAGCCAGGAGGATTGCTTGATTCTAGGGAGGCCAAGGCTGCAGTAAGCTATGATTGCACCACTGCATACCAGCCTGGGCAACAAAGCAGTCTCAGAAAAAAAAAAAAAAAAAAGAGAGGGACAGAGACTGGATATCTTAGTAATAATACTGATTTTTCCATATAAATTAATTTTCCAGACAACCTAAGCTTACTCTTTAAATTCTAATGCCTTTACGTTTTAAATAGCAGTCTTTTAAAAATCTCTCTTTCTGGCTGGGCGCGATGGCTCACACCTGTAATCCCAGCACTTTGGGAGGCCGAAGTGGGTAGATCACCTGAAGTCATGGGTTCAAGACCAGCCTGGACAACATGGCAAAACCCTGTCTCTATTAAAAATACAACAATTCACCGGGCATAGTGGCATGGGCCTGTAATCCCAGCTATTTGGGAGGCCGAGGCAGGAGAATCACTTGAATTGGGGAGGTGGAGGTTGTAGTGAACCGAGATCGTGCACTGCACTCCAGCCTGGGTGACAGAGCAAAACTCTGTCTCAAAGAATAAAATAAAAGACGGGACATGGTGGCTCACACCTGTAATCCCAGCACTTTGGGAGGCCGAGGCGGGCGGACCATGAGGTCAGGAGATTGAGACCATCCTGGCTAACACGGTGAAACCCTGTCTCTACTAAAACATACAAAAAATTAGCCGGGTGTGGTGGCGGGTTCCTGTAGTCCCAGCTACTCGAGAGGCTGAGGCAGGAGAATGGCGTGAACCCGGGAGGCGGAGCTTGCAGTGAGCCGAGATCGTGCCACTGCACTCCAGCCTGGGCAACAGAGCGAGACTCCGTCTCAAAAAAAATAAATAAAAGAAAATAAAGTAAAATAAAAAATAAAAATCTCTCTTTCCCTCAAAGGAAGGAGATCTGTCCTATGTGAAGGGACAGTAAAGATTCCATCTCACCTGGGCTTGATAAAAGGCCACTTCTGAAATCCTGTACAGACGTAGAAAAAGTTTCACATAGTAGAAACCAAAGACAGAATTCAGCATTTCAGTCCCTAATGTCATCATAGAGTATGCCCAAGCAATGGGTTTGATATTTACAAGTGTCATTTTCCATGCAGAGGAAGTCTTCTTCCCTTTGTTTAAAAAAAAAAAGTTAAAATTCACTGCACACAGTAGTGGATGGGGGCGCAAAACACTGCTGGCCAGTATTTATTTTAGTCAAATAAGAGTTCAAACCTACGAGCTGTGAGTATGTCACCAGATTTAACACCTTATTTCCTTATCTATTCACTCAATATTTTTTGAGATGCTCGCCAGGAAACCTAGTTTGCATAGAGTATGACTCCACTTATATTTTTATCTATCTCTTCGAACTTATAAAGTGAGACTTCAGCCTGGCCAACAGGGCAAAACCTCATCTCCACAAAAATACAAAAATTAGCTGGGTGTGGGGTGGCATGCCACCTGTAGTCCCAGCTACTCGGGAGGCTGAGGCAGGAGAATTGCTTGAACACCAGAAGCAGCGGTTGCAGTGAACTGAGATGGCACTACTACAGTCCAGCCTGGGCGACAGAGCAAGACTCCACCTCAAAAAAATATATAAAATAAAGTGGGATTCATCCAAGAGCTTGGACATGATTAACTGGTGTCAAAGAGATATGTTTATGCCATTATTATCCTCCTTACTTGGTAGGGTGCAACAGAAACAGAACAACAAGGTGACAGCCTTTTGCTCAAGTCAAAAAGAAAATAAGCCCCTCATCTTAGTATAAAGTTGTTCATTCAGTAGTACAGACTTGCATTTGAAGACTTATTCTTGATCTTCTGTAGCTTTGACCGCAAGGACATCACTACAATGGGTACAGAAATAACATATTCTGATGCTTGCTGAGATCCTTGTGCGGGCCTCTCTTAAATCTAGCCTATTGTCTTACCCTTTGAGTTTTATAAGTGGAAAACAGGAAAAGGCTAACCAAGCAAGAGGAAGGCATAGATTCATCTTCCTTTCAATCTTGACTATAGTTTAAAGAGAATACCATGATCTTTCTGTTCTATTCCTGGCTTACTTGAGTATTTAGCCAGGTCTCTGCATCTTATTGAGTCAGAAAACAGACACAAATTCAGATAACTCAAAGGATGTTACTTGCTTGAGTAATCCTTGGGCCTCTGCTTTAACTTTGTAGATCCAGGAACAGAATTAAGCGGACAGTTTGGTCTACACTGCCAAATTTCTCAGGGAAAAAGAGGGCAAGTCAGACAGAGGAAGTCGGCATTTGGCGCAAATGACCAAATTATTTAAGGTCTCTACACTTCACTTTGCACCAAGTAGACTCAAGAATGATTATAATTCAGCTGGGTGTGGTGGTGCAGATCTGTAGTCCTAGCTATTCAGGAGGCTGAGGCGGGTGGATTGGTTGAGCCCAGGAGTTTGAGGCTGCAATGAGCTATGATCTCGCCACTGCACTTTAGCCTGGGCAACAGAAAAAGACCCTGTCTCAAATTTAAAAAAAAAAAAAAAAAAAGACTAATTCTATGAGTGGCAGGGTCCTAGAATTATCAAAAATGGGTTATCAAACCCATATGCATACCAAGCATTGTCTACAGAATAAAGAATGTTTTGTCCACATGTGTACTTGTATTCTTAAAATGTTTGTAGCTTCTGCTATAATGATTAAAAATACAAATCTGATTGTTTTCGTCATGGTGCAGTTCCCAAACACTTCAAAACTACTATTGTGTGGAGGCCAGCCAACATTTTTTACTTTAAAAGTAATTCTCAGATTTCAAAATGCTGGGAACTACCAGTGAAGACTTCACTCTAAGAAGTTCATCCCTGAGAATGAAGACTGAGGCTAGAGGTTGCTTGGTTACTAAAAGAGTCAAAAACAAGGGAGACAGTAGAATCAAAAGCCAAGACACAAATTTAGCCTACCAAAACCTAGGGACTCTTGTTTTTCTTAGTTTTATTTCAGGCGTGCTAAAACAAGAAGCATGACGCACCTTTCTAATCTGATCTATCATTAAGTCGCATGGCAGGTATTTGTAAACTTACAATTCTGCAAAAGGCCATAAGCTTTCTGAGAGTTGGATTCAATTTTTGTTTTCAAAGATTTAAGTACCCAGCCTGGCCGGGCGCGGTGGCTCAAGCCTGTAATCCCAGCACTTTGGGAGGCCAAGGCGGGCGGATCACGAGGTCAGGAGATCGAGACCATCCTGGCTAACACAGTGAAACCCCATCTCTACTAAAAAAAAAATACAAAAAATTAGCCGGACGTGTTGGCAGGCGCCTGTAGTCCCAGCTACTCGGGAGGCTGAGGCAGGAGAATGGCATGAACCCGGGAGGCGGAGCTTGCAGTGAGCCGAGATCGCGCCATTGCACTCCCGCCTGGGAGACAGAGCAAGACTCCGTCTCAAAAAAAAAAAAAAAAAAAAAAAAAAAGTACCCAGCCTGTCCGAAACATAAGAATATAAGGTTTCAATGGCATTATGAAAAACTCTACAGTCTGAACTTCTTGGCCAGGCACGGTGGCTCACGCCTGTAATCCCAGCACTTTGGGAGGCCAAGGCGGGCAGATCACTTGAGATCAAGAGTTTGAGACCAGCCTGGCCAACATGGTGGAATCCCATCTCTACTAAAAATACAAAAATTAGCCGGGTGTGGTGGCAGGTGCCAGTAATCCCAGCTACTCGGGAGGCTGAGGCAGGAGAATGCTTGAACCTGAGAGGTGGAGGTTGCAGTGAGCCAAGATCGTGCCACTGTGCTCTAGCCTAGGCAACAGAGACACTGTTTCAAAAAAATAATAATAAAATTTAAAAAAAATTAAAAATCAAAAAAAGTCTACATTCTGAACTTCTCTTTGTTTTTACATATTGCATGAAGTAGAAATCTTTCTTATTTCCTTCTGCAAAAGAAGCCATTAATATTTTGCTTTAGATTACTGTCATCCCAATTACAACGACAGATACGATGAGATCCGCCGTCACTGGGGCGGCAACGTCCTAGGTCCTAAGTCTGTGGCTCATATCGCCAAGCTTGAAAGGGCAAAGGCTAAAGAACTTGCCACTAAACTGGGTTAAATGTACACTGTTGAGTTTTCTGTACATAAAAATAATTAAAATAATACAAATTTTCCTTAAAAAAATAGATTACTGTCATCATAGTAAATACTTATTTCTGTAAGTATCAAACTGAAAATCACCACTTACAATTTTTTTAAAGCCCCCATTGCTACCTAAAAACTCTCCTTACATGACTTTACTATAGCAATAAAACACAGGAGAACAAGAGCATTTTTTTTTTTTTTTTTGAGACGGAGTCTCGCTCTGTCGCCCAGGCTGGAGTGCAGTGGCGCGATCTCGGCTCACTGCAAGCTCCGCCTCCCGGGTTCACGCCATTCTCCTGCCTCAGCCTCTCCGAGTAGCTGGGACTACAGGCGCCCGCCACCACACCCGGCTAATTTTTTTGTATTTTTAGTAGAGACGGGGTTTCACCATGGTCTCGATCTCCTGACCTCGTGATCCGCCCGCCTCGGCCTCCCAAAGTGCTGGGATTACAAGCATGAGCCACCGCGCCCGGCCGAGCATTTTATCTTTACAACCAAAGACAAAGGATTTCTGAATCTGATCTTATTTATCACAAAATATTTTATATAGAAAACTTAAAAAGTTGGCCAGGCATGGTGACTCAGGCCTGTAATCCCAGCATTTTGGGAGGCCAAGACAGGCAGATTGTTTGAGCCCAGGAGTTCAAGACCAACCTGGGCAACATGGTGAAAACCTCTCTCAACAGAGAATACAAAAATTAGCCAGGTGTGGTAGCACATGCCTGTAGTCCCAGCTACCAGGGAGGCTGAGGTAGGAGGATCACCTGAGCCCTGGGAGGTTGAAGCTTCAGTGACCTGTGATAGCGCCACTGTACTCCAGCCTGGGTGACAGAGTGATATCTTGTCTCAAAAACAAACGAAGAAACAAACAAACAAAAAGAATTAAATAGTAGCAAAATGGTGCAATGGTTAGTTAGGCTGGGCAAGTTCATTAAATAATGGTGAATTATTAGGAACACCATAAATTCGCCTTTTGGAATCAACTTGGGTGGTTATTTACTAACCTACTAAACCAAATAATATTAATGTCGCCGAAGAGGTTATTTATGATTGCTTCTAAACTATAACTAAGTAGACTCTAAAAGAACAATGGAAACTCCTCCAAATTTAGCATGGAAAACTGACACCAGTTTTTCAATGCAATTTTTGTTCAAGATTTTCCAGGGGAAAAGAAGTTTCCTTAAATAGTGTCCTTAAAAACAACCCAATAACACACCAAAAGACATAAAGTTTGTGGGGTTTTTTGCTTTTTTAAACTATCAAAAACTTTATTTATTCACTTATTTATTTTTTTTTTGAGAGGAAGTCTCACTCCGTTGCCCAGGCTGGAGTGCAGTGGCATGATCTCGGCTCACTGCAACCTCTGCCTCCCAGGTTCAAGTGATTCTCCTGCCTTGGCCTCCCAAGTAGCTGGGATTCCAGGCACGCGCCACCACGCCCAGCTAATTTTTGTATTTTTAGTAGAGACGTGGTTTCACCATGTTGGCCAGTCTGGTCTCAAACTCCTGACCTCGTGATCTGCCCATCTAGGCCTCCCAAAGTGCTGAGATTACAGGCATGAGCCACTACGCCTGACCCTCAATAACTTTAGTTCTCCATATCTTTCTTTTCTTTTCATTTTTAAAGGAGAATTGTTGACTGGGTGCGGTGGCTCACACCTGTAATCCTAGCACTTTGGGAAGCTGAGGCAGGTGGATCACTTGAGGCCAGGAGTTTGAGATCAGCTTGGCCAACAAGGCTAAACCCTGACTCTACTTGAAACACAAAAACTAGCCGAATGTGGTGGCACATGCCTGTAATTCCAGCTACTCAGGAGGCTGAGGCACGAGAATCACTTGAACCAGGGAGGCGGAGGTGACAGTGAGCTGAGATGGTGCCAATGTACTCCAGCCTGGGCCACATGGTGAGACTCTGAAAAAGAAAAAAAAAAATGGAGAATTGTTAAAGAACATTTCAATACACATTTGAAGTCAAAATGAGCTTCTGTTTTCCATGGAGCAAACACCCGGCACTTTCAACCTTGCGGATCAGTGATAAGAATAGTGCAGGGGGCCATGCGTGGTGGCTCACACCTGTAATCCTAGCACTTTGGGAGGCTGAGGCTGGTGGATTGCCTGAGGTCAGGAGTTCAAGTCCAGCCTGGCCAACATGGTGAAACTCCATCTCTACTAAAAATTCAAAAATTAGCCAGGCGTGGTGGTGGGCACCTTTAATCCCAGCTACTTGGGAGGCTGAGGCAGGAGAATCACTTGAACCCGGGAGGTGGAGGTTGCAGTGAGCCAAGATCACACCATGGCACTCCAGCCTGGGTGACAAGCGTGAGACTGTCTCAAAAAAAAAAAAAAAAAAAATCATGCCTCTGCATGATTCTAGCCCTTTAGCTTCCACAAATCACCATTGGCAATTCCTAAATCCAACTTGCTATCTTTCCAAAGGGTTCTATCTTTAATGATTAAGACAGTTTGTTTGAAGTGATCTTATTTGAACTCTGAATATCTTGATGGACAACTAGGGCAGTAGAAGAGGCTTTACAGGGGACCTCACTTTCTTTTGAGACAGAGTCTCACTCTATTGCCCAGGCTGGAGTACAGTGTCACGGTCTCGGATCACTGCAACCTCTGCCTCCGAGGTTCAAAGGATTCTTGTGTCTTGGCCTCCCATGTAGCTGGGATTACAGGCTTGCACCACCACTCCCGGCTAATTTTTGTATTTTTAGTAGAGATGGGCCACCTTATTGGCCAGGCTGGTCTTGAACTCCCAACCTCAGGTGATCCACCCACCTCAGCCTCCCAAAAAGCTGGGATTATGGCATGAGCCACTGCACCCAGCCTTTTTTTTTTTTTTTTTTTTTTTTGAGACAGGGTCTTTCTCTGCTGTCACCTATCATAGCTCATCATAACCTTGAACTACTGAACTCAAGCAATTCTCTCACCTCAGCCTCCCAAGTAGCTGGGACTACAGGTGTGCCAGTAACATTTTGCCTTTTTGAAGAAAGGGATTTGTGAGTTTACCATTCCTCTTTTATTATTATTATTACTTTCTAACAGTGTTATTCCTTCTACATTTTTTGCTTGGCATCCTACTGTAAGAAAGAGTTTTCTTTTCTCTCCCATGTATTTATATCAGTATGGACTCATGGATTCTTTCTTTTTTTATTCAATGGGTCATAATCCATTACTATGATTATTTATTGTGATGCTCATAATTGGTCCTCAAGGGTACCTGCACTTCTACAGTATACATCACAAGCACACAGCCTTACTACATTTAAAATGAGCACAAAATACTTGCTTTCAGGGTCTCTCTGATTCAGATAGCTCTGTGAGCAAGGCAAACAATCATCTTTCCTGTAAATTGTTTGCTACAAGGCTTCTTTGCTGGTACTGAGTATAGCGAGAACTCTAGGTTTTCTCACTCTAGGTCCCTTGTGCTTTCCACTCTATTCAGCAGTCTCCTTTAAGGACTGAAGGGTAAAACTTCAGGCAACAACTCCACAGTGGGAGGTCTTGTCCTTGGCAAGACTTCTCCAGAGTAGCCTACAGCCTATGTGTAAGGTAATCCTGAAGTCAAGTGCTGTTTGATACAGCATCAGCGTGAGGTTAGGTTACGCCGGTTTGAGCAAAGATGGGAAGCAGAGAGACACCCTGAATTTTATTACCCACAAGAATTATTTAGGATGAGTTTTTCCCCTCTTCCAAATTACCCAAGTCTTTTTTTATACAGAAAGACAAAAGTAGCTTGAGTCTATAATTCCTTCCCTACAATTTCCCTTATTTTTAATGTGCAAGTAGCTAAAAAAGCAAGATTACAGAAGGCTTTATAACAAAAAGCCAAAGTCCCCAGCCTCAAATCACTCCTCCTCTTAGGAAAACTTTTTTTTTTTCTTTTGAGACGCAGTTTTTGCCCAGGCTGGAGTGCAACGGCGTGATCTCGGCTCACTGCAACCTCCACCTCCCGGGTTTCAAGCAATTCTCCTGCCTCAGCCTTCCAAGTAGTTGGGATTACAGGCATGCGCCACCACGCCCAGCTAATTTTATATTTTTAGTAAAGATGGGGGGGGGGTTCTCCATATTGGTCAGGCTGGTCTCGAACTCTCGACCTCAGGTGATCCGCCCGCCTCGGCCTCCCAAAATGCTGGGATTACAGGCGTGAGCCACCGCATCCAGCCTCGAAAAACTCTTAATTGCTTCCCATTTTTAGTTCTGGCAGCTCTCTCCATATTTGTGGAAACTATTCATTGGATTATCAATGTAAGGTATTATCTGTCAACTCACTGCTAAAATAGATAGGATTTAACACTCCTCTTCACCTCTTCCCTCTCTGAATTTCTAACAGTTTATTACCTCATGTTCTAGAGATAATCTTTCAATTGTATACTTAAACCTCGATTTTTTTGTTTCGTTGCTCAAAGTTAGCTAGATATTGGCCCTGTTGTCTTCCATCGGCTGCACCTTTACCTTTACGTCAAGGTTGAGAACATTGACCTTCAGGTCTGTCATCCTGCTTAAGAGTTTCCGTGCTTTGTCTGCAAGATGGTGCTTAAAGCTTTACCTACAAGCAGTATTTGCTGGGTTATGTCGGTGGAGGACAGCGTGCTCTGCCTCGCTGGCTACTAAGTGCTGGGGCTGCAGCCTGTCCCCTCCAGGTGCAATGTCACGTCCCCAGATGCTTAACTTGTGGTCTAGGGGTACCTTTTAAAAATCGTTGCAACACTGCTTACAATTTTCCCCCTCCAAATGGACAGCTTCGGGCATCCCTCACCGCCCCAGATTCTCATGCGGGTCTGGTGCCCACCGTTTTAGGGAGCGTGAGTTTAATTCCCAGGGCTCAGATGTCAAGGAGATAAGAGCTACCGCTCAGTGGGCGTTTTCTCAACCCTAAACTCCCAATCGACCCCGAGTCTCCCGGCCGGACCCGGAGCAAATCTCAGAGTCAAGATGCGAGAAGGGGTGGCCGGGCGGCGGACCTCGGGCTTTCGGCACCCTTGCGCTTCCCGCCGGCACTAAGGACTCGCCTCGACAACCGCCCGCCTCTCAGAGGCCGGAGTCCTAGGCCCTCCGGCCTGCGCTGCCTGTCCACAGACGCGCTGGCCTTGGGACACCCACCACAGGGTTAGGACGCGCCTCCGCCAGCTCTCCAGCCCGGAACCCAGAAGGCGCTCCTAGGAGCCTCACAGCACAGATCAGGGGGCGGGCTTTCGGCCGCACCCCTTCACTCTTTCCCCGCCTTCTTTGTTTATTCCGGACCCGCCATTGGCTGCTTGCCCTCGATACCGGGCCAGCCGCCGGTCTTCGGAGAGATGCGATTGGACGAAGTCCCTGCCGCTCGGCCAGCGGCCCGCTCGCGATTGGTTGAGGCGCCGCCGGGGGTTTGAATCGCATCCCCGCCCGGGGAGGGTTCTGCCAAAGTGCCACGTTGGGCCCGGCGGCGGCGTGAGACCCGGCGGCTGCGTGAGAAGCCGGCTCCAGGCGTTCGCGCCGTAACGCCCGGCCGTTGGGGCCGTTGGGAGGCGCGAGGCGAGTCGAGGCAGCCGGCCTGTCGTTGGCGGCCGCCGGCGGGAACCGGGCTGAGGCGGCGCAGCGGGGTCTGCGCGGCGGCGCCGCGTCCCTCCCGAGGGCGGCTCTGGCTGAGGGCGGAGGGGCCGGGGAAGAGCCCGGGGCAGCGGCTGAGGCGGGACGGCGGCGGGGGCCGCTGCCCCTAGAAGACCCAGCCGAGATGCTGGCGGAAAACCTGGTAGAGGAGTTTGAGATGAAGGAGGACGAGCCGTGGTACGACCACCAGGACCTCCAGCAAGGTGAGGGCGGGGGCGCCCCGCGGGCGGGCGGCGGCCTGGCCCGGGAGGCCCCCGCTGCGAAACTGTTAAAAAGTTGCTTTTTCTGGCGGCGGAGGGTGCAGGTGCCGGGAAGGGCTCGGGCTCACCTGGCGGCGGGGCCGGCCATGCCCACGGATCCCGCCCGCAGGAAGCCTCGGCGCGGGGCCCACGGCCCTGCTAATGCGCAGTTGAATATCAGCCCCGAGGCGCGTGGGGGCCAGGGACGCGCCAGGCACCGTTTTGAGCGCTTTCCGTGGATTAGCTAGTTTAATCCTCACTGCATTCCTCCGAGGCAGACCCGGGTGAGCCAGTGTGTCCCGCAGTAAGTGGCAGAGCCCGCGAAGCCGCCCCCTCGCAGGCTGTCTAGCCCAGCGCCTTTCATGGCCAGCGCGGAGGGCCGGCTGCTGCAGGTGGTAGTTGTTTTGCGGCGTAGCGGGAGCTGTGCGCTCCGCACCGTAACTCCAGGAGACAGTAACTTTTTAAAAATTTATTAACGTTTGAGGGTACATAGTAGGTGTGTATATTTATGGGGTACATGAGATGTTTGGATACAGGCACGCAGTGTGAAATAAGCACGTGATGGAGAACGGGGCGTCCATCCCAGCATTTATCCATTGAGGTACAAACAATCCAATTGCACACTTTTGTTTTCCATTTTCCAGATTAGGAAAGCGGAGGTTAAAACGGTTAAGTGGCTTGCCTAAAGCTAAGTGTGGGAGGGAGTGCTTTTTTGAACCCACACACTCAGAAGGAGGAGAGTTGTAGTCACTGCTCAAACCCCATCTCTTCCTTATCATCCTCGTTTACAGGTTTTTTTTCAGTTGGGCGTTAAGCTGTTAGGCATAGTTCACCAGATGCCAATTGAAACGACAGAAGAAAGAGCTCATCTGTCTCTGCCACTTTTCTTCAGTTTGCACGCCAGCTTTCACTTAGAAACACGCCTGCCGATGGTGTCTCCAGAGAACAGTCGTAGAGCAGCCCACACTTTGGGGCCAGTGGAGCCCCCCTTTTTCTTATACTAATAGCAGGAGCTAGCAGTTGGGGAACACTTTTTATGTGCCTAACACTGATAGGCCCATAACACAGTTGTTCATTTAATTCTCCCAGTAACACAATAGAGGTAGTAATATTGGGGAGTGCTAGGGTTCCCCTTAAGACTCCAGAGCACACATTCTTAACCGCTGTACTGAATACTGAACAATCCTCAGGAATTTTTCCAGGCATCTTCAGTTTCTGCAATTCTGTATAAATGCTTTCAGCTCTAATCTTGCAGTGAAAATTAACATCTCATTTAGTTGAATATTAAATGATCATGATGCTTGCTCATGCTAACCACTGAACATGGCAGAAGAAAAGAATGTAGACCTGAATAACTCAGAAAAGGAAAATAAAATGAGCACCTCTTTTGGAGGAAGATAATTTCTTAAATTAACATGCAATCACTTTAACTAAAGTAATTCACCTTTATTACACTTACAGAGTCCAAGCTACTTAGTGGTTGCAGTGCAGTTTGGCACCATCTTCATGTCCAAGAGACAAATTTATCATACATATTAACAAACCTGTTTTCAGATTTCCCCATAAGGATTGATGGCCTAGTTTGATAGTTTTTCCAGGATTTGTGAGGCAACCACTGTGCCATTGCAGTATTTCCCTATAATTTAATTTGTATCATCACAACTAAATATTTTTCTTTCCTGTATTTAAGAAGCATAAATCTTTAAGGGCATAGAGGGGGCAGGTTCTTTTTTCTTGTATTTCCAGCATCTAGCATAATACTTGGCACATACTGGAAGCTCGATTTTAATATTTGTTGAACTGCACTGAAGCACTCGCACAGAATCGTTTTCATGGCTCTTTTCCATCAGGTGCCTTAGTCCACGCTGCATTCTCCCCCTGTGGGAGGTTGTTAGGAACAACCAGCTGTAACACTTCAATCCTACCGAGCAGCAAGTGCAACGTGTCAGGGTTACACGTGGAATTCTCTTTAACCTCTGATCAAAATAAAGTCATCAGCTCTTCAAGTTTAACCTTAAAAACACAGGTCTGGGCTGGGCGCAGTGGCTCATGCCTGTAATCCTAGCACTTTGGGAGGCCGAGGCGGGCGTATCACCTGAGGCCAGGAATTTGAGACCAGCCTGGCCAACATGGTGAAACTCCATCTCCACTAAAAATACAAAATTAGCCGGGTGTGGTGGCAGGCCCCTGTAATCCCAGCTACTCGGGAGGCTGAGGCAGGAGAATTGCTTGAAACTGGGAGGCAGAGTTGCAGTGAGCTGAGATCGTGCCATTGCACTCCTGCCTGGATGACAAGAACGAAACTCCGTCTCAAAACACACACACACGTCTGAACCTCTTTACTGCCAGTTGTATTTCTGTGTTTTTCAAAGGGCTGTTACGTTATCACTGTAGACTTTGACGTAACTCTCTGTGTCATAACCAACTATATGGAGTACAAGTAGAAGATGTGAAATTCCAACAATTATAACTTGTGAATGTGGCCTGTGAAAGAATAAAGGCTACAGTGTGAATAAAAGAGTATCCTTTCCCCAGTTTTGCTACGTTATATGTTAACTCCTAAACTTTTAACAGATTTTAAAACTTGTTCATTTCTCAAAAATGTATCATCTGCTCTTTGCCAGGTATTCGCCTGGGCCCTGGGGCCACAGCGCCTCCCTACATGAGTGGATAGGCAGGATTCCTACTCCCATAGAGTGAATGTTCCAGGAATCTGTTCGCTAGAGAAGGCTGGAGGTGCCGCCTCATGGGATGTGCCCACTACAGCACCTCGTACATTGTAGGCCCTTGGTAGACACTTGCTGCTGAATTAAGTTTGGAAGCAGGTCTGTCATGTTAAACAGATTATTCAGCAGGTCTAGTGGGATTTTATGTGCAGGCATCTGTCCATTTTTTAACATCCTCATTATTGCTGAGCAAGGCTTATTTGGAGAGAACTGCTGAAAACTTTTTTTTTTTTTTTTTTTTGAGGTGGAGTCTCGCTCTGTCCCCAGGCTGGAGTGCAGTGGCACGCTCTTGGCTCACTGCAATCTCCGCCTCCTGGGTTCAAGCCATTTTCCTGCCTCAGCCTCCCAAGTAGCTGGGATTACAGGCACGCACCACCACACCCAGCTAATTTTTGTATTTTTAGTAGAGATGGGGTTTCACCATGTTGGCCAGGATGGTCTCGATCTCCTGACCTCGTGATTTACCCGCCTCGGCCTCCCAAAGTGCTGGGATTACAGGCATGAACCACCGCACCTGGCTGGAAAACAACTTTTAATGATCCTGTTCTCAGTATCTTACAACTACAGAATGTTTTCCTTTAGCAGTAGAAGCCATGATCTGAATAGATTGAATCTTTGTATCAAAGTTTCCTAGGGTATCCTTTTTTAAATTGAAATTGCTGGAAAATTCTAACCTCAGTAAACTCTGGTCTACTATTCATACCTTGTTAGAAACATGTAAAGCTTTTGTGTAGGCGGGAGGAGAAAACCCTTTGCTGTTACAAAACACTTTGATGAAGAGACTGTCTTTTGTCAGAGAGCTGAGTTGGCTCAGTAGGAATACTGACAATAATCTCTGTGGGTAAGATCTTTTCTGGGACAGCAGGAGCCTTCAGTGCAGGTAATGATGGTGCCTGCTTTGAAACATGCCCCGGGAACAAGGTGGAAAGACTTCAGAGACTGGATTTTCTTTTAAACCAGCTGCTATTGTCATTTGGTGAGCTGTGTAAACTTAGAATAAGGATTCAGGTTTCTGTTATGTGGATCAGTAAATGAACTCTTAGTTTAAAAGAATCCTAAAATTTCAGGATGAGTACATCCTCCTTGTGTACAACTATTTTGCTGAATCACTGTTTGGAGGGTTATTAAAACTGACAACATCATTTTTCTTGATATTTATATTCAAGTTTTCTGCTTTCCCAATTATAGTAACGTTGGCAACAGGAGTTAAAACAGAAGCATCACTAAATGACGCATTTGACTTTGTACTAGGAAAAACTTTCAGCCTTACTGTTAGTGAATTACTCCTACAGACTACCAGCTAACATGGGACTATGTTTTTTTTATTTAAGAAACTAAAGTAAAATGGGAAAAATATAATCACAGTGGGATTTAAAGGTTTCAAAACTCTGGAAGAAAGGTTCTTAAAAAAAAATTACTTGGCTGCCAGTAGTAATTTTTTGCCTAAAGCATAGAGCTGAGTATCTGTTTAAAGCTAACAGTTTACACCATTAAAAATATATTATTACCTGCAAAGACTCATTAGTGAAAGAATATTCAACATACGAAGGTATTGATATGTTGAAATTCTCAAGCCTGCAATAAATCTACGGTATTTTTAGTAGTTGCCTAAGCCAGGCCAGTTCAATAGGATTTAGAAAAGACCCTCTTAATGAAAATTCTTTTTGTAATCCTGTAGAAATGAACAGGTGTACAAGGCTTCGAAACTATATTATTTCCTTTTCTTTTGTGCCTTAAAACTATAAGGGACAAGGCCGGGCGCGGTGGCTCACGCTTGTAATCCCGCACTTTGGGAGGCCGAGGCGGGCGGATCACGAGGTCAGGAGATCGAGACCACGGTGAAACCCCGTCTCTACTAAAAATACAAAAAATTAGCCGGGCGTGGTGGCGGGCGCCTGTAGTCCCAGCTACTCGGAGAGGCTGAGGCAGGAGAATGGCGTGAACTTGGGAGGCGGAGCTTGCAGTGAGCCGAGATTGCGCCACTGCACTCCAGCCTGGGCGACAGAGCGAGACTCCGTCTCAAAAAACAAACAAAAAAAACTATAAGGGAGATTCAATATTCTATTCCCTCTGCTAATTATTTAGAAAACTTTCTTGGGCTTACTGCCAGCTTTTGGCCTCTTTTGTTTATGGAAGCCAGCTGCTACTCAACAGGAAATGAACTTTTTTTAAAGACAAAGTCCGGTGTCTTTAAGCTAACAGATGAAGTAATATCCTATTATACAGTGTGACTTCATAGGAGCTTTCTTGTAGTTGGGACTTGTTAAAATTCTATCCTTAACAGCCTATAAATATTTAGGAAATCGAGACTTCAGGTTTCTGAGCCAGGTTGGTGCTTTGTTTTACTGGAAATAAGGATTGAGATAAGGACAAGTCTCAAATTCTTTTTTGTTTGCTATCTACTAAAGAGTGCTGTCCTTGGTATCTCTTTCTGCAGGAGCAGGGAAGAGATTCCTGGCTGCTCTTAAGTAGCACAGGTAGTTCCATAACTGAATGAAAGTGGTTGGTGATAGTCTCAAGTCAGTCTTGATTCTGGGAGAGGTTTCAGTGCAGTTGGGTTTTTTTGTTTTTTTTTTTTCCCTGCTAAGAGACAAGGTCCTGCTATGTTGCCCGTGCTGGTCTTGAACTCTTGGGCTCAAACAGTCCTCCCGCCTCGGCATCTCAAAGTGCTGAGATTACAGGTGTGAGCCACCACACCCGGTCCTTGGCTCAGGCTTTGATTGCTGGTTAAGAGCATCGTTGGTGAATCTGAGCCTTCTCAGTGAGGAATTACCACTTTACACATCTAAAAAGGAAAGACTTAAGTAATACCTAGTTAATGTTTTCATACTTTGTCTTTAATACAGTGTGGTAGCTTCCATGTGGGTCTATGTATACACATTACACACTCTGTGAGTACAAAATCATTTTTTCTGGAACATGTTGAGCCATACATAGTTCGTTTTTCATTTGGTGAAAACAAGGTATTAACTTGCCTGGGGTTGTATGTGCTTTCACTAGCAGAGCAGGCAATAAAAACCCAAATAGTTGAACTCTAATTTCTCATTGCAATCTGTGAAAACAAGTAGAAGAAATTAAGTACCTCAACAAGGGGGACATTTGTATTCACTACCTTAAAGAAGCCTGCAGACCTCTCTTTCAATTGCCCTAAAACTCTGCAGATGAAGATAACAAAGAATCGTGATGAGAGTGAGAGTGAGAACCTGTTGACCTAAGAGTTTCTGTCTGATCCGTGACTCACCTTGGAGCTTGATTAGGTCAGTTAACAGCTTTGTGCTTCAGGCTGTCTCATCTGAGAAACTGGACAAAATACCTTTAAAGATATAAAGACTAATAACGTCTCTAGAAAACAAAAAGTAGGCTGGGCGCAGTGGCTCACGCCTGTAATCCCTAGCACTTGGGGAGGCCTCGGTGGACGGATCACTTGAGGTCAGGATTTCGAGACCAGCCTGGCCAACATGGTGAAACCCCATCTCTGCTAAAAATACAAAAATTAGCCAGGTGTGGTGGTGGGCGCCTGTAATCCCAGCTACTCAGGAGGCTGAGGCAGGAGAATCGCTTGAATCCAGGAGGCAGAGGTTGCAGTGAGCCAAGATCGCACCACTGCACTCCAGCCTGGGTGACAAGAGTGAGACTCCATCCCCCCCCAAAAAATAAATAATGACAAGAAAAAGACTAATGTCTCTTAAATGCTTTGAGCTGTTTGTAAAAGTTCTGTGTTTTGTAAATACAAGTTATTTCATAGACTTAATGAAGTCTTTTTTTTTTTTTTTTGAAACAGGGCCTCACTGTATTTTTGGTAGAGATGGCATTTCACCATGTTGCCCTGGCTGGTCTCGAACTTCTGAGCTCGAGCAGTCCACCTGGCTCACCCTCCCAAAGTGCTGGGATTATAGGCATGACCCACTGCACCTGGCCTCTAAAGTCTTAATGAATGTAATAACTGTAATAGACATTGTTAGTTTTGAAATCACAAGAGAATGTATTTTAGCACCTATCTACCAGCAGTATACTGTTTTATTTTAAGTGGGGGTAAAATGTTTTTAAATGATCTGGAGTTGGGTGTGGTAGGTTTTGCTTTTTCCAGAGTGAAAACTAACCAAGTAGAATACTAATTATGCACTTGAATGGACATTACAACAACTAATGCTGTTGTTACCATTTACTCAATGCTAAGTTTTACTATCAGTAGTGGTGGATAGCCATTAAGCCTTATTTGTCAACCTCTAAAAATTAAGTTTAAAAATCATTATGTAGTGAGTTTCCTTGTTTTTATGATAAATTTTTTTCATAGTACTTTTATGACATTAACTGAGGCTACTTTCCATCATACCTAGAATAAAATTTAAACTTTACCTACCATGGGCTATAAAATCCTATGTGATCTGATCACTCATGCTTCTATCATACTGGCTGCTTGTCAGGTTGTAGAATATGCCAAATTCATGGCAAGTTCTTCATCCTTCAAGCTTCAGCTAAAAGGTCTTCTCAGACCTTCCTTATGACCTCCCTTTCTAAATTGGGCCCTAGGCTGGGCACAGTGGCTCATGCCTGTAATCCCAACATTTTGGGAGGCTGAGGTGGGAGGACGTGTTGAGGCCAGAAGTTTGAGATTATCCTGGGCAGCATTGTAAGACCCTGTCTCTACAATAAATCAGTAAGCTGGGTTTGGTAGTGCATGTCTGTAGTCCCAGCTATTTGGCAGACTGAGGCAGGAAGATCACTTGAGCCCAGGAATCCAAGGGTACAGTCAGCCATGAGTGCACCACTGCACTCCGGCATGACAACAGAGCGAGACCGTGCCTAATAAAGAGACAGAAAAAGAAAGCCCTTTGTTCATTATCACCAAATCCAGGTTTTTCTCCCCCGCTTTATCTTTTAGACTTTATATTGAATTAGTCAACAAATCCTTTAGCTTTACTTTCAAAACATGTCAGAATTCTGCCCCTCCTCTCCATCTTCATCTCTGCCACCCTGGTCCAAGCCACCATCATCTCTCACCCAGATGACTGCAGTATCTTTCTGTCACTCTGCTCCCACCTTTGTCCCATTCACTCTGTATAACATCAGCCGGAGTGATCCTGTCAAACCTCCATTGGATTCCTTCATTTAGGGTAAAAGCCAAACTCCTGACCTCTTTAGTTAGGCCCTCCCCAAACTGGCCATCTTGGAGCCCCTCTGATTTGAGTCTTCCCCCTCTCCTCCCTGCCCAATACAGTCTGCTCCACCCTCCTCGGCCTCCTTAATGACTCAGTCATGCTTGCTCCCAGGTGCTTTGCACTTGCCTTGCCTCTGCCTGGAGTGCTGTTTCCCTGGATGGATCTACATGGGTCACTTATTCCGTTCCTTCACATATTGATTCTAATGTGGCCCTGGTCACATGTTCTTAAATTTCAGCCTCCCACATCCACACTCCTCCTGTACTTCTTCCTTGCTTTATTTTTTTCTCTTTAGCATTTATTGCTATCAAGTTTTATTTAGCTGTTTCTCCCAGTAGAATATAAGCTCCATGAGGGCAGGGATATTTTTTAATGTGAGTTCCTTATGGCCTCTGGGCACCATCCCAGTGCCTAGAATAGTGTCTGATACTATTGAGTATATGCATGCATGCATGAATACTGTTTATCACAGTATGTGAGTTTAGTTACTCATTTGTCTGGCTTCCTCCACTAATCTGGGAATGTCGGCAAAGCAGGACTTCATTTTATTCAATGTTCTATAGCTAATGCTTAGCATAGTGCCTGGCAACAAAAACATTCATTTGTGAATCAATGAATATTAATAGTATTTTGCATACGTATTGCAACTTAGTTTGTAAAGTACTCCTTTATGTATTATTTCATTTGATTTTCACGATCTTATATTGATAAGACAGTCATCTCTCTAAACAAGAATACTAACTATAGGGGCCTTAAAGTCACCATATTGAAAGTGTTCTGGTAAATGATAGAACTGGGCCTGAGACTTAACTGCCCAGAGTGCAGTGCATTTCCCACTGTATCAAAGGACTGCTCCATAAGATTTACTATGCAGAGAAGTATTTCAATGACCTATGTTACAACTAGTGTCCTTTCTTATATTGTTAACTATTTTCATTTCTGGGAGTTGAGTATAATATAAACAAATCCTGTGTTATGGACATTATACCTAAGAATAGAGAGAGTTGAAAAATGAGGTTTAAAATAAAATATGGTTCTGTGCTAAATGGAAGTATGAGCTGACATGTAATTACCTCAAAAACCACATTTCTGTTTTGCTTTTCTAGTTGCTCATCTTACAGAAGGATACGAAGAGAAGTAGAGTGACCTGGGGCAGTGTTCTTAATGCTGATGTATTTTTCCTTTTCTTGACTTAATAAATTTTAGTCCCCTTAGGAGTCCAGGATATATGACAATAAACTTTAACAGTTGTATTCACAGCAGCCAAATTCATGGGAACTTTAAAGATTTTTGAAAGCTCCACCTGTACCTTGGCTCAAGGGTCCATTCAAAAAAGTAGACTGTCAGGATATGAATACATTCATTCTACTAGCAAATAGGATTTTAGAAGTAACACTGCGGAATGATCATTCCTGAACAAAATAACTGCATCTCCATAAAGTAGATGACTGTTTTTCACTTCTTACAAGTATGGGTACATAAGAGAATACATTACCTGCTGGAGGTATCAGTTTAACTGAATTTTAAGTAGAACTCTGGTTTCCTTCTGTGCCACTCCACCTTCCATTGGGATGTGACTTAAACTACATGTTCTTTTTTGAAGGACTGGGTTATATAAATTGTTGATGTGAGATCATTTGTATTCTAAGATTCATTTGTTGTGCTAGATCTTCAACTTGCCGCTGAGCTTGGGAAGACATTACTGGATCGGAACACAGAGTTGGAGGACTCTCTTCAGCAGATGTATACGACCAATCAGGAGCAGTTACAGGAAATTGAGGTAATTCACTTAGCAGGAGAGTTACACTTTTGACACTTCAGTGTGTTGCTGTTATGCCAATCACATACTGGTAAAATAACACTTGCAATTAGACGCAGCATTTTATTTTTTAACACAAACGTTTTTGAGAATGAGAACCGCCTCCCGAGTAGCTGGGATTACAGGTGCCTGCCACCACGCCCGGCTAATTTTTGTATTTTTAGTAGAGACGGGTTTCACCATGTTAGCCAGGCTGGTCTGAAACTCCTGTCCTCAGATGATCCACCTGCCTCGGCCTCCCAAAGTGCTGGGATTACAGGCATGGGCCACCGCACCCGGCCTAAAAAATGCAATATTTAAGATATACAGAATGGCGTAAGAGAACAATACAATGAATACCCATATATCCACCACCTAGCTTAAGAAAGAAGACTACCCACACTGCTGAACTTCCCACCGGAGAGGGAACTTATACCTCCTCCTTGGTGGCATATCCCTCCCACCTACTACCAAACCATATCCCAAATTTGAAAAAAAATAAAAAATCATAGTTTCTGATTTCACAATGTGTTCAGATGTTTTGCTTCATTCAAATAATCATAAAATACATGTTGCTTTCTCTCTGCTGTGATCTTGATTTGTTTGCATTGTTGCTGGATATTTTATTAAAATACTACATTTTTGGCTGAGTGTGGTGGCTTACGCCTGTGATCTTAGCACTTTAGGATGCTGAGGGAGACAGATTGCCCAAGCTCAGAAATTCAAGACCAGCCTGGGCAATGTGGTAAAACCCCATCTCTACAAAAAAAATACAAAATTAGGCTGATGTGGTGGCGTGTGCCTGTAGCCCCAGCTACTTGGGGGACAGAGGTGGGAGAATCACCTGAACCTGGGAAGTCAAGGCTACAGTGAGCCATGATCGTGCCACTGTACTCCAGGTTAGGTGATGGGATCAAGACCTTGTCTCAATTAAAAAAATAATAATAATATAATACCTTTTGCCTAGCTTAACAAACTAAAATGACAGATGCTAGACTAGGGCATTAAAATGGCCCTCCATGCTGCTAATCCTATAAATGGTCCACTTCAAGTAGTTCAGTTATGTGTAGGCCACTTGACTGTAAAGATAATCATGGATATTAACCAGTGTCCCATCAGAACACCTTTCTCCATGTCCCAATCCATGCTCCCCCCAAAAAGGGTGTGTACTTAAAATATAAGCTCCTCCCCCTCAAATTGGTACAGTAGACCCAGGACTTTTGTGTCTGTGCACAGAAAAATGTAAAAGACTCTAGAACAGTGAAGCAGTTCATCATAATGAGTGCTTACTAAAGCTTTGATTATTTCCTGAACCAGGTGCTGGGAATTCAAACAAGTGGAGAATTACACAGTCCTTCCTTAGAAGTGATCACATTATACAGTTTTAAACTTTTGAATACAAATAAACCTATCATCAAAACAAAGGCAAATGTACAATCTCAATATCCATTAATTTTACCTAGTAACATAAAAGGTGTATACAGTAGACCCTCCCCTTGAGCAGGATTTCTGAAATACACTTTTATAATTCTAGGAAGGTATGGCTTGCAATGATGTTGAAGTCACCAGGTACCATTTTTAGCATATTCTACATCAAAAGAGCGTAGAATATGTTTTACACTAAATTGAATTTAATGACCTACTGTAGGCCAGGTGTGATGGCTCAAGCCTGTAATCCCAGCACTTTGGGAGGCTGAGGCAGGCAGATCACTTGAGGTCAGGAGTTCGAGACCAGTCTGGCCAATGTGGTGAAACCTTGTCTCTACTAAAAATACAAAAATTAGCTGGGGATAATGGCAAGCACCCATAATCCCAGCCTAGGCAACAGAGCAAGACTCCATCTCAAAAAAAAAAAAAAAAAAAAAAAAGACCTACTGTAGAGTTTGCCAGAAACCTAAAATGCAGAAAAACTAGGCATTTAAAAACTATTAGGCCGGGCGCGGTGGCTCACGCTTGTAATCTCAGCACTTTGGGAGGCCGAGGCGGGCGGATCACGAGGTCAGGAGATCGAGACCACGGTGAAACCCCGTCTCTACTAAAAATACAAAAAATTAGCCGGGCGTGGTGGCGGGCGCCTGTAGTCCCAGCTACTCGGAGAGGCTGAGGCAGGAGAATGGCGTGAACCCGGGAGGCGGAGCTTGCAGTGAGCCGAGATTGCGCCACTGCACTCCAGCCTGGGCGACAGAGCAAGACTCCGTCTCAAAAAAAAAAAAAAAAAAACAAACTATTAAACTAGGCTAGGCATGGTGGCTCACGCCTATAATCCCAGTACTTTGGGAGGCTGAAGTGGAAGAATTTGAGGGTTTGAGACCAGCCTGGGCCACAAGATGAGACCCTGTCTCTAGTCTAAAAACAAAACTATTAAACTAGCCAAATGTTTTATGTGGTCAAGGAACTCTTTCCTACTTTGTTTCGTAGACTTTGTTTTTTAACTCAGTGGGAGATTTCAGAATAGTCCTAAACGATCATCACTGTTTGTATTTGTGTAGAGACGTAGTCTTAATTGTATTATCATAGTCTATGACGTTTATCTGAGGCCTGATTATTGCTAATAGTTAATAAATTGTATTGATGTTTCCTGTTAGAGCATTTATAAAACACTATAACTGGTACTTATTTTAGCATGTCTTTCAAGTGTAGCCGAAAGAAGTGTAAATATTTGTAAGTTGGGAGAATGATGCCTATTGATTAGTGTAGGAGATTACAAACAACTGCTTTATGATCTAAGTTGTCTTTGTTTTCTGTGGTATCGAGGATAATTAAACATTTAAGCTATATCATTGGTATTCTGAAAGTATCCAAAGATATCTGAGATTCTCTAAATCTACAAATAACCCTTCATTATCTAGTATTATCCATAAGATATTGCAAAGCGTCATGGAAATGAAATAATCCAGTTCAGACCTTCATGATTAACTAAGTATAAAATTCGACCGGGCGCAGTGGCTCACGCCTGTAATCCTAGCACTTTGGAAGGCCGAGGCGGGCAGATCACGAGGTCAGGAGATCGAGACCATCCTGGCTAACATGGTGAAAGCCCGTCTCTAGTAAAAATGCAAAAAATTAGCCGGGTGTGGTGGTGGGCACCTGTAGTCCCAGCTACTCGGGAGGCTGAGGCAGGAGAATGGCGTGAACCTGGGAGGCAGAGCTTGCAGTGAGCCGAGATCGTGCCACTGCACTCCAGCCTGGGTGACAGAGCGAGAGACTCCATCTCAAAAAAAAAAAAAAAAAAGTATAAAATTCATGTATAAAACTATTCAGGAGATTTAGCTTGGAATATTTCGGGAAACATATTCATGAGTCTCTTGTTTCTGTAATATGTAGTCCACTGGTTCCTAGATCTGAGCATTGCACAATGCAGTATTTTACTCTTTATCCAAAGCTGTTTTTTGGCTAAGAATAATTACTATCTTAGATTTCTTCACCACCATTACAGTTGACTTTCTTTTTTCTTTCCTTTTATAAGTTGCTTCATGAAAGTAAGTTTACAGTCTCAGTAGGGGAGATGAGATGGCAGTAATGGCTAAGCTCACTTACCAGCCAGGGGATTCCCACAGACTGTCCTTGCTGCGTGTGCCATCACAACTGTGCCTGGGCAGACGTAGAGATCACGATGTAGATTTCTGAGGTCCCTCTAATAGCCTAAAAGAATGCCCGATGCTCTTGTAAAAGTAACCAGGCAGCTAAAGAGCCTACTTCCTTGCTAAACGATGACCCTTGCATATGTTCCTCTTATTGCAACCTGCAGGAGGCCCCCTAAACTTTATAAGGGCCCTTTCCTTAATTTGAACCTTTTCAACATGTTTCTCCTCAACTTAAACTTTTTATTGAAATCTACATTACAGAAAAGGGCACAAATCTGAAGTGTATAGTTGATGAATTTTCATAAAGTAAACATGCCCATGCAACCTATTCCTAGATAAGGAGTTGAGAGCATTATCAGCCCATCCGGTCACTACCTGGTGAACTAGCATCCTAACTCCAACACCCTACATAAGTTTAGCTTGTTTTTGACCTTTACATCAATGGAATCACTTGTACAAGTTTTAAAGTAATTGTTTAGAATGTTTATTGGGAATTAGATTACAAAGTAATCCACAACTGAGTGCAGTGGCTCACGCCTGTAATCCTAGCACTTTGGGAGGCTGAGGCAGATGGATCGCTGAGGTCAGGAGTTCGAGACCAGCCTGGCCGACATGGCGAAACCCTGTCTCTACTAAAAATACAAAAAGTAGCTGGGCATGGTGGTGCATCCCTGTAATCCCAGCTACTCGGGAGGCTGAGGCAGGAGAATCCCTTGAACCTGAGGGGCAGAGGTTGCAGTGAGCCGAGATCCTGCCACTTCACTCCAGTCTGGGCGAAAGAGTGAAACTCCATCTCAAAAAAAAAAAAAAAAAAATCATTTTTTTTTTTTTTTTTTTTTGAGAGATTAGAATATACTCTCTTAATTTTTTTTTTTTAATTAATTTTTGCGTACAAAAACAATAAACATTTTCTAAAAATACATACAAACAAAAAGATGCGTATCAAACATATTAGGAAGGTTGCACATGGGAAGTCGGGGAATAGAAATGGGGGTGGGAGTTAAAATAAATGAGAGAGGGACTTTATATGGATCAGTGATAATAACTCAATCCTCTATTTGACAAAGAAGAGGGAGAAGGAAGAGGAAGAAAAAGAAAGTGGGATAAAGGATCAGAAAGGGAGGAAAATAGAAAAAATTAGAGTATGACTCCAGGGTAGACCTGTTTTGTTGTCATTGAGTTGGTTGGTTGGTTTGTCTGATGTATTCTTCATGTTTCGCCAAGTTGGCCAGACTGGTCTCGAACTCCTAGCGCGAAGTGATCAACCCGCCTCGCCCCCCAGAGTGCCGGGACCACAGGCGTGAGCCACCACGTCCAGCCACCACATTGCTTCTGGCCTCCGTGGTAGACCTCCCAGACGGAGCGGCCAGGCAGAGGAGCTCCTCACTTCTACCCAGACACGGGGCGGCCGGGCAGAGGGGCTCCTCACTTCCCAGACGGGGCGGCCAGGCAGAGACTCTCCTCACTTCTTCCCAGACGATAGGTGGCCGGGCAGAGGCGCTCCCCACTTCCCAGACGATGGGTGGTCGGGCAGAGGCGCTCCCCACTTCCCAGACGATGGGTGGCCGGGCAGAGGCGCTCCTCACCTCCCAGACGATGGGCGGCCGGGCAGAGTCGCTCCTCACTTCTTCCCAGACGGGGCGCCCGGGCAGAGGCGCTCCTCACTTCTTCCCGGACGGGGCGGCCGGGCAGAGGCGCTCCTCACTTCTTCCCGGACGGGGCGGCCGGGCAGAGGCGCTCCTCACTTCTTCCCGGACGGGGCGGCCGGGCAGAGGCGCTCCTCACTTCTTCCCGGACGGGGCGGCCGGGCAGAGGCGCTCCTCACTTCTTCCCGGACGGGGCGGCCGGGCAGAGGCGCTCCTCACTTCCCAGACGGTGGGTGGCCGGGCAGAGGCGCTCCTCACTTCCCAGACGATGGGTGGCTGTGCAGAGGCGCTCCTCACTTCTTCCCGGATGGGGCGCCCAGGCAGAGGCGCTCCTCATTTCTTCCCGGACGGGGCGGCCGGGCAGAGGCGCTCCTCACTTCTTCCCGGACGGGGCGGCCGGGCAGAGGCGCTCCTCACTTCTTCCCGGACGGGGCGGCCGGGCAGAGGCGCTCCTCACTTCTTCCCGGACGGGGCGGCCGAGCAGAGGTGCTCCTCACTTCCTCCTGGACGGGGCGGCCGGGCAGAGGCGCTCCTCACCTCCCAAACGATGGGAGGCCGGGCATAGGCGCTCCTCACTTCCCAGACGATGGGTGGCCGGGCAGAGGCGCTCCTCACTTCCCAGACGGGGCGGCCGGGCAGAGGCGCTCCTCACTTCCCAGACGGTGGGTGGCCGGGCAGAGGCGCTCCTCACTTCCCAGACGGTGGGTGGCCGGGCAGAGGCGCTCCTCACTTCCCAGACGGTGGGTGGCCGGGCAGAGGCGCTCCTCACTTCCCAGACGGGGCGGCCGGGCAGAGGCGCTCCTCACTTCTTCCCGGACGGGGCGGCCAGGCAGAGGCGCTCCTCACTTCCCAGACGGGGCGGCCGGGCAGAGGCACTCCTCACTTCTTCCCGGACGGGGCGGCCGGGCAGAGGCGCTCCTCACTTCTTCCCGGGCGGGGCGGCCGGGCAGAGGCGCTCCTCACTTCTTCCCGGACGGGGCGGCCGGGCAGAGGCGCTCCTCACTTCTTCCCGGACGGGGCGGCCGGGCAGAGGCGCTCCTCACTTCCCAGACGGTGGGTGGCCGGGCAGAGGCGCTCCTCACTTCCCAGACGGTGGGTGGCCGGGCAGAGGCGCTCCTCACTTCCCAGACGGTGGGTGGCCGGGCAGAGGCGCTCCTCACTTCCCAGACGGTGGGTGGCCGGGCAGAGGCGCTCCTCACTTCCCAGACGGTGGGTGGCCGGGCAGAGGCGCTAGGGCCTCTAAAAGTATTAAAGCAGCGGCAGCTGCTGCACGCAGACATGAGGGCTAGGCTAAAACAGTAAGGTCAAGTTGTTTGGACAGAAAGGCTACAGGGTGCGGTCCTGGCTCTCGTGTAAGAATTCTGACTGCACTAACCATGCCTAGGAAGGAAAGGAGTTGTTGTTTTGTAAGGGATTGAGGTTTAGGAGATTAATCAGACATGATCAGCAGGGAGAGCACGTGTGTTTTTACGAGAATTATGCTGAGACAGGTAACAGATGAGGATGAAATTTGGGCTTGACTGAAGTAATGGGGGCTGTCTGTGAAGCCTTGTGGCAGTACAGCCCAGGTAATTTGCTGAGCCTAATGGGTGTCAGGGTCAGTCTAAGCAAAAGCGAAGAGAGGCTGGGATGAAGGGTGCAAAGGAATAGTAAAGAAAGCATGTTTGAGATCCAGAACAGAATAATGGGTTGTAGAGGGAGGTACTGAAGATAGGAGAGTATATGGGTTTGGCACCACGGGGTGGATAGGCAAAACAATTTGGTTCATAAGGCGCAGATTCTGAACTAACCTCAAAAATCATTTTTTTAATTCAGAAAAATATATAGTTGAAGAACAAAAAATCAGCTCCTATCCCACCACTAGTGAAATTTAAAATGAGACAGTCCAAAAAAATGGTCTGGGAACAAACTCATCTGAGTGAATGAAAAATAGTGCAGAGAGGCCGGGCGCGGTGGCTCACGCTTGTAATCCCAGCACTTTGGGAGGCCGAGGCGGGTGGATCACGAGGTCAGGAGATCGAGACCACGGTGAAACCCCGTCTCTACTAAAAATACAAAAATATTAGCCGGGCGTGGTGGCGGGCGCCTGTAGTCCCAGCTACTCGGAGAGGCTGAGGCAGGAGAATGGCGTGAACCCCGGAGGCGGAGCTTGCAGTGAGCCGAGACTGCGCCACTGCACTCCAGCCTGGGTGACAGAGCGAGACTCCGTCTCAAAAAAAAAAGAAAAATAGTGCAGAGAACTGGTGAAAATACTAGGACAAGATCCCTAAGATTCTGACTTATTATGGAAATAGACAACTTGGACACTGCCAAAGGGTATTTTGTAAGTAGAACCACAAATATTCTTTCAGAGACTCTTGGAGGGTTTCAAACAATCCCCCTAAAAATTGATCAGTATTTTTGGTAGGCATAATTTTTAATGTAAAAACGAAAAAACAAAAATTTCCTTTAATGTAAAAACGAAAAAGGATTAAACTATTCAAAATAATGGTTAAACTGGCTTCAGAGAAGCCTGTAGCCTGTCTTACTTTTTTTCAGTGCTAATTTGAAAAACTTAGATAATTTTTTAAGAATCCAGAACAAGTTTTTTCTGTTCTAGGTGGAAGGAGGGGAGGAGAGAACTCTTACTTGGGAGAGTAATGAGATCAGACACCATTGGATTCATTTACACTTTCCTACAACCGTGTAAGCAGCCTACGGCCTTGTTTTGGTTACTTCCCTGCTTAGACACCTGCATTATCCCCTACAGGAGTTGTGCCTAGCACTCAAAGTAGTCTGGCCTTCAAGGCATCCCTTCTTTCAAGAGTTCATGCCCTTTTTGGAAATGAAAAAAGATTTTGTGCTGCTTTTACTGCATGTATCAATATTCTATTGTATATGATACTTAATTGATTTGCTTTATTTTCCTTTCCCCTTATTTCCCATTGCAACAATGAGCACTGTTGTTGTGTTTATTCATGGTCTTTCACACATACTAGGTAATTGATACTGTGCTGAAATCAGTATTTTAACAGAGGAGAAACAGCTTACAAAGGTCTTCTAATAATTCCTAAACTTTGGGTTTCCACCTCTGGAGATTTTTAAGGGAGGCAGAAGGGACTCTGGCCTCTGTTTTAGGAGATTCAGGTTTAAACCCTCAATTTTAATTGCAAATAGCTAGAGAACTTAGACATATGAATTACCCCTCAGATTCTGTTTGCTCCGTTGTGGAATGGTGATAATGCTTACACTGCTTTGGTGTAGGATTTTTCTGAGGGGATGAGATTATGGAAGCATATATATTTTGAACAGTGTAAATTGTTACTTTGGTATAGGATTTTTCTGAGGGGATGAGATTATGGAAGCATATATATTTTGAACAGTATAAATCGTTGCGTAGTTTACCAATGTTTTGAGAATTTTAGTAGTGAGCCGGTGGCGGTGGCTCACGCCTGTAATCCCAGCACTTTGGGAGGCTGAGGCAGGTGGATCACGAGGTCAGGAGTTCAAGATAAGCCTGGCCAAGAAGGTGAAACCCCGTCTCTACTAAAAATACAAAAATTAGCTGGACGTGGTGGCGGGAGCCTGTAATCCCAGCTACTCAGGAGGCTGAGGCAGAAAATTGCTTGAACCCGGGAGGTGGAGGTTGCAGTGAGCCAAGATTGCGCCACTGCACTCCAGCCTGAGTGAAAGAGCGAGACTCCGTTTCAAAAAAAAAAAAGAATTTTAGTAGTGAAAAAAGTCTTTAAAAATTTGTATGGATATATAATAGCTTTACATATATATGGGGCGCATGTGACATTTTGATACAAGCATACAATGTGTAATGATGAAATCTAAATTGAGATAACCATGACCTCCAACATTTATCATTTCTTTGTGTTGGGAATATTCCATATCTTTTCTAGGTATTTTGAAGTATACAATAAAATATTGTTAACTATAGTCATGAGAGAACTTTAATTCTGAAAAAATAAATCTTTCAGAATTACTGGCAATAGACTTTAAAAACAATCTAATCCCACAATTTTAATAATGGGATTATAGGTGGTTTCTATTTTCATATTCATGCCTCCTGCCACCAAATTTCTACAGGGGAAATATATTACTTTCATCAGGGGAAAGAGATTTTTCAAAAGTAATAGGAAATATTTCTTCACTATTATGGAAGTTAATTTTGATACTAAATTCAGAGGATTTAGGCTGTAATCCTTAATTTCAGGATAATCCCAACACTGCTTACAAGCCAGATTTCCACTCCATTTCTATGTGTTTTTACTTGGGGTCGTTTGTTTCTGTCTTTCCCTGTGTTCCAGGTTAGGATTCCACAATTGCAAATAGGTATTTATGTAATTCTGCTGGCCTTTGTTTTTTAAAGTTTTACCTTAATTGTAAAGGTGGGCTGTTTGTAGCTTTTGTACATAACTAGAACCTTGTACTCATAGCTGAGGTGACAGTCTGTGCAAATTCCTGTACAGTGAGATAAACCCAAGGCATTTTGCTACAAGTTGACATTTTTGCCCACATTTCTGCTACCCCATGACCCCCTTCCCCCACTGTTTTGCTTTAAATGTCTCCCTTTCCTGTTTACTATAGCAGTCAGATTCATTGAAGGCTGTGTATCAAAGAGAAAACCAGCATGTCAGCAGCATGTCTGTACCTTGAGATGAGAGGTAGGAAATAAGCTAACCCATTTCCTTCTAGATTCAGAAAAAAATGAAGCACTGACTCCATAGACCTAGGTGTCTGGCCTTACATCAGTACTTGCTTAGAGATCTCATCATTTTTCTTTAAGTTGCTGACTGGTTTTGTCAGACTCTTCTGTAGGTCCCCTATAACTGAATCTTGGAGAAGTGAAGGGCTTTTCTGATTAATTTTGGTTTCATATAATAAGATTAAGCTCCTACCATGTGAAAACAAGCTCCTTGGCATTCTTTAGATTGTTGTTAAAGCCAAGTCATCTAAGACCAAAGTATCACAAGTTCTTAAATGGTTTCATTGTGTTGTTATCACAGGTATCACAGGTTTTTATATATCAAACGAGGAACTTTCTATAGTTTCTTATATGGCCTGTTTGTACTTATTTGCATATTGACTTGTTTCCTGTATGTTGGCCACAACTCTAACTTGAACATTCTATCTTTAAGAGAGCAGCAACTTGAGCCCCATCTGGTATCTGGTAGGAACTGTAAAAGTCTCCCCTTCAGATTACCGGGGGCAATTGGTACCATGGGAATAAATACAGAGAAATAATCTATAAATGGAGAAGAGGGGAGAGAATTCATGGCTAATAGGCTGTTTTCCCAAGAGGGCTAAAGCCAAAGCCCTTCTCAAAACCTTTCAGTTAAATCCCCCTTGACATCTCACAGTCTGAGTCATGCCAAGCACAATAAGCTGTTGTGAAGAAAAGTCTAGAAACTGCCAGTTTGCCAGTATTTTTTTGGCCCCTACTGTGTGTCAGGAATGGACTAGATACACAAGAGCCTTCCATTCTTAGAAGACTACAGTACTGGCCTGGCATGGTGGCTTATGCCTGTAATCCCACCACTTTAGGAGGCCGAGTCAGGTGGATCTCCTGAGGTCAGGAGTTCAAGACCAGCCCGGCCAACATGGTGAAACCCAGTCTCTAATAAAAATACAAAAATTAGCCTGGCGTGGTGGTGCAAGCTTGTAATCGCAGCTACTCAGGAGGCTGAGGCAGCAGAATCGCTTGAACCTGGGAGGCCAAGATTGCAGTGAGCTGAGATTGCGCCTCCAGCCTGGGCAACAGAGTGAGATTCCATCTCAACAACAACAACAAAAAAATTGAATATTATTGTATTGTTTTGAGAGAAATCAAATTTAGGGTACCTTGGGAATGCTGTTGCTTTAGACCTGCTTTAAGGTGGTCTTCTTTCTTTTTTTTTTTTTTTTTTTTTTGAGATGGAGTCTTGTTCTGTTGCTGAGGTTGGAATTCAGTGGCATGAACTTGGCTCACTGCAACTTCTGCCTCCCAGGTTCAAACAATTCTCCTGCTTCAGCCTCCCCAGTAGAGTAGCTGGGATTACAGGCATACACTACCTTGCCTGGATAATTTCTGTATTTTTATTTTATTTTTTAGACGAAGTCTCGCTCTTGTCCCCCAGGCTGGAGTGCAATGGCATGATCTCGGCTCACTGCAACCTCCATCTCCCGGGTTCAAGTGATTTTCCTGCCTCAGCCTCCTGAGTAGCTGGGATTACAGGCACCTGCCATCATGCCCGGCGAATTTTTGTATTTTTAGTAGAGACAGGGTTTCACCATGTTGGCCAGGCTGGTCTCAAACTCCTGACCGCCTGCCTGAGGCATGTGATCCGCCTGCCTCGGCCTCCCAAAGTGCTGGGATTACAGGTGTGAGCCACCACACCTGGCAAATTTTTGTGTTTTTAGTAGAGACGGGGTTTTGCCATGTTGGCCAGGCTGGTCTCGAACTCCTGACCTCAAGTGATCCGCCCACCTCAGCCTCCCAGAGTGCTGGGATTACAGCCATGAGCCACAGCGCCTGGCCAAAGTGGTCTTAAAAGGCTTCTGAAGAGGTTATGTTTGAAATGAGGCCAGAAGGATAACTGGAATTTATAATCTTTGGTGCCATGGATCCCTTTGATTATCTAATGAGATCTATGGTAATCCTCTTAAAATTCATTGAATTACAAAGGAAATCTGTTATAATGAAATACCTGTCAAATATTGAAAAAAGTAAATTTGTGATATTATATAGATATGTGTTAACATATTTAATAACAAGATCTAGAAACTACCATGATTTCAAATAGTGGTGAAGGTAGGCAGTAAATCAAGATTTCTGCAACTATATTGCAATATGAAAATACCTGTGATTTCTGTTGATGAAGAAGTCACAGATAAACCTAATACTACTGGTGGTTTATTGCCTCTGTCAAAAGAAAAAATTACGACAAACATAGTATAAAGATTTTAATTAGCTTTTATTTGAGATTCTAAAGTTGGGCAACACCTCATTCTTAGAGAATGAGGGTTTCAATGAGCTGAGCAGAGGAAGTTGGTTTTATAGACGGGGCTAAGGAAAGCAGAAACAGAAAACAAAAAATGGGTGGTTTCAAAGTTAATTTATTTGTAAAGGTTAAAGCAGAAGGAAGTCCCTTATGCTGGCTAAAACTGGCATGTTTGGGGGTTTGGCTATTATCTCTTCTAATTTCTCAGAAGTCAGATGAACAACTTTGCTTTGGCTTGCTGACGTGGAACTTTAGCATAAGTGACTCCATTTTGGTTTGGTTTGTTGGGCCTAGGGCAGGGACTCAGTCTAAACCAGTGGTCTCCTATAAATTTTAACAGATCAATTAGTACTTGAAAGAAATATCAAATTTCATTTAGAAATTAGCAAAAATGAAGACGTAGCTGTTCAGACCCTTTAAATTCATCCATGTTCACAGACCCTCTAAAGTCTATCCATGGACCCCAGGCTAAGAACTGCTGGCTTAGGTGGAGCCAGCCAGGAGAAGTGCATCTCCCTGGACAGGGGATGGTAAAGGCATTAGAGGAGGGAGGCACTTGCCTTGCAGTGGGGCAACTCCAAAAAAGGCAAAGATATCTCCCCTAAGTGTGAAATTTAAAAAAAATCAATAGCTAACAAATGAAGCTGGAAAAACCACTTAAGAGACAATTGGGAAAATATTAATGCTGAAACATAATAGATGTTAAGGAATTATTGAGTTTTTTCCCCTTAGGAATTGTGGTTAAAATAAAAAGTCCTAGAAATGTATGAAGATGTATACTTGAGATGCCTTGGATTAGCTTTAAAATGATTGGAGAATGAAGAAAGTAGGAGAGTAGAGGTGAAATAAGATTGGCTGTATGTTGATAATTGTTGAAACTGGTTGATGGGTACATGGGAGTTCATTAAACCATTTCTCTGCATGTATATATGTTTGAGATTATCCACAACAGAAAGTTTTATTTATTTATTTATTTTTAGACATAGTCTCACTCTGTCGCCCAGGCTGGAGTGCAATGGTGTGATCTTATCTCACTGCAACCTTTGCCTCCTGGATTCAAGCGATTCTCATGCCTCAGCCTCCCAAGTAGCTGGGACTACAGGCGTGTGCCACCATGCCTAGCTAATTTTCTTTTTTTTTTTTTAAAGTAGAGAGAGAGTTTCATCATGTTGGCCGGGCTGGTCTTGAACTCCTGACCTCAAGTAATCCACCTGCCTTGGCCTCCCAAAGTGCTGGGATTACAGGCATGAGCCACCACACCTGGTCCACAATAGAAAGTTTTAAAATGCAGTGGATGAGATTAGCCATCTGTAGAAATTCAGTATTTGTGTGGACTGAGAAGTTAGGAAGGATCACTCAAGCAAGGTTAAGGTAACTAGTTTGTAATTTCAGGGAATTAATGATTGTAAGAACATACCAAAGTGAAACGTTATGATGAAGAATGCTGCTGTGGTACAGTTAAAATATAACCTAATCTTAATGGATAACTGCATCTGAGCTGAGCCCTACGCAGGGAGATGGTGAGCATTAAGCTGAAGAGTCATCACTGATCCAGTGAATGCCTGTGTCTCCTAGACCCAAGAGAAAAGGACATTGGTCAGGGCAGGGGACTTCCAGGATTTTCCATGTCCAAGATCAACATTTCTCTAAGTGGGATCTGTGGACTGCCTGTACTAATATCACCTGGGTTTGTTGCTAAAAATGCAGAATCCTGGCTCTACTCCAGTCTCAGCCTTTTGAGGGGAAGGGACCCAAGTTCTTACACTTTAATAAATCATCTTCCAGGTGAATCTTAGCACATGTAAAGTTTGAAAACTGTAGCTTTAAATAAAGATGACAGTAGCTTCTCCTTATTGAGCAATTTACCATCTGCCAGCTCTCATGCTGAGCTCTCTACATATATTAACGTTTATGTAAATTATATATTTGTATATGTCAGGGAGGAAAAATATTTTTTTCCTCAACCTTCATGAGTGCTTAGTTGGAAAGGACCCCTGTAACAAAAGACAGGTTAACAAGAGAAAAACAGGCTTATTAACATATCTATTTCATATATATGTGTGGGAGATACCCAGGGAATGAGTCATTCTCAAAGGTGGCTTTGAATTCCAGCTTATATAGTATCTTCAACAAAGAATGGCAAATTTTTTAGAGAAGTGACAAGACAAAGGGGAAGGACTTTGTCTAGGGGCAGAACTTGTGGGAAGGCAAGTAAGTGGTGATAAAGGCCCGTTAGCAAAGCTTGTTAGTGTGGATTCCTCTGGTGCTGTCTTCTGGCCCATAAAGGTCTAAAGTTGTTAGTGGTTAACCTTTGTTCTCCCTGGTAGAGAGGGAGGAGGCAGGAACCTTTTTATGCCAAAGATGCATGCTTTGGGGTGACACAGTCCAGTCTCTCCCACACACATATTTATCTTTACAGCCTTATGAAGTAGTTGACGAGGAGAACTCACATTAGAAAAATGTGCTTGCTGTAGGTCACCCAGTTCTAAACAGCAAAGCAAGACCTCAAACCAGGTTCTAACTCCAAAGCCTGTGCTCTTAGCTACTATACCACTGCCTCCCATTAGACTCCTCTGATCCCATGTCTACCAGAGACTGTCATTCATGAATCGGCCTTTCACATGCCCTTTGTGGGGCAACTATGTCCTATATAGAGGATGTGAATATTCTTGTCACTGGGCAGGAACAGCTCCTGTTGTATATTAATAAATTAATGTCTGGTTTATGCATTAGCCTTTTTAAAGGTAGTTCTGAGTCCTAAAGAATACTTGATAATTTATACTTGATATAAAGAAGCTTGAAACATTTCTGCAGCTATTATGTACATATTCTTGTGATTCTAAGCCTTTTTTCCGCTCCTGTGGAATCTCATCAATTCCTAAGAGATTGAACATGTTCCCATCAATGACAAGAACCTACTATGGCATTACTAGCCAGAGGGCAGGATTAAGGGCCTACTCCTTTAGTTCTGAAAAAGCTTCACCCATGAGAATTAGTGGTTGATTTCCAAAGGACCAGAAGAAGCTGGTGAGAGTTGAGGCAGTGAAGACTACAGACAGGCTTTTATAGACCTTGCTGTGTGCTCACCTTTCTCATTTAATTCTGCCAGTTCTACAGGTAGGTACTAACAGATCCACTTACTAATTCCGAACTCAAAAAGCTCTATAAAGCAAGATTTTTTTTTTCCCCTTAAATTTGCAACAGATTCATTTGGTAGTAGATCTTTACCTGAACTGATGTGAGGCTGTTTATAGTCTTAGTTCATACTTTTTGATGCAGAAATATTAATGCTTGATCACAGGGTGCTGCCCAGACCTCACAGGTGGTATTATAAAGTGTCAAGTGTGTGTCAGGTATGAGCGCCATGTTGTCTTTCTAAAATTTAAAGAATTTTCCAAAATACTTTTGACCTCAAGAGTTTCAGATGAGAAAGTTGAAGTTAGGTTAAGTGTTTGTTCAACCCTTTGCTGCTGAGTTATGTAAATGGATTTGAAAAAGCCATATATGCTTTTTTCAACACTTTAAGGGCCCGTTGAGTGTCATTTAGCCCATTCTTTGTTTGTTAGCCTTGCAAATACTTCTAGAGTTGTAGAAAAAGCCTCAAGAAGAGTGTGTTGTGTTGTGTTTGAGACAGTCTCTGTCGCCCAGGCTGTAGTGCAGTGACACCACCTCGGTTCACTGCAACGTCCACCTCCCACGTTCAAAAGATTCTCATGCCTCAGCCTCCTGAGTACATGGGATTACAGACGCGTGCCACCACGCCAGCCTAATTTTTGTATTTTTATTAGAGGTGGGTTTTTGTCATGTTGGCCAGGCTGGTCTTGAACTCCTGGCCTTAAGCAGTCTGCCTGTTTTGGCCTCCCAAAGTACTGGGATTACAGGTGTGAGCCACCATGCCTGGCCAAGAAGAGTGTTTTTAAAGTCAAGTTCTGAGGCTTTTACAGTTTGATCATCAGTAAGCTTCAAACCATTTCTCCCCTTTCTGGTTCTGTCCAGGGAAATACTGTGACTTTTTCCTTTGGAATATATACTGTGTTTTAGTGTCTTCAGGTAGAGCTGAGCAGGGAGGGAATCAAGGTGACTTACACTGCGGCATTAAGGTTGGGATTATTCCCCTTTATCCTTGGCCATTTAGGAAGCAGTCTTAGCAGGACCAGAATAAATCATCTGATAAATTTATCATGAATAAGGAGGATAATGGTGATAAAACTCTCATAAAATTAACAGGAGTCTTTGAAGCATATTAAGCTAAAATATATTTCTCGTCAAAGCAACACACTTTTCATTTTTTTTGGTCCAGAATGCCTCACTCAGAGAAAATGGATTTTTTTTCCAAGTTAAGATTCTCCACATAGAAATAGGAACGCTTTCACACTTGGTGGGAGTGTAAATTAGTTCAACCATTGTGGAAGACAGGGTGTCGATTCCTCAAGGATCTAGAATTAGAATTACCATTTGACCCAGCAGTCCCATTACTGGGTATGTACCCAAAGGATTATAAATCATGCTGCTATAAAGACACATGCACACGTATGTTTATTGCGGCACTATTCACAATAGCAAAGACTTGGAACCAACCCAAATGTCCATCCGTTATAGACTGGATTAAAATGTGGCACATATACACCATGGAATACTATGCAGCCATAAAAAAGGATGAGTTCATGTCCTTTGCAGGGACATGGATGAAGCTGGAAACCATCATTCTCAGCAAACTATCACAAGGACAGAAAACCAAACACTGCATGTTCTCACTCATAGGTGGGAATTGAACAACGAGATCATTTGGCACAGGGCGGGGAACATCACACACTGGGGCCTGTCAGGGTGGGGGATAGCATTAGGAGAAATACCTAATTAATGTAAATGATGAGTTGATGGGTGCAGCAAGCCAACATGGCACATGTATACCTATGTATCAAACCTGCACATTGTGCACATGTACCCTAGAACTTAGAGTATAATTTTAAAAATCTTCCACGTTAGGCTTTATTTCTGTTAAACATGATGTTTTTGCTTAAAACTTTGATCACATGTTCCATGTTTTTTGTCTTAAGGGATTATTATGTCTCACTTTAGATTTTTTGGTTGAATATTAATTTTATGCATGGTATATGCTTTGGAAAATTAGACTCACAATGCACTGGGGTATTGGTGAGCATTAGAGGAGCTAAGCATATAAAGGACAGCCTGTGCTCATTTCTTATGAAGACAGGGAGTTTAATTTCTTCTTTTCTTAAAATAAACATATGGTATGTGGTATAATAAAAATTATATATTTGGTCTTTGTCCCTGGTTCCTGGCATAGAACTCCTAAAACCCTTGGAATTTCCTGATAGGATGAGGTCTGGTCACCAGAGAAAGCAACCACATGATTAGAGGATTAGATCTATCAGTCCCAGCCCCACAACCTCTGGATAGAGAGAAGGGTTGGAGCTTGAGTTCAGTCACCAATGGCCAATAATTGAATCAATCACACTGATGTGAGAAGGCCTAGAGAAAACTGAAATGGGTCTAAAGGAGCTTCTAGGCAGTGCTGGGAGGCCAGTGAGCCCAGAGATGGAGACTGTATGCCAGCCCCACCCCGACAAGAGTTGGTGCTGAGAATCAGAGAATTGGTGTTGGAACAGCAGGTATCTTTTTTTTTTTTTTTTTTTGAGATGGAGTTTCATTCTTGTTGCCCAGGCTGGAGTGCAATGGCGCCATCTCGGCTCATTGCAACCTCTGTCTTCCGGGTTCAAGCAATTTTCCTGCCTCAGTGCCACCACACCTGGCTAATTTTTGTATTTTTAGTGGAGACGGGGTTTCACCATGTTGGTCAGGCTGGTCTCGAATTCTTAACCTCAGGTGATCCACACGTCTCGGCCTCCCAAAGTGCTGGAATTACAGGCGTGAGCCACTGCGGCCAGCCAAGAAAGAGCGGGTATCTTATCTGTTTGTGTCACCTGGTCCTGATCTTCTTTTACAGTATCTGACCAAGCAAGTGGAACTTCTACGGCAGATGAACGAACAACATGCAAAGGTTTATGAACAATTAGACGTCACAGCAAGGGAACTGGAAGAAACAAATCAAAAGCTAGTTGCTGACAGCAAGGCCTCACAGCAAAAGATTCTGAGGTAAATTTTCTAGAATCTGACAAGGAAGGACTAGGGGGAAGTTCTTTAGTATAAACTAGAATAGAACATGGCTGCAGTGGGTTTGGGTTAATATGGGATAAGGTTTAATTTAATTCTTTTTGGAGAATGGAGATTAAATAGACGTCCTTTCCAATTAAGAAAGCCCAGTGTGAGTGGCTCGCACCTAATCTCTCCTCACCGCTTTTGCCCTTGATTCAATATGACAAGCAGCAGTGGCTTCTGTCTGTTCCTCACAGCCTGACTGAAACGATTGAATGCCTGCAAACTAACATTGATCACCTCCAGAGCCAAGTGGAGGAGCTGAAGTCATCTGGCCGAGGGAGAAGGAGCCCGGGGAAGTGTGACCAGGAGAAACCGGCACCCAGCTTTGCATGTCTGAAGGAGCTGTATGACCTCCGCCAGTAAGAGCCCGCCTTTCTGTGGAGTTACAGCAGGGACTGTCTCATGTCATTGGCACATTCTGAATTCCAGTAGATTGAAAGTACCATTTTAAGAAACGCCACTTAGCTATTAAGCTACCATTGGTTTGAACAAAATCACTTAAACATATAAATTACAGAGTTCTTAGATATTAGTAGTTCTCATTTTGAAAGTCTTGGAGCACTTATTTCAGTGCTTTTAATGTGTTAAATCATAGTTTAAGGTGAATTCTGATAGACTGTAGATTTGGGAGTTGTGTTTTACATTAGAGTGAAGAAAAATAGAAATACTGGTAAAACAAAAATTCAAGCGAACAGGAGATTTTTTTGCTTAAAGAAGTACCTTTATAATTTAGAGTTACAAGTCTGAATCTTTAAGAAGTATTTATGGAACACTTGTATGGCAAGCTCTATGCTAGACCCAAGGGTTGGCAAGCAAAATAGAGTTTCTACCCCTGTGAGCTTTCAGTCTAACGGAACAGCAGATAAGCAAATAAAAACACAAATAAATAGTCAAGGTGCCTCGGACTGAGCAGGAGAAATCAGGTGGTTCATTTGGTGGGTCTTAACCTTGGCTATACATCAGATCACCTATGGAGTTTTTCAAAATGCAGATACCAACACATTTCCTCAGGCCTAAATCAGAATTTCTAGGTGCGGGTAAAAAGCTGCCCAGGCAATTCCGATGAACATTCCTGGTTAAAAATCACCACAGCAACAGTAATTTGCTATAGTGATTCAATCGTAATTACATATTACGAATCATTTGGAGAGCCTTTAGAAACCCTCAGGCCAGGTAGCAGACCAACTAGGTTGGAATCTGTGGGTTAGGACCCAGGCACCAGTACTTTTTAAGGTTTCCCTTGTGAGGTCATTGTCATACTGCCAGTCTTTGGGAATAGATGTTCTCTAGTACTTTTAACATTAAAAAAAGATTCGTCGCAAAAATTGAGTTTGCTTTCATGTATTTATTTACCAACCTCACACAATTCCATTTTAGCCATTGCTCCAGTGTGGCTAAAAACCAATCACTGTTGGCCAGGTGCGGTGGCTTACGTCTGTAATCCCAGCACTTTGGGAGGCTGAGGCAGGAGGATCACCAGAGGTTGGGAGTTCGAGACCAGCCTGACCAACATGGAGAAACCCTGTCTCTACTAAAAATACACAATTAGCTGGGCATGGTGGCACATGCCTAAAATCCCAGCTACTCAGGTGGCTGAGGCAGGAGAATCGCTTGAACCTGGGAGGCTGAGGTTACAGTGAGCTGAGATCGCTCCACTGCACTCCAGCCTGGCGACAGAGTGAGACTCCGTCTCAAAAAAAAGAAAAAAAAATCAGTCACTGTCACAGCTCCTCAAATTTATTTAGTTGAAAAAAATCACCAGTCTTCCTCGCTTCATTTTCAGTGGACCTGTGTAATACATTCTTTCAATATTTTTTTCCCTAGACACTTCGTGTATGATCATGTGTTCGCTGAGAAGATCACTTCCTTGCAAAGTCAGCCAAGCCCTGATGAAGAGGAAAATGAGCACTTGAAAAAAACGGTGACAATGTTGCAGGCCCAGCTGAGCCTGGAGCGGCAGAAGCGGGTGACTATGGAGGAGGAATATGGGCTCGTGTTAAAGGAGAACAGTGAACTGGAGCAGCAGCTGGGGGCCACAGGTGCCTACCGAGCACGGGCGCTGGAACTAGAGGCCGAGGTGGCAGAGATGCGACAGATGTTGCAGTCAGAGCATCCATTTGTGAATGGAGTTGAGAAGCTGGTGCCAGACTCTCTGCTTGTTCCTTTCAAAGAGCCCAGCCAGAGCCTGCTGGAAGAGATGTTCCTGACTATGCCGGAACCACATAGAAAGCCTCTCAAGCGCAGCAGCAGTGAGACAATCCTCAGCAGCTTGGCAGGGAGTGACATCGTGAAGGGCCACGAGGAGACCTGCATCAGGAGGGCCAAGGCTGTGAAACAGAGGGGCATCTCTCTTCTGCACGAAGTGGACACCCAGTACAGCGCCCTGAAGGTGAAGTATGAAGAGCTGCTGAAGAAGTGCCAACAGGAACAGGACTCCCTGTCACACAAGGCTGTGCAGACCTCCAGGGCTGCGGCCAAAGACCTGACTGGAGTGAACGCCCAGTCTGAGCCTGTTGCCAGCGGCTGGGAACTGACCTCTGTCAACCCAGAGCCGGTCAGTTCCCCTACAACACCTCCAGAATACAAAGCGTTGTTTAAGGAGATCTTTAGTTGCATCAAGAAAACTAAGCAGGAAATAGATGAACAGAGAACAAAATACCGATCACTCTCCTCTCATTCTTAATTAAACCTCTAGCTCTACTACTAATTTGCCTATTGCCTATCGCCTATCACCTCTCTCTCCCGTTCAGACAAGTGTTTGTAGACTCTGAAGCCTAATGTTGCTCATGACGTTTGCCTCATTGCTTTGCTTATTTAGCAAATGCATACAATGAGGAAAGGAGGTGGCTTCTGGTATCAGTTCTCTGATCCACTTCCATTTAAGCTCCCCAGGAAATCCCATGACAAACTGGCCTCTGGCTGGTGCGCTTATTAGACTTCAGTTCCTGAAAAGGACCAGTGGAGGGAAGAGCTATACTTCTGGAGAAGTAGGCCTGGAGTTACTACAGTATGGGGGAAAAGGGTCGAGTTGGAACAAAGCTAAGGCAATTCCTATTGCTTCCTTGTGCAACTTCTCAAAATGATGTGAAGTCAGAAGGCTGTCAAACTCAAATATCTTTGCAAACACTGTTTGAATACTGTGAATTCATTACGAAGAATGAGAGAAAGCAGGGGTCTAATCCAAAAGAAATGTCATTAACCAATACTCCAAGTCCTTGAGTTTTGTTATATCTGAACTAGTTGAACTGTGACTGACAGGCAATCCTAATATATCCAAATCCAACTGAATACCAAATTGTTTGATCCAAGTTAGCTTGTTAGCATACACCCTAGAGGGCCTCCGCCCCTACATTCTAATGTTTTTACTCAAAGCTCTAGCCTTTAGGATAGGTGAATATGTAAATCTTTCATCACTTTCTCAAACCAATCAAACCGTTTCCCCTTCTACCTGTTTTCTGAGCTGGCTGACTTGCCAGCCACAAGCTGCTTTTGTGGAGTTCTTACCATTCCTGTAAATGTTTTGACTTGTTGCAGAAATTCCTGTCTACTTTATTAAGCAGTATTGATGTTCTGACTGTGGAAACATACTTATCCTCTCACTTGTATACTTTTAATTTAAAACTATTTAAGAACTGAGGTTCCAATTATTGTATATATTTTTCTAAAAACCAAATAAAGCTACCTATGAAAGCGAACAGATGGATCTACTGTCTTATTTTCAGTATAAGCCATTTTGCTCTTATAACCAACTGTTCACTTCTTTTTCTTCCAACGAATATCGCGAGAAAGATTTGCAGTGATTTTTTTCCTATTTTAAATAGGGAATCCTTGGATTTGTGTAACTTAATAGCACAAATTCTGCTCATATTGCTAAATGTTCATTAAAACCACTCTGGACAAACATTTTCAAATTTATATACTCTAATTTTCACTATTTCAGAAATGTCAGACTTGGTTCTGAATTAATAGCATTTGACGAATTGATTCTCAAAACATTTGATCAACCATAGCAAAGAAACTATACTATTCAAACATTAAAACAGGCATTGAATCTAAATTACTTTTGCTTTTGGATTAAGTTTTTAAAAACAGGTAAAACGTCTTTTTAAAATTTCACTTTGTAAAGCAGTGGTACCCAATTTTTTGGCATCAGGGACTGGTTTTGTGGAAGACAGTTTTTTCCACAGACCCAAGGTAGCAGGGAATGGTTTCAGGATGAAACTGTTCCACCTCAGATCATCAAGAATTAGTCCTCAGGAATGCACAACCTAGATCCCTCGCATGCGCAGTTCATAATAGGGTTTGCACTCCCTATGAGAATCTAATGCCACTGCTGATCTGACGGGGGAGCTCAGGTGGTAATGCGAGCAATGGGGAGCAGCTGTAAAGACAGATGAAGCTTCACCCTCTGACCTACTGCTCACCACCTGCTGCACAGACCAGTTCCTAATAGGTCGTGGACTGGTACTAGACCACAGCCTGGGGGTTAGGGATCCCTTCTCAGTCCATCTCCTCCCTGGAATCAGCTATTTACCAGTTTTATGTATATTCTCCTAAAATATTCTGTGCATAAATTGGCACAATTGCTGTGTTTGTCACCCTGCATTTTTAAGCAAATGAGCATAGGTACTCTTCATCTTACATTTTTATTGAGCCATATATCTTTATCTGATGATGTGCTTTTCCTATAGTAGCTACATAATATTCTGGTCTATGGATATATAATAATTTGTTTAAATAGTACCTAGTGAGCAAATTGTTCCAGTCTTTTGTTACTACCAAAGAAAAAGTCTAATAAACAGCCTTATATACATCTATGGACATTTGTGATTCTAGAAGATATATTATTAGAAGTTAAGTAAAAAGGCATTTTGGAATTACTGTCATCCAGAGTTTACTGATACTCCCATTAGCAATGGATGAGGATGTCTATTTTTTCATACTTGTGCCAAGAAGCGTTTTGACCTTTGCCAAACTAATAGAAAAATGGTGTTTTCCTTGTAGCTTATATTTGCATTTCTATTAATAAGACAATATTTTTTAATCTGTTAGCCATTTGTGGTCTCCTTTGTCTATTTAAAGAGCTCTATTACTTTATACATGCAGTTTTGCAGTTAGAAGTTTGAAAGTGTTTTGTCCCAGATTATCTTAATTTTTATCTGATTTTTTTGTTGTGTGTTTGTGTTTTTTTTTTTTTTTTTTTTGAGGTCTTGCTCTGGTGCCTAGGCTGGAGTGTGGTGGCATGGACACGGCTCACTGCAGCCCTTGACTTATGGGCCCAAGCAATCCTCCCACCTCAGCCTTCCTACCAGAGGTGCTTGCCACCATGCCCAGCTAATTTTTTAACTTTTGGTAGAGATGGGGTTTCGCCTTGTTGCCCAGGCTGGTCTCGAACTCTTGGGCTCAAGCAATCTGCCCTGCCTTGGCCTCCCAAAGGTAACTCCAAAGGCAACTCCTGGGATTACAGGCACGAGCCACCACACCCAGCAGTTTTTACCTTGTTAATGGCATTTTTTTTTTACCAAGCACAATTTTATGTATATGAAATTTTTTTTTTTTTTTTTTGGAGGGGGGCAGACAGCATCTCACTCTGTTGCCCAAGCTGGAGTGTGATGGCATGATCTCGACTCACTGCAACCTCCACTTCCCAGGTTTATGTAATTCACGTGCCTCAGCCTTCCCAAGTTGAATAGCTGGGACTGCAGGCACGTGCTACCACACGTGGCTAACTTTTTGTATTTTTAGCAGAGATGGGGTTTTGCCATGTTGGCCAGGCTGGTCTTGAACTCCTGGCCTCAAGTGATCTGCCTGCCTTGGCCTCCCAAAGTGCTGGGAATACAGGTGTGAGCCACCACACCTGGACACTTATGTATATGAATCTTTAACGCGTCTCTTTTTGTGTCTCAGAGTTCTTTGATCCATCTGAAGTCTATCCACCAACACTTGAAATGCCACCCATATTAGTACTAAATGTCTACATGAATTTTAACCTATTTCTTTTCTAGGATCTGATTTTCATGTACCTAATGCAGTTTTAAATTTTTATTTTTTATTGTCATTTTGCAGTTTTAAGTTGCTGTACTTGGATATTTATATTTTCTTTTTTTTTTTTTTTTTTTTTTGAGACGGAGTCTTGCTCTGTCGCCCAGGCTGGAGTGCAGTGGCGCAATCTCGGCTCACTGCAAGCTCCGCCTCCCGGGTTCACGCCATTCTCCTGCCTCAGCCTCTCCGAGTAGCTGGGACTACAGGCGCCCGCCACCACGCCCGGCTAATTTTTTGTATTTTTTTTAGTAGAGACGGGGTTTCGCCGTGGTCTCGATCTCCTGACCTCGTGATCCGCCCGCCTCGGCCTCCCAAAGTGCTGGGATTACAAGCGTGAGCCACCATGCCCGGCCTATTGGATATTTATATTTTCATAAGTGCTAAGGGGAAGTTAAACTGTCATTACTCTTTCAGAATTTTCCTGGATTTTTTTTTTTTGCATTTTTTTTTCCCAGTATGAGCTTTAAAATTAGCTTGTCTGGTTCTTGAGGGGAAATTGGTACTTTTATCAAGATCAAGTTAAATAAATAGATTAATAAGAGCAGGCTTAATCATACAGAGGCTTCTATCCAAAGACATGACTATATGTCTTTTTTTTGAGATGGGGTCTCACTCTGTTGCCCAGGCCGAAGTGCAGTGGTGCATTCTTGGCTCACTGCAACCTCTGCCTCCCAAGTAGCTGGGATTACAGGCTCCCATCACCACGCCCAGCTGATTTTTGTATTTTTAGTAGAGATGGGGTTTCACCATGTTGGCCAGGCTGGTCATGAATGGCTATATGTTTTTCCATTTGTTCAAATGGTCTTTGTGTGTCTCAGTTTTCAAATTTTTACCATTTAGGTCTCACATATTTTTAAAGGTTTGTCTCTTGGATGTTTTAAGTGGGATTTTTCTCCTGCTATACTTTGTAACTAGTTGTGTATAGAAAAGCTATTGATTTCAGCTATCTTGTTGAATTATCATGGGGAATATCTTTTATTTGACTCTTTCGATATACCTGGAAAAATATTGTTTGGCTACTTAATTTTTACACTTATTCTTGTTTAAATGCTCTGAAATATCCAGAATATTAAATATGGTGAGAGTAAAATTGCTTGTCTGAATCCTAAACAATATGTCCATTGTTTGATTTAGCATAATGCTGGATTTTTTTTTATTAATCAGGAATCCATCTATTCCTGTTTTAAGAATTTATATCAAAAATGAGACAGGCACAGTGGTGTGCACCTATAATCCCAGCTATTTGGCAGGCTGAGGCAGGAGGATCACTTGAGCCCAGGAGTTCAAGGCTATGATGCACTATTACTGCACCTGTGAATAGCCACTGTACTCCAGCCTGGGCAATATAGTGGGATCCTGTCTCTAAAAAAAGAAAAAGAACTATACATATTTTTTTTGTTGTTTCATCAAATAAAACTTGTTTATTTTCATTTTCCCCTTCCTTTGTTATATACATGTCTATATCCTCTTATGTTCTTTTTATTGTATATATTTAATATGTTCAATGTTTTGATATACTTGATATATACAGTGATTACTAAGATCAAGCAAATTAACATACCCATCATAACATACCCGTGTGTGTGATGAGTACCTAAAATCAACTCTCTTGGAAAATTACCGGTATATGATACAATTTTATTAACTATAAGCCCTCATGTTGTCTATTAGATCTCTTAGGCTTGTCCATCCCACATAACTGCAACATTGACTTGCCTCTTCCCATTTCCCCCACCCCCGGTAGCCACTATTTTACTGTTTTTGTTGTTGTTGATGTTGTTTGTTTTTAAGATTCTACATGTAAGTGGGATCATGCAGTATTTTTCTTCCTGTGTCTAGCTTATTTCATTTAACATGATGTCCTCCTCCAGCTTCATCCCTGTTGTTGCAAATGGCAGGACCTTCCTTTTTAACGCTGAAGTTCCATGGTCTGTATGTATATTATTATAGCATAATTTCTTTATCCATTCATCTGTTGATGGACACCTTGGTTGTTTTCCATATGTTGGCTCCTGTGAATAATACTGCAATGAACATGGGAACACAGTTGTCTTTACAAGGTGGTGAGTTCATTTCCTTTAGGCATATGCCCAGAAGAGGGATTGCTGTATCATATGGTAGTTCTATCTTTAAGAGCATCCATACTGTTTTCCACAGTGCTGCACCAATCTGCATTCTGATCAACAGTGTACAAATGTTCAGTTTTCTCTACAACTTCACCACTTGCTATTGTCTTTTTGATAAAAGCTATCCTAACATGGGAGATATCTCTTGTGGTTTTTATTTGCATTTTCTTGATTAGTGATGTTGAGCAGCTATATCCCTGCTGGCCATTTTTATGTCTTTGAAGAAATGTCTATTCAGATGCTTTGCCCATTTTAAAATCAGGTTATTCATTTGAATGCTATTGAGTTATATTGAGTTAATATTTTGGTTATTAACCCCTCATTCAATATATAGTTTTCAAGTATTTTCTCCCAGTGCATAGGCTGCCTTTTCATGTTGTTGTTTCCTTTGCTGTACAGAAGCTTTTGTTTGAGGTAGTCCTGTTAATTTTTGCTTTTGTTGTCTGTGCTTTTGGTGTCCTAGTCAAAACATCATTGCCAAGATTAATGTCAAAGACCTTTTCCTCTATTTTTTTTTTCTTAAGGTTTTATGGTTTCAGTTCTTAAAATAGGTTTTTTTGTTAGTTTGTTTTTGTTTTTGAGATGGTGTCTTGCTCTGTCCCCCAGGCTGGAGTTCAGTGGTGCAATCTTGGCTTACTGTAACCTCCATCTCTCAGGTTCTAGTGATTCTCCTGCCTTAGCCTCCAGAGTAGCTGGGATTATAGGCATGCTCCACCACTCTCGGTTAATTTTTGCAATTTTTAGTAGAAACGGGGTTTCACCATTTTGGCCAGGATGTTCTCGAACTCCTGACCTCAGGTGATCCGCCTGTCTTGGCCTCGCAGTGTTGGGATTATAGGCGTGAGCCACTGCGCCCAGCCTAAAAATAGGTTTTTAATCCATTTTGAGTTGATTTTTGTGTAAGGTGTAAGATAAGAGTTCAACTTCATTCTTTTGCATGTAGATACACACATTTTCTATGTATAAAATCATGTCATCTGCAAACAGGAACAATTTGACTTCTTTCTTTCTGATTTGGATGCTTTTTTTTTTCCTTCTCCAGAGTCTCACTCTGTCTCCCAGGCTGGAGTGCAGTGACACAATCTCAGCTCACTGCAACCTCTGCCTTCCAGGTTCAAGTGATTCTCCTGCGTCAGCCTCCCAAGTAACTGGGATTACAGGCTTACACCACCACGCCTGGCCAATTTTTGTATTTTTAGTAGAATAGGGGTTTCACCGTGTTTGCCAGGCTGGTCTCGAACTCCTGACCTCAGGTGATCCACCTGCCTCGGCCTCCCAAAGTGCTGGGATGACAGGCGTGAGCCACCAGCCTTTTATTTTTCCTGTGCAATTGCTATAGTTAGGACTTCCAGTGTTTTGTTGAATGGAAGAGGTAAGAGTGGGCATTCCTTCTATAGTTAGTTTGTTGATTTTTTAAATCATAAATGGTTGTTAATTTTCAGATGCTTTTTCTGCATCTATTGAGAAGATTATATGGTTTTTGTCCTTCATTCTGTTCATGTGGTGTATCACATTTATTGATTTGCATATGTTGAACCATTGAACCATCCTTGCATCCCAGGGATAAATCCAACTTTATTTGTTTTGGAGACAGGGTCTCACTCTGTCACTCAGGCTGGAGTGCAGTGGTGGTCATAGTTCACTGCAGTCTCAAACTCCTGGGCTCAAGCAATCCTCCTGCCTCAGCTTTCCAAGTAGCTGGGACAATGGGCACACAGCACCACACCTGGCTAATTAAAAAAAAAAAAATTTTTTTTTTTTTTTTTTTTTTTTTTTTTTGCAGAGATGGGGTTTTGCTATATTGCCCAGGCTGGGATAAATCCCACTTGATCATGGTGAATGAGCCTTTTAATGTGCTGAATTTGGTTTGCTAGTTCTGGTGAGGTTTTTGCAGCTGTGTTCATCAAGGATATAAGGATATTGGTCTAATTTTCTTTTATTTTCTTTTATTTATTTATTTATTTTTTTATTTTTTTAAGATGGAGTCTCGCTCTGTCACCCAGGCTGGAGTGCAGTGGCGCAATCTTGGCTCACTGCAACCTCTGCCACCCAGGTTCCAGCGATTCTCCGGCCTCAGCTTCCTGAGTAGCCGGTATTACAGACATGCGCCACCACTCAGTTAATTTTTGTAATTTTTAGTAGAGACAGGTTTCACCATTTTGGTCAGGATGTTCTCAAACTCCTGACCTCAGGTGATCTGCCTGTCTTGGCCTCGCAGTGTTGGGATTACAGGTGTGAGCCACTGTGCCCGGCCTAATTTTCTTTTCTTATAGTGTCCTTGTCTGGATATGATATCAGGGTAGTGCTGGCCTTGTAAAATTAGTTGAAAGTATTCGTCTTCATCAAATTTTTGGAAGTTTCAGAAAGATTGGTATTAGTTTTCCAAAAATGTTTAGTTGAATTCGGCAATGATGCCACCAGGTCCTGGGCTTTTCTTTGATGGCAGACTTTTTAAAATTGATTAAACTTTCTTACTCGTTGGTCAGATTTTCTGTGTCTTTGTTGATTCAGTCTTGGTAGGCTGTATGTGTCTAGGAACTCATCCATTTCTTGTAGGTTATCCAGTTTGCTGGTAATTTTTTATGGTAGTCTCTTAGGATCCTTTGTATTTCTTTTCTTTTTTTTTTTTTTTTTGAGACAGAGAGTCTCGCTCTGTCTCCCAGGCTGGAGTGCAGTGGCGTGATCTTGGCTCACTGCAACCTCCATCTCACGGGTTCCAGCAATTCTCCCACCTAAGCCTCCCGAGTAGCTGAGATTACAGGAGTGTGCCACCACACCCAGCTAATTATTTTTTTCGAGATGGAGTTTTGCTCATTGTTGTCCAGGCTAGAGTGCAATGGCATGGTCTTGGCTCACTGCAACTTCTGCCTCCCGGGTTCAAGTGATTCTCCTGCCTCAGCCTCCCAAGTAGCTGGGATGACAGGAACCTGCTACCATGCCTGGCTAATTTTTTGTATTTTTAGTAGAGACGGGGTTTCACCACTTTGACCAGGGTAGTCTCAAACTCCTGACCTACAGTGATCCGCCCACCTTGGCCTCCCAAAGTGCTAGGATTACAGGCATGAGCCACCGTGCCTGGTCTGATCCTTTGTATTTCTACGGAATCAATTGTAATGTCTTCCCCTCTCCCTCTCCCTTCTTTCCTTTCTTTCTTTCTTACCAGGTCTCACTCTTATTGCCCAAGCTGGAGTGCAGTGGTGGGATCTCAGCTCACTACAACATTCCCTTCTCAGGCTCAAGTGATTCTCCTACCTCAGCCTCCCAAGTACCTGGGATTACAGGTGCCTGCCACCATGCCTGGCAAATTTTTGTATTTTTGAGTAGAGATGGGGTTCACCATATTGGCCAGGCTGATCTCAAACTCCTGACCTCAGGTGATCCATCTGCCTCGGCCTCCCAAAGTGCTGGGATTATCTTTTTACATTTCTAATTATATGAGAGTCTTCTCTATTTTTTCTTAGCTAGAAGTTTGTCAATTTTATCTTTTCAAGAAACCAACTGAATTTTGTTGATCTTTTCATTTTTTTCAGCTCTGGTCTTTATTATTTCCTTTATTTTTGAGACATAGTCTTGCTCTGGTCTTTATTATTTCTGTTTATGTATCTATGTATGTATTTTTGAGATGGAGTCTTGCTCTGTTACCCAGGCTGGAGTGCAGTAGCGTAATCTCATCTCACTGCAACCTCCGCCTCCCAGGTTCAAGCGATTCTCCTGCCTCAGCCTCCCGAGTAGCTGGGACTACAGGAGCGTGTCACCAAACATGGCTAATTTTTTTGCATTTTTAGTAGAGATGGGGTTTTGCCATGTTGGTCAGGATAGTCTCAAACCCCTAACCTCAGGTGATCTGCCCACCTTGGCCTCCCAAAGTGCTGGGATTACAGGCGTGAGCCACCTCACCTGGCCTATTTCCTTTTATTAACTGGGCCTAGTTCTTTTTATTTTCCTGGTTCCTTGAGGTGTAACATTGGGTTGTTTATCTGAAGTCTTTTCTTTTTGATGTGGGTGGTGATTGCTATAAACTTCTGTCTCAGAGCTGCTTTTGTTGTATTTCATGTTTTGTGTCCATTTTTGTCTCAAGATATTTTTAAAAATTTTCCTTTTAGTTTTTTTCATTGGCCTATTTGTTGTTCAGGAGCATGTTTAATTTCCACATATTTGTAAATTTTCTGAAATTCCTCCTGTTACTGATTTCTAGTTTCATACCATTGTGGTCAGAAAAGATACTTAAAGATTGTGCCCTAATATATGATCTGTCCTGGAGAATATTCCATGTATGCTTGAGAAGAATGTGTATTCTGCTGTTGGATGGAATCTCCTGTACATGTCTGGTAGGTCCATTTTGTTTAATGTGTAAAGTCTGATGCTTTCTTATTGATTTTTTTTTTTGGCCTTGATCTGTCCATTTCTGAAAGTGGGATATTGAAATCCCCTACTATTACTGTATTACAGTCTATCTCTCCACTCAGATCTATTCATATTTGCTTTCTATATTTAGGTGCTCAGATGTTGGGTGAATATTTACAGTTGTTAAGTGACCCCTTTATCATTATACTGTGACCTTGTCTCACTTTACAGTTTTGACTTAAAGTTTGTTTTATCTGATGTAAGTAAAGCTCTCTTGTTCTCTTTTGATTTCTATTTGCATGAAATTCCATTTTCCATTCCTTCACTTTCAGTCTGTATGTGTCCCTTACAGGTTAAATGAGACACTTTTTGGCAGCATATAGTTAGATCTTTTTTTTTTTTTTTAAATCCAGCCACTCCGTCTTTGGATTATGGAAGAGTTAAACCATTTACATTCACAGTAAATGGATTGGAGAATTTAATCCATTTACATTCACAGTAGTAACTCCTTACCTATCCCTATTGGTAGGTAGGGAGTTACTGCTGCTATTTTGTTGTTTTCTGGTTGTTTTGTAGATCCTTTGTTTCTCTCTTACCGTCTTCCTTTGTGATTTATTTTCTTTAGAGGTATGCTTTGATTCCTTTTTATCTTTTGCGTATCTGCTACAGGTTTTTGCTTTGTGGTTATCATGAAGCTTGTGTAAAACACAGTGATAGCAGACTATTTTAAGCAGATAACTTTGATTGCATTAAAAACTATACTTTTATTCTCCCTCCCACATTTTGTTTTTGAGGTCACAATTTACAAGTTTTATATTGTGTATCCCTTAACAAATTAGCTATTAATAGTTTTAGCTTTTAACCTTTATACTAAAGATAAGCTATATACCACCATTACAGTATTAGAGTATTCCTGAGTTTGACAGTATACTTTTACCAGTTTTATACTTTCATATGTTTTCATGTTACTAATTAACATCCTTTTCTACCAGCTTGAACTCCCTTTCACATTTTTTTGTAAACACAGAGCTGGTGGTGATGAAATGCTTCAGCTTTTGTCTGTCTGGGAAAGTCTTTTTCTCCATTTCTGAAGTTTTGCTGGATAAAGTATTCATGGTTGGCAATTTGTTCTCCATTAGCACTCTGAAGATATCATCCTACTCTCTCCTGGCCTGTAAGGTTTCTGCTGAGAAGTGCTAGCCTTATTGGAACTCCCTTATATGTGATCTGCTTCTTTTCTCTAGCTGCTTTTAGGATCTTCCCCTTTGTCTTTTGATTTTTGACAATTTGATTATAATATGTCATGGTATAGTTTTGTTCATATTGAATCTGATTGGAGACTTTTGATATTCTTGCACCTGGATATTTATATCTTTCTCCAGATCTGGAAGGTTTTCTGCTACTATTTTGTGACTTCTTTCTTCTCCTTACTGAACTCCTATAACTCAAATATTTGCTTTTTTGATGCTGTCCCATAAATCCCTTAAGCTTTCTTCATACCTTTTCATTCTTTTTGTTCCTCTGGCTATATTTTCAAATAATCTCTTTGAGTTCATAGATTCTCTGCTTGATCAATTCTGTTGATGCTCACTATTCCATTTTTCATTTCATTCATTGTATTTTTCAGCTTCAGAATGGTTTGTAAAAAATATATAACTTCGACCTATTAGGTTTCTTGATTTGGTTGTTTTCTTGATTTTGTTGAGTTATATCTGTGTATTTTCTTGAAGTTTGCTGAACTTCCTTAAAACTATTTAGAGTTGTCAGGCAGTTCATAAATCTCCATTTCTTTAGGGTAGATTTCTGGTGCTTTATTTTGTTACTTTGGTGATAGCATGTCTCCCTGATTGTTCTTGATCCTTGTGGTCATATGTTGATGTCTGTACACTGGATGAAGTATAAGGACTGATTTTAATCTTTGCAGTCTGACTTTGCCTGGAACAGCCGTTTACCAGTGAGCCCATTCAGAGATTCTGGGCAAGTTGTCTGGTGTGGTCTTCTGTGAGCAGGCTTGTTGCTGGGAGTCCTTGAGCAGGCTGACCTAGTACCTAGGTCAGCAGATGGATGAGCCTGGTGCTTGCATGCATAGGATTAATCCTGGAACGTAGGTCTAGTGGAGTGGGCCAGTTGATTGGGTCTGCAGGGGCACAACCAGAGCCTGAGTCCACAAGGGCAGGCCTGGAGCCTGCACCCAGGGAGCTGACCTGAAGCCTGAAAACCTGCAGGGGTGGGCCTAGGTCCTGGGTCCATAGGGACTGTTCTGGAGCCTCAGTCTGCCAGGGCATGCCTGGCATTGAGGCTTACTGAGGTGTGTGCCCGGAACCTGGGTCCACTGGAGGCTGGTGCTGAGGCACACATGGAACTTGGGTCCAGGGGTATTGTACTGGAGCCTGGGATTGTGGGTGCTGGCATGGGGACATATAGATCAGCCTGGAGCCAGGGGTATATGGATAATGGCCTGGAGACTAGTCTCTGAGGGCTGGCTTGGATCCTGGGGCCATGGGGGCTGGCCTAGAACCTGGGGCTGCAGGGGATACTGGAGCCTAGGTCTGTGAGGGCCAGCCCAGTGCTGGGGTTTACTCAGATGGGGCTGGACCAGGGTGGGGAGGAGGGGGTGCCTGCTAGAGTGTGAGCTCATGGGTGAAGGCCTGGCAGTGGGTATGCTTAGAGCCTGTGTTCCTGGGGCAGGCCTGGAGTCTGGGGCTGGCATGATTTTGGGGTCCAGTGTTCTCCTTCCTCCAAGTAGAGGATCTCTCTCTCTCTCCACCCTGTGCTGCCTGGGGCTGGGGAGGGGGTAAGCTAGGTAATGTAAAATTGTCCCTCCTATCCTCTTCAATACATCTTATTTCTGTGGTACCCCAAGGTGCTGTAATCTCTAGTGGTTCCTTAACTCTTGTGAAGGTATTTTTGTGTGTGGACAGTTGTTTAAATTCATGTTTCTGCAGGGGGACGAGTGCTGGAAAGTCCTATTCTGACATCCCAAGTTCCCTCAATTTTTTTAAAAACAATAGTTCCCTCCTGTATTCCTTAAGTTTCTTTTTCTTGCTATTTGAGTTTGGTGTTTTAACCAGTTCTTTTTATCAATGTAAAGTATTTAAGGCTCTGACTTCTCCAGTGAGCCAATTAAGTTCTGCAAGGTGATGGGACTAACAAACATTCTCTGACATCCCACATGAGCATTTCCCCTTTCAAAGTGAGAAGGAAGTAGGACGGAAAAGCTGAGACATACTCCAAATCGCTTTTGGTAACTTTAATTTTCAGGTTCACATATGTTAACAGAATCAATACATACGATCAACTTGTTAAGCGATGTTACCAAATACTTATTTGGCAAAGTACATCCTTGATCAATGCCTTAGTGATTCTATAGCTAAAATATTAGATGTTTTATTTTGGGGGGAGTGGAGAAATAGCATAGACCATCATTTAAACCTTCATTTAAACCTTCAGACAATTAGTGGCTGTGTTATACAAAAAAGATGGCAAAAGCCTTATCTATATACCAAAATTCACGTCACCTAACCTAGCTTACTCTTATTTTTTCCATCGATTTCTAGGGCTGTGCTGTCCAATACTGTCGCAAATAGCCCCATGTGGCATCTGAGCACTTACGATGTGGCTAGTCCAAATTGAGAGTGTTGAGGAAAGTGTAAAATGCCAGATTTTGAAGACTTGGTACAAAAAAAGGTAAAATATTAGTATTTTACCTTATGTTGATGTTTTAGATATTTTGGGCTAAATAATATGCTAAAATGACCTTTTTAAACTAATGTGGCTGCTAGAAACTTTCAAAATTACGTACGTGACTCGCCTCTTTCTAGTGGACAGTCCTGCTCTGTCTCCCTCCATTAGCTCCGTTCCCTCTAGATACATGTAATGCTGAGCCCAACAAGATCGCCTTCCTGTAACCATTTGAAGATAGCACCATGATGCTAGTTTAGTGTTAGTATTTATTTTAAAAATACACAAAATAGAAATTTTTACATCAAAGTGTGATAACCACACTTACACATTGTTCCATACTTACCTGGTTTTGTTTGCATCTTTCTGCAAACATTAAAAGGAGATGGATTTGATTCTGATTTTTTTGCTATGGTTCATGTAAACAGTTGAGACTGCTACATAAAGTAGGTTGTTGTCAAAGGTAAAGTGGCCACAGAATCCCAAGAGTAGAATAATCCAATTTGGTTTAATGAAATTGGTGGAGGTCTTAGCAGATAGATAATCCAAGACTAAATATTGTCTTCTAGGCATTTTAAAAATTAAAAACTTTGAGGTTTTCTTCATGTTGTAAACATAACTTAGACCTTGTTGCCATTAAGTTTACAAAAGAAAATATTAAACCATGATTTTTATCATCCTGCCCATGTCAGTATACACTCTCTTTATTATGAGAATGAAACCAAATAATAAGCAAAATACATCAGGAATTTCAAATTGTACTGCAAAGGTCCCAGCTGGTCTCTTCTGGGAGTGATCTAACTTACTTAAGCTGACCCTGCGACTGGCTGAGGATAATCCCTTCTGTCCACTGCATCATGCAATGCCACAGGTCATGAGATGGTCAGTTCCTCTTGCTCTGTGTCGTCTGAAGCAAGTCGAGGCTCTACTTCTGGTTCCGCCCTTCTTCCTTGGGCTTAGATTTGCTGGGTTAGTAGTTTGCTACTATTGTCAAGACTGTACTGTCCCTTTAAGGTACCACATGCCACCATAGCTTACACAGCAGTCCTATGAGAGAGAAACAGGATAAGCACAGATTTTTGCAGGAAAAGGAGCTAATTACATTCTGTCTACAATGTCAACACTCGATTTATGATTAGTGAATAGAATACAAACAAGAAATCAAAAACTGCCTAACCACACCACCATGGCTACTACCAGCCACCCTTTCCTCAGGGGTAGTTTTTTTTTTTTTTTTTGAGACAGAGTTTTGCTCTTGTTTCCCAGGCTGGAGTGCAATGGCATGATCTTGGCTCACTGCAGCCTCTGTCTTCCAGGTTCAAGCAATTCTCCTGCCTCAGCCTCCCAAGTGGCTGGGATTACAGACATGTACCACTACGCCCAGCTAATTTTGTATTTTTAGTAGAGATGGGGTTTCCCCATGTTGGTCAGGCTGGTCTCAAACTCCTGACCTCAGGTGATCCACCCGCCTCAGCCTCCCAAAGCGCTGGGATTACAGGTGTGAGCCTGGCCATTCCTCAGGGGCATTTTAAAAGTGAGGGTGGGCCAGGCATGGTGGCTTACACCTGTAATCCCAGCTACTTGGGAGGCTGAGGCAGGAGAATTGCTTGAAACTGGGAGGTAGAGGTTGCGGTGAGCCAAGATTGTGCTGTTGCACTCTAGCCTGGGCAACAAGAGCAAAACTCCGTCTCAAAAAAAAAAAAAAAAGGGGGGGGGTCTACAAAATACAGATACTGACATGCCCAGAACAAGGGTGCTTAAAAAACAGTATTATTTATATGGCTCTGGATGTTTAATCAGAACAAGACATTGTCATCAGTTTTCTGTCTCTCAGTGTTGCTGCAAATATGGTTGATATTTGTACTACAATCACTTCAGAAAAGCATTATAGGTTGTACATTAGGTGCTTTCATATAGTAAACAGATAATATTCCTTTTTAAACTAAATTTAAGAATGGATTCTACTGAAAGTCATGTATGTGACTATGACAACAATCAATCAGAAGAGTAGTTCAAAATTCAAGGGAGAGTAGAGTGAGGATTCTCAACTAGGCCATATCATTTTAGAAGATGCCCACCCACTGCCAAGCTCATCCAACCCACCATATTTTTTTGTTGTTCTATTGTTTTAGGCTTTTAGCAGCCTGAAGCCATGGTTTTTAGTTTCTGTCTCTAGTGACAAGCAGAGAAGAGGGATGAAAGGGGCATTACTGGCCCAACCAGAAAGAGAAACAAAGCATCCATGGCTGTATTCTTTCCCTTGGACACCACTATGATTATACTGTTTGAAGGGGTCAGTCCTCTGGCATATACCCCCTTCCCCAACCAATGCCAATCATTAACAGTTGCTCAAGACAAGACTGTCTGGGAAGGGGTCCCAAGGAAGCCTGACTTCATATACACAAAGACACTAGAGTCCCTTCACGCTGTCAGCCCCTTCCAGAGCCTTTGATATTGTTATGCACAAAATGGATGTACCTTTAGTACTTTATCCACCTCCTGTTTACTGAGATCTTCTCCACACTCTTGAGTCAACCGAGACTGGATCATGTTTCGGCGTACCCGGTAATTTTTGGAAAAAATTTCAAGCAAAACCTGTCGATGCTTTAGTAGCAAAAACACATTATTATGGGAAACTGTGATCTAAAAAGAGAAACATCCCCAAACAAGACACCCAAGCCATGCACCTGACTTTGTGTTGCAGTCTCTGATAAAAACCCTCACGCAGCACCTCTGGTTAAAGATGAGCCAAGTCATCTCTAGAGACCCAGCAAGACAGTGTACAGAAATAAAAACACAAAGTAAAGGCATTAATGCTGTGTGTGGAAACTTGAATATAAATAAAAATAAAGGTATATGCCAGCATAACAAAAGAACTGGTGAAGAGACATGAGAGGATGAGTGGCTTGAACATATTTCTGCATGGTAAAATGCAGGCGTGCATCGGACTTAGCAGGCAGGCAAAGCGACAATCTAAGCTGCATGGAGATGAGAAGAGCGTGTCAAAATTGGTGTGAAGTCTTAACGCACAAACATGCCACCGCATCCATGAAACAGGATGCCATAAAATACGTTACACCCCAAAATAAAAACTGAATAGAAAAGACTGAATTCAGTATGTGTAATATCTGTCATAAGAATTCTGAAAGAACAGAAAAAAGTAACAACTCACAGGATTTTATAAGAACTCAATTGTCTAGTACAATAATGACCCGCACCAGGGCACAGCTGAAGTTGCACTGACTGATATACAGAATAATGAAAAATTCTGCAGTTTGGCATAAAGGAAAGAATACAGGCCAAATTTAAAAGACCAAGAAGGAGAATGTTACGGAATTTCAACAACTCTGAAAACTTAAACAATGGAAACTCTCTTAAAGATGCTTCATGCCGGGCGCAGTGGCTCACGCCTGCAATCCCAGCACTTTGGGAGACCGAGGCAGGCGGATTACCTGAGGTCAGGAGTTCCAGACCAGCCTGTCCAACATGGTGAAACTCCGTCTCTACTAAAAATACAAAAATTAGCCAGGCGTGGTGGCACACGCCCATAATCCCAGCTACTCGGGAGGCTGAGGCAAGAGAATTGCTTGAGCCAGGGAGGCGGAGGTTGCAGTGAGCTGAGATCGTGCCACTGCACTCTAGCCTGGCTGACAGAGGGAGACTCTGTCTCAAAAAAAAAAAAAAAAAAAAAAAAATGCTTCATGTATTACTATTTGTCTGGGACTAGAATTTTGAGAGGCAAATCATTTGATCATGTAAAAGTAGAAACTTTGATAACCTCATACATTGTTCCATACTTAGCTGGTTTTGTTTGCATCTTTCTGCAAACATTAAGAGGAGATGGATTTGATTCTCCTTTTTTTGCTATGGTTCATGTAAACAGTTGAGACTGCTACATAAAGTATCATTTGCCTTTTAAAATTCTAGTCCCAGACAAACAGTAATACTGTACTATAATACTGAAGATTAAAACAAAGCCATTTTAAGACATGAAAGAATGCAGACAACTCCTCTGTCTCTTTAGAAGCTAAAGCAAGGAAGAAGCGGAGATTCCAGAATTCAGCAACAGACATGGGGAAGAGCCAGTCTCACTGGAGAAGCAGAGGGACAGCCTTCCCGGGAACCAGGCTTAATTAAGCAAAGTATCACCCTCGGTACACATGTGTTCAGAAAATTACACAAGTGAAAACAGGAAGTAGTGAACAAGGAAATGCAATCATAGTATATTACTGATGTTTGGCTCTACAATGGACAGATTTTCAGTTCATTCTGTGACAATGCTATAAACGATAGCCAATTAAAAACAGGTAAAGGCCGGGTGTGGTGGCTCACGCCTATAATCCCAGCACTTTGGAAGGCCAAGGCAGGCAGACCACTTGAGGCCAGGAGTTTGAGACCAGCCTGGCCAACACAGTGGGACCCCCCCACCCCCCGCCACCCCGCAGATCTCTACTAAAAATATAAAAATTAGCTGGGTGTGGCAGCACAAGCCCGTAATCCCAGCTACCCGGGTGGCTGAGGCACAAGAATCGCCTGAACGCGGGAGGGGTGAGCTGAGATGGCACCACTGCACTCCAGGCCTAGATGACAGAGCAAGAGCAAGACGCTATCTCAAAAAATGGCTGTAAGATATCTGTCTCTACAGTCTCCTAAAATAGCTGAGAGCTAAATCTCATCCACCACAATGGGAAGCCCATTGCTAATGACAAGCTGATTTTTTTTTTTTTTAATGGGGGCAGCTATTTTAGTGGTATCTTTTGCCTATGATCCTAGCACTTTGAGAGGCTGAGGCAGGAGAACTGCTTGAGGCCAGGAGTTCAAGACTAGCCTGGCCAACATAGTGAGACCCTGTTTCTATTTTAAAAAGTAGTAATAAAAGTGGTCACCTCTGAGGGGTGGCAGTCAGGTCAGGCAGTGCAAGAGCTTGCCTATTAAAACTTCTAGTCTGATTTGATGTTTAAAAATCTGCATTTATGACTTTTTTTTTTTGCCTTTTTGTTATTGAAGTATTTCAGATACCCTCTATTCTGGACAAAAGCACTCAAGCTTGCTCAGGAAAAGGCCCCAGCCCCTTTGATCCTCAGCCTGCCAGTTGGCTCCCCTAAGAGGCAGCTGGGGACAGAGAGCTCAGTGGGACTTCTGCTGACTGACTGCCTTCTCCCCACACCTTAGGAGAAGGGCCTAGACACGGTCAGACCGACTGGCGTTTCAACCATCACATTACCCTAAGAGGCAGCTGGGGACAGAGAGCTCAGTGGGACTTCTGCTGACTGACTGCCTTCTCCCCACACCTTAGGAGAAGGGCCTAGACACGGTCAGACCGACTGGCGTTTCAACCATCACATTAGGTACATTCACGGCCAAAGAAAAGCTGGGATGCAGTGTCCGTGACTACACCACACACACAAAAGGTGCTGCTGCTTCCACTCACGTTTCTGGGCACTGGACACCTGTGACCCTCCCCGTCACAGTGTGACTAGAGGCAAAATGGCCAATTTCTTTAACCTAAAAGTCCAGGACCTGAGATCTGACAAGGAATCCGTTTGACTCCTGCTGCCAGAGGCCGCCTGAGAAATGTGCTTCACCGGTGCTCTGTAAGCCTGGCTGGATCAGAGTCGCTCAGGAAGCTTTACAGAAATTCAGATACCTAGGACAGGACAGTACCCCACACCTACTGAACAGAACCGAATCTATGTATTTTTTTTTTTTCCTGAGACACAGTCTTGCTCTGTTGCCCAGTCTGGAGTGCAGTGGTGCGATCTCGGTTCACTGCAACCTCTACCTCCCAGGTTCAAGCAATTCTCCTGTCTCAGCCTCCCACCACCATGCGTATTTTTAGTAGAGATGGGGTTTCACCATATTGGTCAGGCTGGTGTCGAACTCCTGACCTCTGGTGATCCACCCGCCTTGGCCTCCCAAAGTGCTGGGATTACAGGCGTGAGTCACCATGCCCAGCCTGTATTTTTTAAAAGAGGATTCTGATGGAGCTGGCTTACAGACTGGCATCTGGGAACCACTGGTTTAGGTTCAAACTATTGGCACATACAGCTTATTTTGTCAGCGTACAGAGTTGGAGCAGAATATTTAAAACCGAGTGTGCCAGAAAATCTGAAATGTGTGGCTGTACTTTGGGTACACATGTCCCCCAAGGCCTCCAACCCTGCAGGAAACCCCCCTACTCTTGGGGAAGATGGCAGCAAAGTTCACCTCACCTGATCACTCATGTCTCCAGACTCCCAGAGGGCAAACACCTTCTGCTCATCTGGGGAAGCAGCAGTCTGTGGGGGAAACTGACCAAGGCCCAGGTGTGAGTTGCTTGTCCATCTCTACCCCATGGATCCACTTGCTTGCCTCACCCCTCCCTGTCTGCCCCAGCCCAGATGCAGGAACATGGGTTCCAATCCCAGCTTCTGCCACTCACCAGCTCTGAGAGCCTCGGGCAGCCACAAACCTGCGCCTGTCACCTCACCATGGGGAGGAGGCCGGCACACCCCCCAAGGGCCTGACAGGGCTCCAGTGAGAGGGGGAGTGTGATGAGCCCAGTGAAATGCCCGGCTTCGAGTCTGCAGATATCCTCCGTACAGTGAGGAAGCTGCCATCTGTCTCCCATCAGCCTGGCAGCAACTCAACTCTGCTGTAACACCCAGAGTCCTCCCGTCCTGAAGATGCCAACCCTGATGGAGGGGTGCCCCCTTCCCCATAACTCCTTTGGGGTACCCTGGGGGTTCTTTTCAACTGCTTCCCACATGTACCGTGTCAGTGTGGGTTAGAGGCACTGCCTGACTCCCAAGCAATCCAGGCCACTTGGTCCAAAGGTAGACCAGGACAAGTGTGACACAGGCCTGGGTCCTGGAGAGAAGGGGACAGGGGAGGGGGCGTCTGGGATGGTAGTTTCCAGTCCTGGTTCCATCACACAAGTAGCAATAATGGTTACTACTAGTGAAAGCCCTGTGAGGCTTCCAATACACATTTGCATTTGAGCATTAGAAATTGGGAGGTAGTACGTGGTGAAAAGTAAGCTCAGAGAGGTTTGCTCACTGTCCATGGTCACACAGCTAATAAGCAGCAGAACCAGGAGTTCAAGTCCTCGATCTATTCGCTTGCCCTGGACCTCAGCTCCCTCATGTAGAACACAGAGGTGGCTGGGATCTGAGGTCTCTTACATCTTGGATGTGACTACAATACAGTCTCCTTGTCAGGATGGCAAGGAGAGCGTTACAGCTAGGGCCATGGTGTCTCCTGGAGATGCCGGCCCCACCCCAAAGCAACATGGACAGAGTGGGTCTGGAAGGAGGGGTGAGGGTGTCTGAGGGTGGCCATGTCCCGCCCCTCACCTCTGTCCACTCCAGCGGCCCAAAACAACTCACTAATGTCAGGCAGGTGTCCTCCCTGGCCTGGCCCAGCTCATGAAGAAAGGTGAGCTTGTGGAGACCCAGACCCATGTGCTGGGTGGGCAGGAGCTCCAAACTCCACCAGTACCTCCCACAGGGGGCTGCCTGCCAGCAGGGCCGATCCCCTGAGACAGCCTAGGCTCCATAGGGCCTCCTGTCCTAGTTTCTATTCCTCATACACAGGGATGGGCCTTGGTCTCAGATCATCACCCAAGGCTGCAGGCGCTCCTGACCTTGGCAATGAAAACATCAATGCTTTCTTAGAGACCACCACAGCCCCACCTCACCCTATTTTGCTGCCAGGTCTGGGCAGAGCCTTGTGGGAAAGGAGCACGGGAAAGGCGTGCTTAGGCAGCACCTGGCGCTCTCCATCCTCAGCGCAGGGAAATAGTCCCCAGCACGCACTCTGCTCCCCGTCAGGGCCCCTCCCAGTGACAGAAAAGCAGCCCAGGGGGAAGGGGGCACGAGGCTTGTAATACCACACTCAAGGCCTGGCACTGGAAGTGCTGAGAGCACAGTGATGAGCTGGTCAGCTTGCTTCTGATGCACAGGGAGGCCGCCAGGACCCAGGCCCAAGACAGGGCGCTGGCGCAGCTGTGGGGAAGCAGCTCATCTTAGCTGAGCAGAAAGGATTCAAAACTCCAGGCCACTACACTGAGGTCCAAATTCCAGCTCTACTACCTCCTAGGTAGTGACCTTTAAATGTACATTTCATTCCTTGGAGCCTCAGTTTCTTCATCTGCAGATTGCAAAGATCAAACGATCTTAGAAGTTAAATCATTCCAAACAATGGCAAAGCTAGTAGGAAACGATCAGGTGTTCTTGGTGGGGGACAGGGTGAGAAACCAGGCAGGGGCCCTGTTTCACTAGGCCCTGCCACAGGCCAGGCAATAGGCCGGGCCTTCAGACACCGTATTTAGCCCCTACCACAGTCCTGTGACATAAAACCCAACATGATCCCACTTCATGAGAATACAGCCTCGGAGAGGCTGACCTGCCCATGTCACACCTAGGCCCACATGAGAGCAGATGCTCACCAAGCATGGCCTCCCGTGTCCCCACGTGGCCTCCCAACAGCTGGTTCTCCCCACCCCCCATCCCCCTGGCAGGCAGGACTCAGGCCCCTCACCAGGTGAGCCGACTTTTCCCCACAGCTCCTTTCTGCGCAGGTGCCCTCCGGAGAGGCCAAGGGCAGCCCCCTTTATCCGCCCATCCTGGCAGCGTGGGCTCTACTTACAGGCACCAGTATCTGCTTGCAACCGGCGGCCAGCACCGTGTCCTGCAGCATGCGGTCCGAGATGCCGCTGAAGAGCATGTGGCCGGGGGGAAGGCTCGCCAAGTGCAGGTTGAAGAGGCGCTTGAGTTCACTTAGTGTGAGCACAAACTGTCTCTGAAAGGTGGCCTCCACGAAGGCCCTCAGTTCCCGAGCCACAGGGGTGCTGGCGCAGCTCTGGGGTGGGTGTCCGTTAAAGCTGTCTGTGCCCGCAGCCCGCCCGGGAGGCAGCCCGTTGGCCAGCTTACTGTGGAGGCCGCTGGGGGAAGTGTCCATGGGCTCCTCCTCCTCCTCCGCCTCCTGTTCGTCGTCCTCCTCGCCCTCCTCGCTCACGGGCTCCTCCTTGATCCGCACACCGGGTGGGACTGCAGGCGCCCGCAGCTGCTCCTTCCGCCGCTGCAGCTCCCGCTCCAGCAACGCGTGGTTCTGCTGGGCCTTGGTTTTGGCTACTTGGATCCGCTGGTCCCCAGAGACCAGCCCGGCAGGCCCTGCGGGGAGGGAGGCAGCACTGCTTAGGAGGGCACAGGGATCTGAAACCAAAGGCCCAGCAGGGGACCGCGGGGCTGCAGCAAGTGGCCCCGTGCTGGTCTCATCCCCAACCTTTCTCGGAAATCAGCCAACCCATCAGTGGAAGAGTGAGAACCGTCCCAATGTGCCGAGAGTCATGCGGGGAAGGGTGCTGCTGAGTTCCTCCCCCCAGCAGCTCTTCCCGGCCCGCTTGTTGACCCAAGGGGGTGAGTGGGCCTCAGTGACCTGGAACCCAGACTCAGCCTTGGAATCCGCAAGCCTCCATCCCTGAGGCTCTGCTGCTGGGCAAGCGACCAGCTGCGGTCTGTGGGTGGCAGGAAAGGAAGGAGGGTGAAGGGTGAACGGTGAGAGCCCTCCGCCCTCTCCAGGTCCGGGCCTGACAAGCTCTAGCGCAGCAGCCCTTCCGGAGCCACAGTGTAGGAGCCGGGGCCTCCCAGCCCAAAGCCCCTCACACACCTGATTGTGCATCCGGCTTCTTTGGCATGGTTTCCTTTACAAGATTATAGACTTTTTCCAGTCTGAAAAGAAGAGTAACCCCATTAACTTTAAACCACGTCCCCTACCTGCTTCACAAGAGAAACAACCACCCCTTAGGCCCCAGGACGTGCTAGTTACTGACAGCGCGGGCTTGGAGCTCAGCCAGCCCTACTGGGTCCCACTTCTGGCAGTGCACAACCCCAGACCCATCAGTCTCCTGCCAATACCCCTCTGGCCCCCAGGCCCCGGCTCTTGCTCCTGAGTGCTCTCTCCATCACATCCCTCTTCCCTGAGCCCTCAGAGCACGACCACCCTGATGAGCAGGTACTGGCTGTGTGTCCTATGCCGAAAGGACAGTGGGATCAGCCAGCAATGCCTATCAGTGTGGGGGAGGAGCGTGGGGTCTGCGGACCCCCACCTGCCCTTCACACCCAGATCCAGCCCAACTGCACTCTCCCTAGATGTGGGGTTTCTAGACAGTGCTCGGATCCGCCCTGACAGTGCTCCCCAGGATGCAGGGTTGCTGGGATCACTGGGCTGCCCCTCCCCGGCCCAAGGTGCTTACTTGGCTTGGATACCCGTCCACAGCATGTGCTGCCGCTGGACCACATCCGGGTGCTTCTTGATGAACTCCCCGTCATAAGGCAGAATGAACTCCCAGCCTTTGTTGATCCTCACCACGGCCATGTGCTCCAGGAAGTCCTTCACGTCCTCAGCGCAGAGCTGGAGGGGAGGGGGCCCAGGGTGAGGCACAGCCAGCCCCCTCCCCTCCGGCAGCAGCCTAGGCCTCAGACCACAAAAACGCCACTTACTTTGGTCACGGTTGCCACCTCTTTCCTAACCACCCAGCGGCTCTGCGTGAACTTCCACATCTGAGGGAGAAGAAGCAGCACATTCCAGGGGCGGCCACGGACTGCTCCCAGGACTGTCCCGGGAACTCACCTGGCGGGCCTGGAAGCCGGAGCCTCCTGGCCTTGATTCTTCTCAACAGTGTGGCCTCAGGCAGTCCCTTCGGCTCTGCACCTCCCTTTCTCCTCCATAAAGGAGCTCCAGGCCCATCCCTTCCAGGGGGACCATGGGACCACCCCACCCCACCTAGACCACAGCGCTCCCTGGGGCGGGAGATGCCCTGCCCAGCTCCAAGGATACGATGAGGACTCGGGCTGGGAGGGGCTCCCACAGATACACGCTGTCTGCATAGGCGGCACTTCACAGTGGTGGCTGCTAATGGCTGGTCGGAGGCCACCCATCCTTCCAGAAGCTCTCAGCCCCCTGCAGCCCCCACCCTGCCTCAACAGCTCCCCTGCACTCTGATTAGATTTGTGGGATGACTGGGAGAGAGAAGGGTGGCTGGCTGAGAGACACAGGGAATGGATGACTATCACCTATGCTAACGTAGGCTGGACCACATCCCCTCCCAAGCCCCCAGTTCTGACAGTGTCTACACACTGGAGTGGGGTGGGCAGGGGCAGCTGAGGGCAAATGGCACTGTATCTGGGGAGGCAAGCCTGGGAGTGGTGATTGTTACATGCTGACCCCTAGGAGCAAAGACGCTGCTCAGGCACCCAGACACCGACTGCCCAGAGGAGTTGGGGAGGCTCCTTCAGGAAGAGAAGAGGCAGATGCTTACTTCAGCTTAAGGGCTGCCTTGTGACTGGGACGGCACACCAGCATGCCAAGGGGTGTGGGACAGCTCCTGGGCGGCACGTTTCAGCCAGCACCAAGCCTAGGAAGACTGTGGCTCCCAGCTGCATGGAGTTCCAGGCCTTGGGAGGGAGGCCATGGGTGGGAATGATGGGAAGAAGGGAGACACCAGCTCAGGAGTCCCAAACTCCAGGGACAGGCACAAGGGAGGCAAAGGCACCTGGGGCTGTGGTGAACTGGAGACCGCCAGTGCCTTGTGGGGAAGTGGCCCCAGGGGTGTCAGGGAGTCTCATTACCCTTGACAGACATCTGTCTAGCGTCAAAATTTTTTTTGCATCAAAATTTCAATTTATAAAATCTGACAACCAAGGCAATATTTCTAAACCACCACTCAGGCCGAATGAAACGTGCTTCTTGACCCACCCCCGACTGCGCTAGAGGAACTGGAAGGTTCTTTCCAGCCTGAGACTCCAGGCTTCTGAGAGGAAGGAGGAGAAAGGCAGAGGCCAGGGCCTCACACACCCACCTCCACCTGGAGCCTCTGCCGGGCCCAGGTCTTCAGAAGCCCTGCACCGCTGCCCCCCTCTTCCCACACCCCCACCGTGGGTCCAGAGAACCCAAGGTACTTACAACGAAGTCTCGGCCCCTGCAGAGCACCTCGGCAGGCACGCCACTGTGAGGGCTGGACGAGTCCTTGGGGTATAGGATGTCACTGCCAATGCAGGTGAGGATGGCAGGTCAGTCCCTGCCCTAAGCCCCCTCTACCGCTACCCCTCCCGGCTGAGCCCCAGCCCACACCTCTTTCCAACGTGGGCTGGGTACAGGCCTGAGCCCCAAGAGCTCCCCTCAGGAGCCACATCTGTGAACACAGACATGGGAAAGATGCACTCCTCTACCCTACGCAACCCCCCAAGAGTTCTTCCTCCTATTACCCCTCAACCTGCCACACACACCAACCTCATCCTAAGACCCCTGCACGTTCAGGGAGAGGTCACAGGCTCAGAGACAGACAAGGTGAGGAACAGCCCGGGACCTCAAGGAGCCCAGGACTCTGGAAGACAACTGGTCCCTGCATGTGACACCAAGAGAACCAAGGATGAAGCCATCTGCAAGCCCTTGGCCACCTGCTGAAAGTCCATTCAGTCAGAGGCAGGGGAGGCGTGTTAGCCCTTGGAGAGAACAGGCCCAGCACTCAAGGTTCAGGGAACTTCAGGGGAAAGGCCGGGGCCTTGGACAGCAGGGCACGAGAATCTCCAGAATGTAGCCCTGACCCAGCTCCAGCCGTAGGCCCTGCAACCCTGGCTCAGCCCCTGCCACAGCACCTGTGCTCTGACTGCCGCTCCCTCTGCTGCCAGGCCTTCCTCCTCCCCCTGCTCAGCTCCACCTGGCAACCAACTGTCACTCATCCTGCAAGGCCATGCTCTGTGGGGACACGGACTCTGCAGATGAGGCTCATTGCTGCCACCACAGCAAAGGTGCCTACTAAGTGTGTGCTGACCGAACAAGCCTGGTCCGTGCAGTGATCTCTGCATTCAGGGAGCTCACATGTAACAGCCGCCATCCCCAGGAGCAGTGTCTGAATGACAGCCCGGTCCATGGCACAGAACGAGCAGTATGGCCATAGTGACTGAATGGAGGTATGGATTTTGCGTTGTCTCCTCACAGGGACACACAGGACCCTCACCCAGGGGCCCCTGACATGGCAGTGTGGGCAGCAACAGAGTAGGGCTTACAGAAGTGCCGGGGCAGGTGGAATGCCCACGGTCCCCAAGTCCCTACCTTCCAGTCCCCAGGATGGGGCGAAACTAAAAGGGGCAACACCTCCAGGGGACACATGCAGTGCTGGGCGCAGAGCCCAGGGCTGAGCCATGAGGCTTGGGTTCTAACCGGGCTCTGCGGCTGCCTTGCTGCAAGACTTTTGGCAAGTCCCATGCCTCTCTGGGCCAGTGTCCTCAGGTGTGTGACGGGAGAACCCCTCTTGGCTTTCATTCACTCATGGTGTAAATATACACAGGTAGTCCCATGTAACACGCAATGCGCCATCGCAAAAGCCTTCCATGATGAAAACGTGTAACAAAGAACAACAGCCGCAAGGTGCTGACAAACTGCGCTGGGTGTCTGTGGAGCAGTGCAAGGGCTCCACCACGTGGCAGTAACACGAATATACTCTGCAACTATGAGATGAGCTTTCAAGGCATTGTATTTTCTTAAAATGCGCAACATTTCACATTTTGTCACATTGCTCACCTTAAACTACACTACTTAAAAAGTGAGTTATTAATGCAATTAATGCTACATTATTTAGAATCAATATAATTCAAGTAAAACGTAGCCACATTATTTAACAAGGGTCTGCATTGGTAATATCCAGGCATTATCCCGGGTACTGGGAACATAAAGCAGGAGTCAAAACAGACATCCCTAATCCCTTGAAACTGATGGTCTCGTGCAGGCAGCACATGGTCTAGGGGAGGATTCGCAGGAGAAGAGAAACCACTGAAAGGCATCAAGCCCCACACTCAAGACCTGTGATCCCCAGCAGAGTATGTAAAAAATTCACACTTAGACACATCTAAATGAACCCGTAGAAAGCCAAAAACAAAGAGAAACTCCTAAAAGCAGCCAGAGGAAAACAAAGGCAGGCTGCCTTCACAGGAATAAGAACGAAACTGCCAACAGAAACAATGAAGTCAGAACACAACAAAATCATATCAACACGTGGAAAGGAAAATAACCACCAATCTAGAATTCTAGAACAAAGGTGAAATAGACATTTCCAGACACATAAAAACCAAGGAAATGCATCACCAACAGACCCACATTAAAGGAAATGCTATAGCATTCTTTAGGCAGAAGGAAATGATCCCAGATAGAAACTTAGAGATGCAGAAAGAAATAATGACTAAATTATAAACATGTGAGTAAAGAATATTGATTGACTGGATACAGTAATGTCTTATGGGGCTGAAAATATACAGAGAATTAAAATACACCAGGCCGGGCACGGTAGCTCACGCCTGTAATCCCAGCACTTTGGGAGGCCGAGGTGGGTGCATCACCTGAGGTCAGGAGTTCAAGACCAGCCTGGCCAACACAGCAAAACCCTGCCTCTTCTAAAAATACAAAAATTAGCTGGGCGTGGTGGCATGCACCTATAATCCCAGCTACTTGGGAGGCTGAGGCAGGAGAATCGCTTGAACCCAGGAGACAGAGGTTGCAGTGAGCTGAGACTGTGCCATTGCACTCCAGCCTGGGCAACAGAGTGAGACTATCTCAAAAAAAAAATAAAAATACACCAATCCTGTGCTCTCTTCGGCAGCACATATACTAAAATTGGAACAATAGAGAAGATTGGAAAATTAAAAAGGTAAAAAAAATATATATATACCAATCCAGCAGTGTATGAGGATAGATATAAAATATTCTAAGATCTCTGAATAGATTGGAATGGGGTAAAAAGCAGCAATTAACATTAAAATGTGTTAAGTCATGAATGCAAGCTGAAAACTGTAGGGTAATCAATATATGAGCCCAAATGGTATAACTTCCAAGTTAGCAGGAAAAAATAGAAATGAATCCAGCAGATGGTAAGAATGATATAAAAATCCAATGTAAGGCCGGGCGTGGTGGCTCACGCCTGTAATCCCAGCACTTTGGGAGGCCGAGGCGGGCGGATCACGAGGTCAGGAGATCGAGACCATCCTGGCTAACATGGTTAAACCCTATCTCTACTAAAAATACACAAAATTAGCCGGGTGTGGTGGCGGGTGCCTGTAGTCCCAGCTACTCAGGAGGCTGAGGCAGGAGAATGGCATCAACCTGGGAGGCAGAGCTTGCAGTGAGCCGAGATTGCGCCACTGCACTCCAGCCTGGGTGACAGGGCAAAACTCCATCTCAAAAAAAAAAAAAAAAAAAAAAAAATCCAATGTAGGCAGGACAAAGGGTACTACTATAGGGTGACTATAATTAAGAACAATTTATTGTATAATTTTAAATAGCTAGAAAAGTGAAGTTTGAATGTGCCCAACACAAAAATGAGAAATGTTTGAGGGGATAGATATGTTAATTGCCCTGATTTGATCATTACATTGTATACATGTATTTAGATTTCACACTGCCCCCATAAATACGTACATTATGTGTCAATTTAAAAAATGTTTAAATGTGGCCGGGCACAGTGGCTCACACCTGTAATCCCAGCACTTTGGGAGGCCGAGGCGGGCAGATCACGAGGTCAGGAGATGGAAACCATCTTGGCTAACACGGTGAAACCCCATCTCTACTAAAAATACAAAAAATTAGCCAGGCGTGGTGGTGGGTGCCTGTAGTCCCAGCTACTTGGGAGGCTGAGGCAGGAGAATGGAGTGAACCTGGGAGGCAGAGCTTGCAGTGAGCCGAGATCGCACCACTGCACTCCAGCCTGTGGGACAAAGCGAGAGTCTGTCTCAAAAAAAAAAAAAAAAAAAAAAAGTTTAAATGCAATGTAGGCAGGACAAATAGAAAGAACTGTAGATTTAAACCCAAAGCACTAGTAACTGCATCAAATTTAAAAGGACCAAATGCTCCCATTAAGAGAACACAGCATAGGCTGGGCGTGGTGGCTCACGCCTATAATCCTAACACATTGGGAGGTCGAGGTGGGTGGATCACTTGAGGTCAGGATTTGAGACCAGGCTGCCCAACATGGTGAAACCCGGGTCTACTAAAAACACAAAAATTAGCTGGGTGTGGTGGCGGGCACCTATTATCCCAGCTACTCAGGAGGCTGAGGCAGGAGAATCGCTTGGACCTGGGAAGCAGAGGTTACAGTGAGCCGAGATTGCGCCATTACACACCAGCCTGGGCAACAAGAGTGAAGCTCTGCCTCAAGGAAAAAAATAAATAATAATAAAAAATAAAAAAAGCAACTTACCTCTTCACCACCCAGTTCCCTTGGACCAACATCGCCACCTTCTGGATGCCCCGCAGAACAGCCACGGAATCGATGGAGGGGCCCAGGAGGCTCATCAAGTTGGCAAAAGGCATGACCTTCACTGAGGAGGACGCAGGAGACATCAGACAAGGAAGAGGGGCGGGGCCCTTCCCTCCCCTCCACCAAGTCTGCATAGCTTCAAGTTAATGTAATACCCCCAGAATGTGATAACTAACAGTAGTGACACCCATCATAGCCAACAGCTGACACTCTCAGGCTGCTCACTACATGCCAGGCACTGGGCACCTCATGAAATCTGAGGATTCTACGAAGTGCCCCTTGAGGAAGACTTGAGGGGTGCCTCAGGAAGGGTCTATTACTACTCAGACCTGGAAAGGCTTCAAAGCTCACCCATAATCTCTTGGCTAGGAAGTGGCAGAGCCAGGAAGTGAACCCAAGCCACCTGGCTCCACTTGGTGCCCTCAATCACTGTGCTCTGCTCCTGCCCAAGTGAGCCCTGGGCAGGGCCCAGGGAAAGTCCAAAATTTGGCTGGGCGCTTTGGCTCACACCTGTAATCACAGCACTCTGGGATGCCGAGGCAGGCAGATCACTTGAGGCCAGGAGTTTGAGACTAGCCTGGCCAACAAGGCGAAACCCCATCTCTACTAAAAATACAAAAATTAGTGGGCATGATGGCGGGCACCTGTAGTCCCAGCTACTCCGGAGGCTGAGGCATGAGAATTGCTTGAACTCGGGAGGCAGAGGTTGCAGTGAGCCAAGATTGTGCCACTGCACTCCAGACTGGGCGACAGAACAAGACTGTCTCAAAAAAAAAAAAAAGTTCAAAGTCCTCTGCAGGAAGGAAGCCTACAATCCCGAGCATATCACGGAGCTCCCCTCTCTCCTTAGACTCCTAAGAGCTCATGGTGGCATCTCAAAGGACGAGCCCAGGTTCTGCGGCTCCATTCTGAACTCAAGGATCAGGTCTGTTGTTCACCAGCCACGGGTATCCTGAAGGTTCTGGCACTCAGAGTCCTTTGAGAAAAGGAGACCAGTCCTTATGGTGCCGGGTCTGGTGAGGGTACCCAGAAGCAATGCCAGTGAAGACACTGTCATGAAAATGACCCTAGTTGAGCCGGCGCAGTGAGTGGCGTCTGCTTGTAGGCCCAGCCACTCAGGAGGCTGAGGCAGGAGGATCACTTGGGCCCAGGAGTTACACAGCAAAACCCCATGTCTCTTTAAAAAAAAAAAAAAAAGCTCCTAGTCCATGTTCACCTGCAAGGCCCTGTACTTTAGAAGCCTCCTCTCTCTGATTCCTCACATTGGCCCCCAGGAACTATCATTAGTCTCTTTTCACAGAAAAACAAACAAAGCCTCAGAAATGTTCGTGACCTGCCCAAGAGCATGGCAGGCAAGTGGTGAGCATGGCACGGGAACCCAAGCCCACCTGCGGGGGCCAGACACACTACTGTCCTGCATTCACGGGAACTCGGGCTGCCTGCGGGAGCTGGCCGCACTGCTGTCCTGCGTTATCTTTCCAGACAAGGATGCAAAGCTGGGCAGGCTGTGGGCAGCAGGGGCCTCTGGCCTTGCCCTCGGTCCTCACTGTCCCACAGAGTCCATTCCTCAGAAGCCACTGGGACTGGGGCCCCCGGGAGGGCAGGGGGTGGGCACCCACCATTCTTCATCAGGATCTTGATCTGATCGGCCAGGGGCAGCGTGCGCAGCTGGGCCATCGACAGGACGTTGCTGGGGGCCACAGGCTTGTCTCTGGGGAAAGCAGAGGGGATGGGTTAGAGGCAGCCAGCCCCGAAAGGGAGAGGGTGTCCTGCCGCCTCTACTCACTTCTCCTCCTCCTGGCTGGGTGGCATCAGCATCATCAGGTACTCACTGCAGGGACACGGCAGGGGCAGAGGCTCAGGGCTGATCTAGGCTGGACCCTCCTCACCAGCCACCCAAGTGAGGGTCTGGGGAGGGGGTGCAGACAGCCCACCCCTGCCCTCCCCCAGCAGCCCTGAGCCCCTGCAGAAAAGGGGACCATCTCTTTCCAGGCCCACCCTCCTGGCCTTCTCCAGGGGACAATGGGCTCCACCCTCATGCTAGAGGAGGGGCCACAGTCCTCTGGGAGGATCCACACCAAGGACCCCTGGGGACCCTGGGCGGGCATCCAGTTTGCATGCTGGCCCGCCCATCCCACCTGGGTGACTTGATGAGCTCCGTGTTCTCCACCCCGCTCGAGCCGGGGCACAGCAGGTACTGACGCTCATGCTCAGAGCGACTGTCCTGTTGGAGGAGAGCAGGGTGTGAGAGGAGCCTCAGCTGATGGCCCTGGCCTGCGCCCCCTCCCACAAGGCCTCCCGTCTTCCACTCCATGGCCAGCCACAGGACCACATCCAACCTCCTGAGCATGGCACCCAAGGCCTCCGACATGGCCTCAGTCACTCATCTTCCTGGCCTTATGACCTGCCCAGCCCCAGCCCCCAGGCCTCGATGCCTTGTCTATAACACAGGCACACCACCAGCAATGACAAAATGATGGCTAACGTTCACTGAGCATCTAGGATGTGGTGGACTCTGTTCCACTGACTGTAAATATACTAACCCATCTCACCCTCAAAATAACTCGGCAAGGTAGGTACTATTATTACTACTCTCATTTTATAAGTAAGAAAACTGAGGCTCAGAGAGGTTAGCTAACATGCCCAAGGTCACACAGCAGGAAACAGCAGTGCCTAGAAGTTTGACCCCGAGTCTAAGGGTCTCTGTTAACACAAATCTCTTCCAAGAAGTTTCCAGAGAAATCAGGAGTTGTTCCCCACCCCAGAAAATATTGGGAGCCCTGGCCCATGGTGTCTTTGGAAGCTTCCCTCACTCAGTACGCAGTTTCAAGGGTTAGGTTCTAAAGTCAATGCACCAGGGCCAAGTGGTCGTGGCTCACACCTGTAATCCCCGCACTTAGGGAGCCTGAGGTGGGCAGATCACTTGGAAGTCAGGAGTTCGAGACCAGCCTGGCCAACATGGCAAAACCCCATCTCTACTAAAAAAAATAAAAACAAAAAAATTAGCAGGTGCCTGTAGTCCCAGCTACCCGGGAGGCTGATGCAGAAGAATCACTTGAACCCGGGAGGCGGAGGTTGCAGTGAGCTGAGATCGAGCCACTGCACTCCAGCCTGGGTGACAGAATGAGACTGTCTCAATAAATAAATAAAAAATAAATAAATAAAAATAAAAGTAAATAAAGTCAGCATACCAGATGAAAACCAAGTACAGTAAAAAATCCCCCTGGGCAGGTGTGCTGGGAACTCTGGGGTGGCAACACACGACCGACTCTCTAGGACAGAACCGGAGAACGCATCTGGCCTGCGTTTAGGGCCTGGGCTGCAGCGAAAATATGTTACCAGGCACTAGCCCCACTGCAAGCCCAGCAAGATGCCCATGCCCAGGGGCCAAACCCCACCCAGGGAACCAAGGACTCGCATCGTTTTCTCTTGCTCTCCTGGGGCCCACGCTAAGTGGCTCGGCTGGAGTGAAGTGTAAACTGCCCACAGGACTCGATCCTCTATCTGTGGCTATGACTCATGAATTTGACTTAAGTTCAAGGTGAGACATGGAGGCCACACCCTGACCCTTCCAGGCACCGGGGTGTTTCCCCCAGGACCCCACGAGGCCCCGCTCACTCACTCACCCTCAGGCCATAGTAATGCAGGTGGACCCAGGGCTCCTCTGCGTGCTTCTTCTGCAGGAACTCATAGGACTGCACACGGCGCTGGCGGGCCTGCTCTGACTCCGGCCGGGAGAACCGCACCTGCGGTGGGAAGGGGAAGAGGTCATACCCTCAGGCCTGTGACCCTTGCTGGGCTGCCGTCTCGGCGCCTGCCAGAAGACCAGAGAACTCCATACAGGGGTTTTCCACTCTCCCTTCGTTAGCACAGGTGGTTTAAATTCCGTCCCAACCGTGTCCCTCCCAGAGCTGCCTGCACACGCCAGGGAACAGCTTATACTTGCTCGTGCCTGCCCAGCCCAGAGGCTTGAGGGGGATTACAGAGTCCTAGGCGCCACAGCCAGCAGAGTCCTTAAAGCAGACGGGCCCAGGACGCCTTTTCTAAGTTCCCCAGAGCTTAGGAAGGGAGTTTCTAAGGTCCTAATAAGCTACGGAGAGAACAGGATGAGCTCCCTGCGCCACCTCCATGTCCATTATGCCCGTGTTCCCTGGTCCTCAAGGACATCCACTCACTCACCACTCTCTAGCCATACTTGTGTATCATCATTCTACGTGTAGCATTTTTCTTTTGGTACTACTCATTTTAATCTAAATATGCTTAAATAGGGAAAACTTTACAAACCATAAATGGAAGGTTAAGATTCTTTGAAAAATCTTTAAAATTCAGGAATAACTATTAAAACGAAAACTATTCATCCGTGCCCCATAAAGAGGATAGAATCACAGTTAATTGACTTTGGCTCTGTTAAGATACGGGTTCATGGCAGAGCTGGTCTGCGGGTCCTCAGGGCTCCTGGCCCCAGCTTCCTGCTCCCAGGTGACTCCAGCCAAGCCCCAGGCACACATCTCCTGGATCCAGCCAGGGCTTCCGTCTTGTGTATAGCTGGAACAACTCAGGTTGTTCCCTCCAGGTAGCCCAGCAAGAAGGCTCCAAAGCATGGACCTGTTTGCTCCACCTGCTTTCTGCGAAGACCCGCTACCCCTTGGTCTCTGGTCTTGCTGCCGCCCAGGCAGCACCCTCCTCCTCCAGGGGCCAGGGCTCACCGTGATCTGCTTAACATCGTCTTCTGCCTCATCCTGTGAAGAGTCCCCTGCTGCAAGAGAGACAAGCCACTGAGTGCAGTCCTGGGGAGCCTCCACCTCCCTTCTCTCAATCCCACCCACCAGGGAAGCCTCAGGCCGGGGGTGCTGGGAGTTCTCCTCACAGAGAGAGCTGCCTAAGACGGTGGTTCTCAATCAGGGACAGTTTTGCCCCTTTACTCCAGGGATACTGGGCAATGTAACCTTTTTGATTGTCATGACTGTGGGGTGGGTGCTTCTGGCATCTAGTAGGTAGAAGCCAGGGAAACTGCTAAACATCCTATCATTCCATCCCTCTTCCCAGGACCAAGCCATCCCACCAGGATGAAGGCAGGCAGGCAGCAGGGCTGGGGATCCTGGGCTCACCTTCGTTGGCCACCTCCCTCTCCCGGTGCTTGGCGTCAGCCTTATCCAGGTAGGAGAAGCTGGGCCGCAGCTGCAGGATGCCATGTAAAGGTGTCAGGTGGAGCTCACCTGGTGAAGGAAGAAGGGCTTTGGACTCAACTCTAGAAACCCATCCAGTTTGGCTCAAGGGAGTCACCAAGTCCCCTGAAGGCCTAGGCCCACCATCAAACTGCCTCCCATTCCCGCTGCAGCCCCCAATCCTGGAGTCTTGGGACCACCAGGCCAGGGACCATCCTCAACTCCACCTGGCCCTGCTGGACACAGCAAGCACACAGCCCAGACTAGGACAGGAACCTGGACTCTTCTGTTCGAAGCCACTTCCTTCAGTCCCACCTCACAGCCTGGTTCCACGCCCCCCTCCTCAGCTGCTTGCTTTGCCACACTAGGCAACTAATCCTCATCAAATTTGCCCTGCTGTTTACCCTCCAGACCTCAGCCAGATCACCCTTACTGTCCCACCCCACACACCTGGATTTCCTCTCCTTCTTATCCTCCACCTCTTCCTGCCAAAATTCCACCCGTTCCACTAGGAAGTCCACTAGTGCCACTGTGGCTGGAGAAGAGGCCCTGCTAGAACTGGATGGAGTGTCCACATGGCCTCTGATAATGATGATGACTTCCCCTCCCGCTGCAAGGGATGTGGCTTTCAAGAATTACATGCTTGAGACATGGGTTCTAAACAGAACGCGCAAGTTATATGACACTACTTTTGATCCTATCCTGTTTTGTTTCCTAAGTGTTCAGATTAGTTTCGTTCATTGCTTTTGAGACTAAATACTTAAGCACCTTGTACTTTTTTTTTTTTTTTTGAGATGGAGTGTTGCTCTGTCACCCAGGCCAGAGTGCAGTGCCATGATCTCGGCTCACTGCAACCTCCACCTCCCCGGTTCAAGTGATTCCCCTGCCTCAGCCTCCCAAGTAGCTGAGACTATAGGTGTGTGCCACCAAGCCTGGCTAAATTTTGTATTTTAGTAGAGATGGTGTTTCACCATGTTGGCCAGGATGGTCTCGATCTCCTGACCTCATGATCTGCCCGTCTCGGCCTCCCAAAGTCCTGGGATTACAGGTGTGAGCCACCGCCCCCGGCTGCGCCTTGTACTTTTTACCAGCTTTGGGACAAGACTCACGTACCATACAGTCCACTCATTTAAAGCATACTAATCAATGTATTTTTTTTTTTTTTGAGATGGAGTCTCCCTCTGTTGCCCAGGATGTTCAGTGGTGCGATCTTGGCTTACTGCAACCTCCGCCTCCTGAGTTCAAGCGATTCTCTTGCCTCAGCCTCCTGCGTAACTGGGATTACAGGCACTCACCACCACACCTGGCTAATTTTTTGTATTTTTAGTAGAGATGAGATTTTACCATGTTGGCGAGGCTGGTCTCGAACTCCTGACCTCAGGTGATCTGCCCACTTCGGCCTCCCAAAGTGCTGGGATTACAGGCATGAGCCACCACTCCTGGCCATAATTCAATGTATTTTAACATATTCACAAAGCTGTGCAGCCAGCACAACCAATTTTAGAACATTCTCATCACCACAAAAAGAACCAGGCAATCCCCACTCCACTCTCCCACTAGTCCCTGGTAGCCACTAATCTACTTTCTGCCTCTGTGGATTTGCCTATTCTGGACACATCACTTAACAATGGGGATACGTTCTGAGAAATTCATCGTTAGGTGATTTCATCGTGTGCAAACATCGCAGAGTGCACTCACAGAAACCCAGACAGCAGAGCCTACTACACGCCTCAGCTCTATGGTATGGCCTATCGCTCCCAGGCTACACACTGTACAGCATGTTACTCCCCTGAATACTGTAGGCAGTTATAACAGAATGGTATTTGTGTATCTAAATATACCTAGGCTGGGTGCAGTGGCTCATATCTGTAATCCCAGAACTTTGGGAGGCAGAGGCCAGATGATCACTTGAGCCCAGGAGTTTGAGACCAGCCTGGGCAACATAGCAAGACCCCATCTCAACAAAAATTTTTTTAAAAAAATTAGCCAGATGTGGTGGCATGGCCTGTAGTCCTAGCTACTCAGGAGACTGAGAGAAGGCGATTGCTTGAGCTCAGGAGATAGAGGCTGTAGTGAGCTATGATCACCACTGTACTCCAGCCTGGGTGAGAGTGAGACCCGGTCTCCAAAAAAAAAACCCCAAAACAAACAACAACAAAAAAACACACCTAAAAAACCCTAAACATAAAAAAGGTACAGTAGAAGTATAGTATAAAAGACTAAACACAGCTTATAGGACTGAAGCTGCTCTGGATGAGAGTGAGTGGTGAGTCAATATGAAGGCCTATGGACATTACTATACGCTACTGTAGACTTCATACAGACTGCACACTTAGGCTACACTAAATTTGTAAAAAAAAAAAAAAAATAGGCTGGGCGCAGTGGCTCGTGCCTATAATCCCAGCACTTTGGGAGGCCAAGGCCGGTGGATCACCTGAGGTCAGGAGTTCGAGACCAGCCTGGCCAACATGGCAAAAACCCAGTCTCTACTAAAAATATAAAAATTAGCTGGGTGTGGTGGTGTACATGTGTAGTCCCAGCTACTCGGAGTCTGAGACAGGAGAACTGCTTGAAAGCGGAAGGCAGAGGTTTCAGTGAGCCAAGATTGAGCCACTGCACTCCAACCTGGGCAACAGAGTGAGACTCCCTCTCCAAAAATAAATAAATAAATAAATTTATGAAAAATATATCTTTATTGTATATGCTTTTTTCAAGACAGAGTCTTGCTCTATTGCCCAGGCTGGAGTGCAGTGGCGGAATCTCAGCTTACTGCAACCTCCGCCTCCCAGGTTCAAGCAATCTTCCCACCTCAGCTTCCTCAATAGCTCGGACTAAAGGATGTGCCACCATGCCCAGCTAATGTTTGTATTTTTTGTAGAGAAGGGATTTCACTATGCTGCCCAGGCTGGTCTGGAACTCCTGGGCCTGCCTCAGCCTCCCAAAGCACTGGGATTACACGTAGGAGGCAACACACCCAGCTATATGCTTTTTACCTTTTTTTTTTTTTAAACTTTTTAAACTTTCTACTAAAAACTAAGACACACGCCGGGCATGGTGGCTCACACCTGTAATCCCAGCACTTTGGGAGGCCGAGGTGGGTGGATCACCTGAGGTCAGGAGTTTGAGATCAGCCTGGCCAACGTGGCAGAATCCCATCTCTACTAAAAATACAAAAATTAGCCAGGCGTGGTGGTGCACGCCTGTAATCCCAGCTACTCGGGAGGCTGAGGCAGGAGAATCGCTTGAACCCAGGAGGCAGAGGTTGCAGTGAGCTGAGACTGTGCCACTGCACTCCAGCCTAGGCAACAGAGCAAGATTCTGTCTCAAAACAAAACAAACAAACAGAAAACTAAGACACAAACATACAAGTTAGCCTAGGCCTACACAGAGTCAGGCTCATTAAGACATCACTAGGTAAGCCAATTCTTCAGCTCCATTATAATCTTACGGGACCACCGTTGAGTATGTGGTCGGTCGCTGACTGAGACGTAATCACACAGTGCGTAGCTGCAAGTGAAGAAGCACATGGCTTCTTTCACTTAGCACAATGTTCTCAAGGCTCATCTGCGTGGTAGCATCAGTGCTTCATTCTTTTCCATGGTCAAATAACATCCCACTGCGTGAATGGACCACATTCTGTTTCTCCATGAATCCAGAGGATGGGCATCTGGGTTGTTTCCACTTTTTGGCTATCATGAAGATGCTACTGTGAACAACTGTGTATGGTTTTTTGTGGACACATGTTTTCATTTCTTTTGGATAGATGCTGCCTAGGAATGGAATTGCTCTGTCATAAGCTTCGTATTTAAAGACAAAATTCTGTCCCCAAACTTATGTTAGCTACTTGTATGTATCTGTGTCCCGGGAGGACAAATGAACTTGGAGCCCCACCCCATCTGGTCAGGCAGTGTCCAGCCAGCAGTCCCCAAAGGGGGCCACTCCCAGTCCCTTGACAATGTGTCATTTCTGTTATTTCCACACCTGCCCGGCCCCCACAGGTGTCTAGCTTTCAGGGCAGGTGGGAGATAGACACCAGGCTGGGGACGTTCTCTCCCTGCCCAGCCCCCCCAGCGCCATGACCCCACCGCAGGATGCCAGCCCCGGTTACCTTGCCTGTAGAGTGCAGCGGCATAACGGGATGTGTTGCTGGTGGTCTGGGAAGAGCAGAAGGTCTGCTTGTCCATCAACTTCCTGAAGCACAGGGAGAAGCAACGTTACAGGGGAAGGCAGCTCCGAGTCAGGGCCTGTGGCCACAGTGCACTCCACCACCTAGACACTTTCTGAATTGCCACAGCCAGGGACCAAGGCTGCAGGGCAGCCTACGTGAGTCTCAGGAGGGCAGCCTGGGGATGAGAAAACCCATGGCTTTGTTTGTAGACCAAGAGACGAGGAGTGGGTAGGAGCTCTGGGACCAGCCAGTTCAGGAGGGCAGGGTCTGAGACAAGCCCAGCCCTCCAAAGGCTGGGACGCTGGTGGGGAGCCCAGTGAGGGGGCAAAGGGGGTCAATGTCTTTAAGGTCTTTCGGAGGCTCCTGTGTGAATGCAGGGAAACCGGACAGGCTTGAGGCCGGGAACTCACGAGGAATATGTGCTGGTCTCGTCGGCGCAGGCCCCGTCCACGTTCAGTGCGATCTGCTCCCCTTTGCTGCGGCAATAGTTGGGGTTCAGGGTGTCGATGGCCATCTCAAGCTCTACCTGGAGGCACCAAGCACCCCCACCAGCTATGAGGACCCCAAGGCATGGCTCCCCAAGGGACACCCCAACCCCGCCATGGCCACCTCCTAACCAGGTCCCTGCCCAGAAGCAGGACTGACACATGTCCCCAAGGGCCCCTGGACTTCAGTCCACACCAAGGGCCACAAACCCAAATTCCAACAAAAATGTCAGAAGGAAGTGGAGGGTCCTGTAATCTTGTTTGTCCTCTACTTCACTCCCAAAGACCTAAATTAGGTGCCAACACTTAAAAATAAAGAGATTCCTCATAAAAATCCTTATTTCCCACTTCTCTTGAAAAGCCAGCAGAACTGGCAATACTGGGATGGCACTTCCCTATGGCTGGAGGGGCTAGAGCTGCAGACCCTCCATGGACAGGTACTAGATTCTCCTCCTATCAGACCTACTCCATGTTCACCCACCCGCCCCCGTCTTATCCTGGGAACCTAAGCTCACATCTGGCCCCATTCTCTAATTCATCAGTCTCATGCGTCCCTGGCCTCTCTGGAGGGGCCCATCCCTATCTTTCTGGACACTTTCCTTCCTCAGCTTTCAAAGGCCTGGGAGCTGCTGGTTCTCCTACTTCTCCAATGACTCCTTCTCTGAGTTTCTCGCCTCCACCGGCTCCCACCCTCATCACCCTCTCTTCCCGCCCCCACTGCCCTCAGGGGGCAGCCCCACCTTCTGCTGCTTGGGCTTGATCTTGGCTGAGAGGTGCGGAATGTCATCGTAGGTCATCGAGGCTGGACGCACAGGGTACTGGGGAGGGGAAGGGAGCCATTAAGTCCACTCTGCCCAGCCCTGCCCAGAGCTGGGCCCCAGCCAAGAATCAACAGCTATCTCCAAGCCCACCCCAAGCAGAGACCGGCTTTACCCTACCACAAGGGTACCAGCTGCCCAGCACCACCTGCAGACCTATTCTCATCAGCTCCCCATGGCCTCCTTCCAAAGGGCCACTGCAGGATGTCTCTGACTTCCGAGGGACGTGCCTACACACAGGAAGCCGAACTGGCACACTGCTGCTCCAGGAACCCACAGAGCACGGCCATGGGAGGTGAGGATGGGGGTCTAGGGCCTAACTGCCAGTGGACAGGCCATCCGGGGATAGAAGGACGAACAAAAGGAGTCCATAAGGAAGCAAAGAGTGAAAGCAACACAGGCACATGCTGCTCACTGCTGAGGCCAGACGACGGGCAGGTGGGAATTTGTGATTCCATTCGCTCTCCTTATCTGATTGTGTGAGCTTCCTCACAAGACGCTGGAGAAGGGAGCTGGGCAGCCATGACCCGCTCTTATCTTTATGTGAATGGCTCACACTGCAATGCGCTCAACATGCAGGGGCTCCTGTCCACATCTGTCCTCACAGTACACTGTCCCTCTCTCTCTCAGGTGAAGGAGTCAAAGTCTGGACCCCTCCTCAAATGCTCTGCCTGGTCTCACGACAGCCTGTAGAATGAGCCTGGTGGAGGCATGGCAGTGTGGAAAATAGGCCCTTTCAGATTAGCTACATTCTAGAGCAAGGAGACGGTCATTTCCTAAAAGCTCACTCACACAGCAAAGCCGTGACTCCTCCCTGCTTCCTGGGCTGGGGCTGGGGGCAGTTCTGAGATCACCTGACTGGGGGTGGGAAGGCTGAAGGGCGCAGGTTCTGGAATCACAGGCCTGGCTTCCAGTCCTCATCCTGCCCCTTGCTAACTGTGGACTCAGGCAGGCACCTCGCCTCCCTGAGGCTAAGCATCCTCACCTCCCAGGGCCGCTGTGAGCACGGAGGAGGCAAACAGAGCCGATGGTGGCTCAGGGTTTGGCACTCTGGACACATGGGGGTCACTGGCACCTCCACCATCACTTTGCAGCCAGCCAAGGAACCAGGGTGAGCAGGCACACAGGACAGGCCCCATTCCTACGGCCCATAAGGGTGAACCCCAGGGAGTGGAGGCCAGGCCCTCCCAGCACAGGCTTGCAACATCGCTGCTATGGCATGCCCCAGGCCTCCATGCCCGTGAGGGCCTCCCTGTGCCTCGCCTTCTCATGTGCATCATGGGATCAAACACTGACTCTTAACTGTGGGAATGTAACATGTGGCAGAGCAGCCCAGCAGTGCCTCAAAAAGCTAAACGCAGACCCAGCAATTCTGCTACCAGGCATATACCTAGAAGAAATGAGAATTCACGTTCACATAAAAACTTCTATGTGAATGTCCACAGTAGCATTATTTATAATAGCCAAAAAGTAGCAATAACCCAAATACTCATCAGCTGATGAATGGATAAACAAACTGTGGTCTCCCATACAATGGAACACTATTCATCAGTAAAAGATCAAATATTGGCTGGGAGTGGTGGCTCACACCTGTAATCCCAGCACTACGGGAGGCTGAGGCAGGCAGATCACAAGGTCAGGAGTTCGAGACCAGGCTGGCCAACATAAGGAACCCCATCTCTACTAAAAATACAAAAATTAGCCAGGCTTGTGGCGCGTGCCTGTAGTCCCAGCTACCCAGGAGGCTGAGGCAGGAGAATTGCTTGAGCCTGGGAGGCGGAGGTTGTGCTGAGCTGCAATCAAGCCACTGCACTCTAGCCTGAGTAACAGGGCAAGACTCCGTCGCAAAAAAAAAAAAAAAAAAAAAAAAAATTAAATATTGATGCAAGCTATAGCTACCATGTGGATGAGCCCTGAAAACATCATGCAAAGTGAGAGCAGCCAATCACAGCAGGCCACATATTGCATTATTCCAGCTATGTGAAAAGTCCACAGCAAGCAAAACCATAGACAGAAAATAAGGGGAATGGTTGCCTGGGGTTGGAGGTGGGAATTGGGGGCACAGACTGATCGCTAATAGGTATGGGGTTCCTTTAAAGGGGGACAAAACTGTCCCAAAATAGACTGTGGTGCTGGTTGCACAGCCCCATGAATAGACTAAAATCCATTGCATTACACACTGAAATGGGGAAATTGTATGGTGTGTAAATTCTATTTCAATATATCGGTTATAAAATACAATAATCACCACCATAGGGTTATTGTGGGGTTAAAGAGGTAACTTAGGTAAATGCTTTAAACAGTCTGCATACGGTCAATGCTCAATATGTGTTGGCCACTATGACAAGCTGCTGGCCCAGCAGCAAGGGGAGGGGGCAGAGGTAGCAACCCGGGGCCCTCTCAGCTGGCAGGACTGAGGGCTCACAGACACTGCCATGGAGCTGCCCCTTGGAGCCTCCATGACAACAGTGGCCATCATCACTGGCACTAACTCTCTGCCAGGCGGCATCCTAAACACTTCACTGTGGACTCAGCCCGTCCTCCCGGGGACCCTATGAGACAGGCATTATTACCATCACCACTTTGCAAGTGAGGAAACTGAGGCACAGAAGGATTAAGAAACTTGTCCACGGTCTCGCAGCTACGGTGTGATGGAGTTGGATCTCAATCCGGTCTGACCCCAGAGCCCCAGCTTTAACTGCTGCACACTTCTGCCTCTCCTGTGTTCCTTCAGTTTTCCCATCTTTGAAATGAGACCAATATTAACCCACCCACGAAAGCAAAGACACCCCATGACACTCTCCACACCGAAAACCCTAGCTGAGGTTTCCCATCGTTTCCTGCTCATGTTCCTGAGTCCACACCACCCATCCACACCTGCTTCTCCCCTCTTTACCTTCAAGTCCCATAATTACCTGAAATAGATACAGCTTTTCCGCCAGACTCTTGGCCAAGTACACGTCGATCTGGGAAGAACGGAAGACGACTTAACCGGGAGACTGGACACAGTGCTGACCTCCCCGGGCTGTGCCGGCGCTTCCAGCTTCAGTTAGGGGTAGTGGCTCAGGGAGGCAGTTTGGGGAAGGAGGAAATAGCTCAGCTCATGCTAAAAGCAAGGAGATCCAAGCGTGCACACTGGGTACATTCAGGAATCCCTCCTGAGAGCTCCCAGGGGAACCAGGGCAAGAGTTCACCTGGCACCCCCACCCAAGTTCACAATCCCCCAGTAAGCACACATCTTCCCTGGGGCTGCACTGATCAGGAAACGTCCTAGAGCCTGGGCAAATGCTCTTCTGAGAGGCAGGCAGGCAAGGGCTCACCTATGCCTGTGCCTCCTGGCTGGGCCCTCCACCTGCCCCTCCTGGACTGGCCAGTCACTCCGTCTTAGGGGGTCTGCAAGGCCCTTTGTGACTGATGGCTCCACTTCCTTTCTTCCCAACACTAACCACCCCCACCCAGCCATGCAGCAGTTTACCTTCCTGCTTCCTAACTCCTCCTATAAACCACATTCTCTCCTGCCCCTGGGCCTTTGCACATGCTTTTCCCTGTACCTACAGAGCCCTTCACACATGCCTCCCCTGAGCCTTGATTGCTCGCTCCTCCAAGGACTTGGCTGAGGCACAACTTGGGCAGGAAGCATTCCAGGCCCCCTGGCTGCAGAGGGCGCTGCCTCTGTCCTCGGAGTCCCTTGGACTCTTCTATCCCATCACCAACCCCCGCCTATTGTAATTCCTGCTACTGCAGTGTAGATGCGGCTTAAATGTGTCTAAATAACTCAAATCTAATAACTTAGCCACATCCCCCAAGCAAGGAAAAACCACCTTTATTCATCTCCTTGCCCCTGCCCTTCCCACTGGAGGTCAGGCTCTGCATATAAGGAGGCTGAAGGCAGATGCAGTTACTTTTTGCCTTTTGCCTTCCAAAGGTCTAAGTCCTGGGTTAAAAGGATTCTGAAAGGTGAGTTTGATTATAAACAGCTTTCTCTAAGAAGGGAAACCTGGGCCAGGCATGGTGGCTCATGCCTGTAATCCCTGCACTTTGGGAGGCAAAGGTGGGTGATCACTTGAGGTCAGGAGATCGAGACCAGCCTGGCTATCATGGTGAAATCCCGTCTCTACTAAAAATACAAAAATTAGCCAGGTGTGGTGGTGGGCGTCTGTAATCCCAGCTACTCAGGAGGCTGAGGCACGAGAATCGTTTGAACTCAGAGGCAGAGGCTGCGATGAGCCAAGATCACACTACTGCACTCCAGCCTGGGAGACAGAGTGAGACTCCGTCTAAAAAAAAAAAAAAAAAAAAAAAAAAAATTAGTCGGGCGTGGTGATGGGCACCTGTGATCCCAGCTACTCAAGAGGCTGAGGCAGGAGAACTGCTTGAACCTGGGAGGCGAAGGTTGCAGTGAGCCGAGATGGCGCCACTGAACTCCAGCCTGGGCAACAGAGCAAGACTCTGTCTCCAAAAAAACAACAAAAAAAGGAAATCTGCCTCCCACTGCCTGCACCCAGAGACTCCTGCCTCATCAGTCTTGCCCACAGCCCATTAGCTTCCCAGGGAAGGGGACCCTGCCCTGCTCACTGATGTGTCACAGCCCCCAGCACACAGTGGTCCATGAACAGCTGCTGAATGACTGCATCTGCGTAAGCCTGGGAAGGAGGGACTGCTGAGCCCATTTATTCATTCGTTCACCAAATAGTCGCCAGGTACCTGGGTGCCAGGCACTGTGCTCGGCTTTGCGGCACAGCAGTAGATGGGAAAGAAAGCAATCAACTGATATCTAGGAGATGACAGGGGCTAGGCCAAGTATGAGTTACCGCCAAGGTAAGGGCAGAGAGAGGCATGGGAAGGTGCAGGAGGGGAGTTGGGTGTGGAAGGGCAGTCAGGGAAGGCCTCTCTGATGAGGTGATGCCAGATCAGAGACCTGAAGGAAGGGAGAGGTCAGCCACGCAGGGGTCTGGGGGACAGCAGAGGGGACCAGGCAGAGGGAACAGCAAGGGTTAGGGGTCCCAGAACATCAACAGGTCCCAGACTGGCCTGAGGATGCATGGAAAGGACCCAATTCCACTGCCTGCAGCCCCAGCGGCAGGGGACAGAGAGCAGCAGTTACCTCCTGTACAACTGGGTCATCCTCTTCATTGGCCATAATAGAGGAGAGCCAGCCGCACAGTCCTTCAGCTCGATCTGCAAAGGAGGGTGAGAGACTGGGATCGTCAGTCATTCAACCAACATTTCCTTGTGCCTATTCTGCAACAGGCCCTGCACTGGGAGGGGGAGCCCACAACCAACCAACCGACCTTCTTTTTACATCTACCGTGAAGTCAACAATTGATGACCAACCCTATACCCCATCAGCCAGAAGAAATAAAGAAAAAAAGAAACACTCAAGCAGCAGGTGCAAGCGGGTAGATCAAGCCAACACGTGTGGGCTGCACCTGCGGGGAAAGGCAAAGACTGGCTTTAATGGTTTCTTCTCTGCTCACAGAGAATTCACTGCCAGACAGAAGGATAGAGGTTGGCTGGTCCCAGCCATGATTAAAACCCTGGAGAACTGAGGGCCCTGGGGAAGCTTTAAAGAGGAGCCAGATGTCAAACAGGAAGACAGACAGTCCAAAGCTCTCTGACGTTTGATTTTCAAGCTGACTTTAACTCAAATCCTGAGTGAGATGACTCTTCTGTGTTTTTGGTCTAAAAATGACCTCTTCACACACTCTTCTGTCTTGTATTCAACACGATGACCCTATGAGGTGTTGTGATTGTCACTGTTTTATAATGAACAGACTGGAACTCAGAGATACTGTGTGCGTTTTTACCCAAAGTCACATAGCAAGCAGGATGATGAACTGGACTTCAAATCCAGGCTGTCTGACCTCAGGTGACAAGTACAGGTAGGGGAGTTGAGAGGCGGGCAGGGCCTTTCTGCTGGGGAGGAGGCATGTGAGGTGCGCCTGGAAGAAGAGAGGGCTTTGAGCAAGCCATGCCAACAGAGGGGAGGAGAAATTCCAGGAAGAGGGAAGGCTGCAGGTCTCCACGGGCAGGTTGAGTATTTCAGCTGGTCTGCCCCTTCACATACCCAAAGAGAAGAGGGGTGGTCATAGGTAGGATGGTACTCAGGCACCCCCAGGCCTCAGCAGTTCCCAAACCTCTGCTCTTGGGTAAGACTAGCATGAAATTTTTTTTTTTTTTTGTCTTGAGATGGAGTCTTGCTCTGTCACCCAGGCTGGAGTGCAGTGGTATGATCGGCTCACTGCAACCTCTGCCTCCCGGGTTCAAGTGATTCTTGCCTTAGCCTCCCAAGTAGCTGGGATTACAGGCGTGCACTACCAGGCCCAGCTAATTTTTGTATTTTTAGTAGAGAAGGGGTCTTGCCATGTTGGCCAGGCTAGTCTTGGATTCCTGACCTCAGGTGATCTGCCCGTTTTGGTTTCCCAAAGTGCTGGGATTATAGGCGTGAGCCACTGTGCTTGGCTGAGACCAGCATGATTTTTGTCTGATCTACTTAACATTTGAACTATCTAATATTTATTTATTTTGAAGACATGTCTCGCTCTGTCGCCCAGGCTGAAGTACTTTGGCATGATTTTGACTCACTGCAACCTCTGCTTCCTAGGTTCAAGTGATTCTCCTGCCTCAGCCTCCCAAGTAGCTGGGATAATTGGCGTCTATCATCTGCCCAGCTAATTTTTGTCTTTTTAGTAGAGACGGGGCTTTGCCCTATTGGCCGGGCTGGTCTTGAACTCCTGGCCTCAAGTGATTCGCCTGCGTCGGCCTCCCAAAGTGCTGGGATTATAGGCGTGAGCCACCACACCTGGACAAAAGCCAAAGTCTTTATCATCCCATGTAAACCCTAAAAAATCTCCTGCCCCTTGACCTGCCAGACCTCATCTCCCACAAGCCTCCTACCCTCCTCTCTGCTCCAAACCCACCTCTGGGGCTTTGTAGCTGCTCTACCCCCCTGATAACCTCATGGCCCCCCGTTCACCTCTTTCAGGTTTTTGCTCAAATGTCACCTTATGGCTAAGACCTTCCCTCTCCAAATCAAATTGCAAACTGCCTCCCCCACCCCTCAATTCCCTTCTCTGCTCTGGTTTTCTCCATAGCAGGTGTCTATCACCATGTGACAGTTTACAGCTCTGCATCTGTGCCCATCTCTATTGCCACTAAGCTGTAAGCCATGTGAAGGCAGAGATTTTGGTCTGTTTTGTCCCTGTGGTACCCCAAGTGCCTAGTACACAGCAGGCACTCAATACATGTTTGTTGTCTACATAAATGAACCATGGGAATGCTATTTAATAGGAAGCTACAGAAGGATTTCGGGCAGAGGAAGATATGGAGGGGGTAGAAAGAGAAACTTCAGGGAAACAGCTATCGTAACAGTCCCAGAGATGGAGGACGGAATGAAAATCAGAAGTCACATCTGGACGGTTTCAGTGCATCTCGACTGTCTGCTGTGCAGACAGAGGGCAGTGTGAGAGGAGAGCCCAAGGCCTCACCCCATCTGCACCGGCTGCCAAGTGCCACAGACATGTCAAGCTCCTGCCTTCTCTGCAGCTGGGCAGTGGACAACTGAGAGGCTGGGGCCTGCCAGGTGAGCAAGGGGACAGATCATAAGCACTAAGAGGGTGTGGCCTGGGAGGTTCCCAAGACGCAGTTGTTCTTTCTCGGTTATTGCTATGCCCTGTTGGCCTCTGCCCTGCCAGGGATCAGGGAGGCTGAGGTGCCCTGTCAGCTAGAGAGCTGGAGCTCCTCCCTCTGGATAGTACATCTGGGTTGATACAAAGAGTGTTACCTCCCTTCATCCTCCAGGCCGAGGTGATCCAACTCAGTGGCTTTCAAAGTTTTCAGCCTAAGATCCACCACAGTAAGAAATCCATCTCATATAAATAACCCAGAACATACATACAGCTGTGTCACTGAAACAAGATTTCACATAACCGTAACTGTCCCTACTATATGTCAAGCAGTGATGTTTTCTACTTCATTCAAAACAAAAAATGCTAGCTTCAATTCCCCTGAATTGATTTTACTTCCCACTCAACCTGTAATGTGAAAAGCACTCATCCAAGTCTCCCTACGGTTCCTTATACCTACCTCCAAGTCTCCCAGCAACAGCCCGTCTTTGTAAAGAAGTAAATCAGGCTGGCGTGGTGGCTCATGCTAGTAATCCCAACACTTTGGGAGGCTTAGGTGGAAGGACTGCTTGAGACCAGGAGTTCAAGACCAGCCTGAGCAACATAGTGAGACCCCCGGTCTGTCTTTAAAAAAAAAAAAAAAATTTTAGCCCGGCATGGCCTGCAGTCGCAACTACTTGGGAAGCTGAGGCAGCAGGATTGGTTGAACTCAGGAGTTTGAGGCTGCAGTGAGCTATGATCACACCACTGCACTCCATCGTGGGTCACAGTGTGAGACTCTATCTCTACTGGGGAGAAAAAAAAGCCAGGCACGGTGGCTCACACCTGTAATCCCAGCACTTTGGGAGGCCGAGGCCAGTGGATCACCTGAGGTCAGGAGTTCCAGAAAAGCCTGGCCAATACGGTGAAACCCCGTCTCTACTTAAAATACAAAAATTAGCCAGGCTTGATGATGCACGCCTGTAATCCCAGCTACTCGGGAGGCTGAGGCACAAGAATCGCTTGAACCCAGAAGGCAGAGGTTGCAGTGAGCTGAGATCTTGCCACTGCACTCCAGCCTGGGTGACAGAACAAGACTCCATCTCAAAAAAAAAAAAAGTAAATAATATTATTTCCCTGTCTAAATCCTGTCAACTGTCACTGTCACATAAAATAAAACCCAAACTCCTTTCAATGAGCCGCCTAAGGCCCTACATGATCTTGTCTCTGTCTTCCCCTCACCATCCAGGCTGGTAGCCACTTGCTGGGCCTCCAACAAGCCAAGCCCCAGTCCACCCCAGGTCCTTTGCACATCATCTATTCCCCCACAGGGATTACCAAGGTTGCTCCTTTTTATTAAATATCATCACTGCCTGCAGGAGAGGATGGGTTCCCTGACCACCCTATTTTAAAAGCCTCCCCCAACCTCCTCCCAGGCCCTACCACATCTCTATTTTCTTTCCTTGGTGGGTCTCATCTTAATCTGGAACTACCTGGTCTATTTGCTCAGGTGTTGTCTGTCTTCTGCAGTAGAATGTAAGCTCCATGAAGGCTTCTCAGTGCTTCAGTTTCCTCAACTATGAAATGCAGATAATCATATTTTACTTCATCAAAGCTGTTATGGGGAGCATTACTTTAAAAAAAAATCCACTGCTGGTTCTCTCAATACCTAGACTAGTGCCTGGCACGAAGTTGACACTCAATATAGTACAAAGAATATTTTACATTTAATCTTCTCATTAGCCCTATCAATAGAGATTTATCATCTTCAATTTGGAAATGAGGAGAGTGAGGTTCAGAGATAAGTAACTCATCCAAGGTCGAATGGGGACAGAAACTTGGGTCTCGCTGATGTCAAAGATCCTTATTCTTAATCTTAACCACTATACCGCAGAGCTTTCTCATAAAAGGCAGTATGGTTAAGTGGGTAAAAGCTTGGACTCGGGAGCAAAACTGTGCAGGTTCAAATCCCACCGCAGCTGCTTCGCATCTATGACCCACCTGAGTTGTCTAGGTTTGGTATTCCTCCCTATTTTCATCCCTAAAGTAGGGAAACTAAGTACCGACCTCCAGACCGCTGCGGGGAGGGGGAAGAGTAAGGACAGGACGCTAATAAACGTAACCTCTGGGTAGGTTTGTTATTACTTGACAACATGTTTTCTGCCAACGTAAGCGAGTAATGACGCTAAGCCACAAGTCAAGCGCTGCAAGCAGAAGCGTCACCCGGTTTCTACTAAGCCGTCACCACAACCCTATGAGGTAGGAATTTCTATTATCCCCATTTCACAGATGAGGAAACTGTGGAGATCGCTAAGATCTCTTCTTTCTGCCTCAAGCCCAAGGAATTCTAAAGCTAACCCAGAGGAACAACCTTGTTTGTTTACTGACACCTCCTCGGACCGAATGGTCAGGGCCGTATCCGGAGCACAGAGTTGGCTCAGTAAACACTGAATGGTTGCCTGAATAAATGAATGAGGAATCCCGGGCCTCGCCGGGCAGAGGCTAATCCGGTTCAGCTGCGAAGAGGGGGGATCCGGCAGGCGCAGGTGCCCTCCCTGCCCATCCGAGCGGGCCGCCGATCCCGAGCCTCGCTGTCCAATGGGTTTCTGCTCCCTCGCGGGTGGTCAGACCCCCTTCTCACGCCCACCACGCAGTCCCTGCCGCGAGCCACCACCACACCCGACGCCGCGGACAGGTGTTTCTTCCGTAGGAGGCCTCCCAGGCCCGGGTGGGGCAGGTCGGCTGGACCCTGAGTCACCGCCGCCAGCGTCGGCCGCGGCCTCCCCAACTCCCAGGCGTCGGGTCGGGGAAGTCGGAGTCCGGGGTCGGCCTGGAGCCGGCTGCCCCTCCTCCCCGCCCGAATCCCGAGAGGCCTCCAGCCCCTCCGCACAGCGCGGCGCGGGCCTCCTTGGCCTACTCGGGAATCTAGCCCAGGCCCACGTCGTGAGTGCGGTCCGGCTCAAGCCCCAGCTCGGGCATTGCGAAGACAGGACTCACCTCTCCGCGGGGGCCGAGCGCGGACGGCGGCAACGGCCCAGTTACCTGCGGGCTGCAGAGGCGGCGGCGGCCCGGCTCTCCTCTCAGGCGGCGGCCATGTTACTGGTGGAGAAACTCCGGCGGACACGTGGGGGGAGCGAGCCGGCCCCAGCGCTTCCTCTTACCCACAATGCCCCGCCCCGGCGCACGCGGCTCCGCCCCCTCCGCCGCGCCATTCATGCAAGCCGTGAGCCCTGCCCTGCAGCAGGGGGCGCTGATGGCACGCGCAAAACTGAACCGGGAGTGTATGCAGCGGGGACAAAATGACAACAATCCTGGCAGCGGTGGGATTCGAACCCACGCCCCCGAAGAGACTGGAGCCTTAATCCAGCGCCTTAGACCGCTCGGCCACGCTACCTGGCTGCTGCTTGTTTATGCCAGAAAACTACTTAATGCTTATGCATTTGCATTTACTCTGGAAATTGCGAGGCGTTTTCGCTGAGGTTTTTTTTTTTTTTTTTTTTTTTTTGCTTAATGTGTGTTCAAGCTGATCCCTATAGAGTTATTTTAAAAAGTCGTGTTTTGGAAGATAAACACTTGCTCCAGTCTTTAGACCCAGGTTTTTTCCGAATAGGTATTAGAGCAAAAAGCGTTTTTAGAAACTGTACTCTGATTTGGATGGTTAACCCGGAGACCCCTGGTTAACCCACAAGTAATCCATACGACCCGGATTGGGTGTCTCCGGGAGAAGAAATTGATCTGATCAGAAACACGCACCAGGGGATCTGACGGCCAAACCCGGGAGCTGGTCTGGGCAGTTGTCTCTGAAAAATTATGTTTAATTTTTTACTTACACAAATATGCGAATTATTGCAAAATATTTAAACTATGCAGATAAGGTACAAATGCTCTTTGACCCTTGACTCGCATCCTAGGCCCCTCCGCAGAGGTAACTAACCATTATTATCAGTTTAATATGTGCTATGGTTTGAATGTGTCCCCCAAATTTCATGTGTTGGGAATGTAATCCCCAGTGTGGCAGTATTGTGTGGTGGGCCCTTTAAGAGGTGATTAGATCATGAGGGTGGAGCCCTCATGAATGGATTAATCTATTCATGGATTCATAGATTAATGGGTTAATGGATTAATGCGTTATCTTGGGAGGGGGACGGATGGCTTTATAAGAAGAGGGAGAGAGACCTTAACTAGCAAGGGAACAGCTCAGCACCCCCTCCATATGATGGCTTGTACTGCCTGGGGACTCTGCAGTTGTCCCCCACCAGCAAGAAGGCCCTCACCAGATGCACACTCTTGACCTTGGACTTCTCAGCCTCCATAACTCTAATAAATAACTTCCTTTTCTTTACAAATTACCCAGTTTCAGGTATTCTGTTATAAGCAACAGAAAATGGACTAAAACACTATATATCTTTCTAGATCTTTTGCTGTGAATTTATATGTTTATATCTATATGGATATATATAGATATATCCATAGAAGATAGCTTTGTTTTTATTGTGTATGGATTTGAACATGAATATTGTCACATTATTGATATAGATCTGCAATTGGCTGTTATTTTTCACCAGACTGTATTTTTAAATACCTATCCATGTGGATATGCAAAGATATTAAAAACAAAAATGCACAAAAATTACAAAGAAAAAAATTATCATCCATAGTGCCACCACCTGGCATTAAATTAATGACTTAGTATTGTGGCATTTTTTTCCTTTTCTTTTCTTTTTTTTTTTTTTTGATATGGAGTCTTGCTCTTGTTGTCCAGGCTGGAGGGCAGTGGCGCGATCCCCGCTCACTGCAACCTCCACCTCCTGGGTTCAAGCGTCTCTACTAAAAATACAAAAATTAGCCTAGCGTGGTGGCGCATGCCTGTAATCCCAGCTACTCGGGAGGCTAAAGCAGGAGAATCGCTTGAACCCGGGAGGCGGAGGTTGCAGCAAGCCGAGATCCCACCACTGCCCTCTAGCCTGGGCGACAGTGCGAAACTCCGTCTCTAAATAAATAAATAAATAAATAAATAAAATAAATAAATCGATCACACTATTACAAATAGAAATTATTAGACCATTACAAATAAAAATAAGGCCTCCTCCCATTCTCCCCTGTCTATAACTGTCATGAATTTGATGTGTATCTTTCCAATAATTTCTTACATTTTTACATATAAAATTTATGAATAACATATAAAATGGTTATCTGTATGTTTTTCATTTATATAAATGTTAGCACATTGTACTGATATCCTAAAACTTGCTTTTCTCATTTCAACAGTATTATTATTATTAAGAGAGTGTTGCTCTGTCACCCAGGCTAGAGTACAGTGGTGCAATCATAGCTTACTGTAGCCTAGACCTCCTGGGCTCAAGCCATCCTCCCACCTCAGCTTCCCAAGTAGCCAAGATTACAGGCATGAGCCACTGTGCCAGGCCCAACATTGTGTTTTTGAGGTCTGTTATGATGCCTATAGATCTAATTCATTCATTCCATGCCATGAACAACTTTTAAGTTGTTACTCAATTTTTGTCATTACACACAATATGGCAGGAAGTATCCTTGCACACGGCTCCTTGTCTTATATGTGGACATTTCTCTAGGGTATACACTAGAAATGAAATTGCTAGACTATATACTTTCCCTAGTATTATATAATAATAATATTAATAATAGGCTGGTCTCAGTGGCTCACTCCTATAATCCTAGCACTTTGGGAGACTGAGGTGGCAGGATCGCTTGATGCCAGGAGGTCAAGACCAGCCTAAGCAACATTGAGAAACCTTGTCTCTACCAAAAAACAAAAGAAAAGAAATTAGCCGGGCATGGTGGCATGTGCCTGTAGTCTCAGCTACTTGGGAGGCCGAGGTGAGAAGATCCTTTGAGCCAGGGAGGTCAAGTCTGCAGTGAGCCAAGATTCAGGCACTGCACTCCAGCCTGAGTGAGAGAGTGAGATCCTCTCTATATAGATATAGATATGCATATATTTTTCCATTTTGCCAAATTATATGACTTTTGATGACTTTTTTTTTTTCTATTTCTTCTCATGTTTTCTATTTCTTCCTGAGTCAACTTTGGCAAGTTGTCGTTTTCTGGGAAAACAAAGCCCCATTAATTGATTTTTCACATTTATTGGTGTAAGAAATCTCAAATCTCCCTCATATCTGAGGTTTTGTCCTCTATCATTCTCTATCGTTTCTCTTTCCCTCTGTCATTTACATGGATTACTTTCTCCATTAGTTCTGTTCAACACAGGGAGTGGAGTCAATGCTTAAGGTGACTGAATGGGGGAATTAGGCAGGAACTCTGCTAACGCTGGTGATGCTTTAGACACATCAAAAACTATATAAATCACACCTTTATAAGTAGAATTCTCGTTTTGCATTGACTGGTATTAGACTTTTCAGGGCCATGATTCAAGTTTCTGGCTAATATCCAGTTGGTACACACCCCTAACATTTGGGCATTTTATATCTTTCGTCTTCAATTCCTCCTTAGCCTGGCTTTTCCCCCCCTCCATCCACCACCTTTTCTTTTTTTAGAGACGGAGTCTTGCTCTGTTGCACAGGCTGGAGCACAGTGGTATGATCACAGCTCACTGCAGCCTTGACATCCTGGGCTCAAGTGATCCTCCCATCTCAGCCTCCCAAGTAGCTGGGACTAGAGGTATGCGCCACCACACTGGGCTAACTTTTGTATTTTTTGTAGAGACGGGGTCTTGCTTTGCTGCTTAGGCTGGTCTCAAGCTATCCTCCACCTCAGCCTCCCAAAGTGCTAGAATTACAGGAGTGAGCCACCACACCGGGCCATCCATCTACCTTTAACATATGTAATGATATGTAATGATATGCAAAGATTTTCTTGTGCTAGAAAAGTTTGTTGCTCTTCAAGACATTAAAAAAAAAATACAGAAGCAGCCATGGATTGAAGGCACAGGCTAGGCATTGTGGGGAGTTCAAAGCTGAATGAGGAATAAGCCCTTTAAGTCAATAGGAGTGTTTGTCATGGTATTTTAGTACCAGGAAGGACTTTTTGTGAGTTGGGTACTGGATTTTCCAAAAGGAAATATCCTCACAGTCAAGGATAATTGCTGGCATCTTTGCCCAGTCTGATTTTTCTAGGAACTGCCTGACCAGCCAGAGAGTGGGTCCCTGGCAGCCACCTTTGTGCTGCATGCCCCACCCCCACAGCCATGGCTAGTGGGTTCTACCGTTCTTCAGTGGACGTAGGATTCAGGTTGGACCAAATTCTCTCTTGAGAATGTGAACTGAGACTCAGTGAGTTACTGATTAGTTTTGTTTTTTGTTTTTTGTTTTGTTTTTTTGAGACAGAGTTTCGATCCATTGCCTAGGCTGGAGTGCACTGGCGTGATCTCGGCTCACTGCAACCTCTGCCTCCCAAGTTCAAGCAATTATCCTGCCTCAGCCTCCCAGGTAGTTGGGATTACAGATGCATGCCACCATGCTGGGCTAATTTTTTTGTATTTTTATTAGAGATGGGGCTTCACCATGTTGGCCAGGCTGGTTTCGAACCCATGACCTCAAGTGATCTGCCCGCCTCAGCTTCCCAGTGTTAGGATTACAGGCGTGAGCCCCCGCGCCCGGCCTGATTTGTTAATCTGACCGTGTTGCGTTGGAATTAGTCTCTGAGGCTGGCTAAAACTAGGAAGAAAGGGGGATTTTGCATGGCTATATTCTGTGAGGTGAGTTGGGGAGGTAGACAAAAGCCAGTGCATAGAAAAAGAGGGAATGAGAGAGTGAGAAGAGCAGAGTCAGGGAAATCCTGATGGTTTTCTGGCTTCCAGCTCCAGGACCTTCAAAGGCCCAGTGGGTTGTCCACTCTTGGAGGCATCCCTTTATCATTGTAATAAATTCCCTTTCTCTGCTAAAGCCCAATGCTACTTGGTAGCTGTCAACTGTAAACAATAACCCCCTCCCCCTTGCAAGGCAAAGGCTCAAATGAAGCTGTGTGTGTGTCTTTGTGTGTGTGTGTGTGTGTGTGTGCAATTTTTTTTTTTGAGACAAGTTCTTGCTCTGTTGCCCAGGCTGGAGTGCAGTGGCACAATCATTGCTCACTGCAGCCTTCACCTCCTGTGCTAAAGTGATCCTCCCATCTTAGCCTCCTTAGTTGCTGGGACTGCAGGAGTGTGACACCATGCCTGGCTACTTAAAATAAATTTTTTTTTTCACAGAGACAGGGGTCTCGCTATGTTGCCAGGGCTGGTCTTGAACTCCTAAGGCCGAGATATTTCTGCTAGAACATTCTGGAGCAACTCGTCTCTTCCTATGAACACATACTGAGCAGGATGCTTAATTAACAGGGAGCCTGCAGGGAAACAGCTGATCCTGGAAGGCACAGCACCCTTTTGAGAGTTTCTTACAGTCCAGCAGCCCCTTACACAGTTTTCTCATGACAATCAGACATGAAATCAATGAGCAAGAGATGCGGAATATTGCATCAGAACCCCTGGACCTACAGGGTCTCAGCAGCGGGATGCATGACAAGGGAGGGATGGGCTGAAACTCCGACTATTCTTTGTGTGCCTGTCCCTATATCATAAACACTAGGCTGTGGATAGTGGAAATGGGTGTGGGGTCTCAGTCCTGGATCCCTTCTATTCTTTCCTCTATTCTTTCCCATAAACGGAAAATGTTCCCAAACCTGGCTTGAGACCAAATCTTTCTGTAAGAACCTCCTTCTGGAAAGAAACTAGCATTTCTGATAAATGCTCGAGTATTGCGCATTTTTCTTTTGAAATTTAAGAGCATTGAGATTTGCACTGGGAAACTAGCTTTCTACTCACTCAGTTGATGGTCATTTGTCAGTCAAGAGTGCAGTGACCTTTAACGGAACATTCTTTTCTTTTCTATTTTGTCTAACAGTGATTATCTAATCATTTTCTTCTCCTATAAAATGTCTCTATCAAGATAGAGGTCAGAAGAGTAGCCAACATTTTTTGGGGTGGGGAGAGGGTGTATTGCCTGGGAGGGGGCCCAGGGGGGCTTCTGTAGTCCTGCAGATGTTCTAATATCTTGAATTGGGTTGTTAAGACACAGATGTGTACAAATGTAAAAATGCATCAACCTGTATACTTAAGAGCGTGCAGTTTAATCTACATAGGTAGAGTGTAATAAAAAATAAATTTTTAGAAAATGTCCCTACCAAGTATGAATTGTTGAATTCCCAGTGGGTTTACACTTGCAGCAAGACTGTAATTTTTTTTTTTTTTTAAGAGATGGGCTTTCACCATGTTGACCAGGCTGGTCTCGAACTCCTGGACTCAAGCAATCCTCCCATCTTGGCCTCCCAAAGTGCCAGGGTTACAGGTGTGAGCCACCACGCTTGGTCAAGACTGTAATAAAATTTTGACGTATGCTGTAACAAAACCATCAGAAAAGTTTTATTAACTTTTATCTTTTTTTTTTTTTTTTTTTTAAATGGAGTCTCATTCTGTCACCCAGGCTGGGGTACAGTTGCATGATCTCGGCTTACTGCAACCTCTGCCTCCTGGGCTCAAGTGATTCTCCCGCCTCAGCCTGGCTAATTTTTGTATTTTTAGTAGAGATGGTGTTTCACCATGTTGGCCAGGCTGGGCTCTAACTCCCGACCTCAAGTGATCTGCCCACCTTGGCCTCCCAAAGTGCTGGGATTACAGGCATGAGCCATGGTGCCAGGCCTCCTCATGCCAGTTTCTCAGCCTTGCAGGGCTTGTTCAGCAATGAAAATTGGGTGTTTCTCAGATTTCTCTACTGCTGATCTAGGATCCGGACTTCTTGGGTCTGTTAATTCAGTTACAGTCTACCTACTTTCCAGCACCCAAAACTTGCTGTTCAATCCTCTTTCTCTTCATCCTCACGGGCTTATGCTATTTAAAAACAAACAAACAAACAAAAAGAATCCACTTCCTGTCATTGCAGTGGGGATTTAGGAACAAGTGGACCTAAATATGTATGTTCAACCTACCATGCATAGTTATACTAATGTTCAAATTTCTTAAAATTAAAAAAAAATAGCTTAAAACCAAAAGATCAACTGGTAACCAAGATTTTTTTTAAGCTTGGAATTAAAAAAGCACTTTAGGCTGGGCGTGGTGGCTCACGCCTGTAATCCCAGCACTTTGGGAGGCGGAGGTGAGTGGATCACCTGAGGCCAGGAGTTTGAGACCAGCCTGGCCAACATGGTGAAACCCTGTCTGTACTAAAAATACAGAAATTAGCCAGGCATGGTGGTGTGCGCCTGTACTGCCATGCCAACTACTAGGGAGGTCGAGGCGGGAAAATCAGTTGAACCTGGGAGGCGGAGGTTGCAGTGAGTTGAGATCGCACTACTGCACTCCAGCCTGGGTGACAGAATGAGACCGTGTCTTAAAATAAATAAATAAATAAAAATGTAAAAAGCACTTTACCATGTATTATCTTCTCTGAAGCTTACAACTGTGTAATGGTAAAAATTATTCTTTAGGCTGGGCACGGTGGCTCACGCCTTCAATTCGAGCAGTTTGGGAGGCCAAGGCAGGTGCATTGCTCGAGCCCAGGAGTTCGAGACCAGCCTGGGCATGATGGCAAAACCCTGTCTCCAGTGAAAGAAAGAAAAAAAACAAGACGAAACACAACCCGCCCCCCTCCAAAATTAGCCGGGCATGGTGGTGCTCACCTGTAGTCCCAGCTGCTCGTGAGGAGGCTGAGGTGGGAGGATAACTTGAACCTCGGAGGCAGAGGTTGCAGTGAGCCAAGATCTTGCCACTGCACTCTAGCCTGGGCAACAGAGTGAAACTGTCTGAAAAACAAACAGAAAAACTCTATGTTTTATAGATGAGCAAATGAATAAACGAGAGGTTCTAATACTTTCTCTAAAGCAAACTGACAGCAGACGAGCCAAATCTGGAAGGCTTTTAAGAGTTACTAGAATTTATTACAAATGTTAAAGAACAGAAGGCCTTGCATTAAAAGAAAAAAAAAGTTAGCAGCTCTTGAAAAATTGGAAAATAGGGTAATGTTGAGCCCACGCTTCCCATGGCTGCCCCTTTCGGATGGGGTATAGCCTTCTGGTCAACTCCTGCCTGCAGCAGCTTTTATTATTATTTATTTTTTTGAGACAGTGTCTTGCTTTGTCACGGAGGCTGGAGTGCAGTGGCGTGATCTCAGCTCACTGCAAGCTCCGCCTCCCGGGTTCACGCCTTTCTCCTGCCTCAGCCTCTCAAGTAGCTGGGACTACAGGCGCCTGCCACCATGCCTGGCTTTTTTTCTTTTTGTATTTTTAGTAGAGACGGGGTTTCACCATGTTAGTCAGGATGGTCTCGATCTACTGACCTCGTGATCCGCCTGCCTCGGCCTCCCAAAGTGCTGGGATTACAGGCGTGAGCCACCACGCCCGACCCCCCCCCCCCCCACTTTTTTTTTTTGAGCTGGAGTTTTGCTCTTGTTGCCCAGGCTGGAGTGCAATGGCAGGATCTGGGCTCACTGCAACCTCCATCTCCCGGCTTTAAGCAATTCTCCTGTCTCAGCCTCCTGAGCAGATAGGACTACAGGTTTGCACCACCATGCCTGGCTAATTTTTGTATTTTTAGTAGAGACAGGGTTTCATCATGTTGGCCAGGCTGGTCTCGAACTCTTGACCTCAGGTGATCCCGCCCGCCTCGGCCTCCCAAAGTGCTGGGATTACAGGCGTGAGCCACCACGCCTGGCCATTTTTTTTTTTTTTTTTAAACCAGGAGACATTTGAGTCTGAGACAGGAAAGAAAGAAAACACTTTATTTGTAAAGAGAAAATGGAACTTAGTACATATGCCAAAATAAATCTGTAATGCAGGCCACTTCTCTGGGCCCCATCTTGAGTAGGTTAAAGGGTTACCTTAGAGACTAGAAACACAATTAAGAGGCACAAATCCACACGGAGAATATGCATATTTTGTTTCTTTTCCCCCAAAAACAAGCTGCATATACTTGTGTAAACACTTGTTGATTTGTAAAACATGTCTAGTACTGCAGACAAATGTGCTGGGATGAAAGGAAATAAAAGCCATGAAAACAGGGCCAGGTGCAGTGGCTCACGCCTATAACCCCACTGCTTTGGGAGGCTGAGGTGGGAGGATCACTTGAGGCCAAGGAGTTCAAGCCAGCCTGGACAACATAGTGAGACTCTGTCTCTGCAAAAAAAATAATTCTAAAAAATTAGCCAGGCGTGGCTTGGCATGGTGGCTCATGCCTGTAATCCCAGCACTTTGGGAGGCTGAGGCAGGTGGATCATCTAATGTCAGGAGTTCAAAACCAGCCTGGCCAACATGGTGAAACCCCCATCTCTACTAAAAATACAAACATTAGCTGGGCATGGTGGTGGGCGCCTGTAGTCCCAGCTACTCGGAGGCCGAGACAGGGAGAATCACTTGAACCTGGGAGGCAGAGGTTGCAGTGAGCCAAGACGTGCCATTGCACTCCAACCTGGGCAACAGAGCGAGACTCCATCTCAAAAAAAAAAAAAAAAATTGGCCAGGTGTGATGGTGCACATCTGTAGTTTTAGCTACTTGAGAGGCTGAGGCAGGAGGATCACTGGAGCCCAGGAGGTTGAGCCTACAATGAGTTATGATCATGCCACTGCACTCCAGCCTGAGTAACAAAGTGAGATCTTGTGTCTTAAAAAAACAAAAGCCACTAAAATAGCAACAAGAGCAGTTTACTTGGCTTGGAGGTCAAAGCTGCATTTGATAAATTCCGAGTGTCTTTGGTCAGGGGGAGAACAGATATTCAGGAACACTGGGGTTTGGGAGTTTTCTTTCTTACACCCATAAAGCCATCTGTCCATTCATTCATTTTTTTCTCTTGCCTATAGCAAAACTGAAAGGGCCATTAAACTCCAGTTTAACTTTTATTCCCAAGATCCTCTAAATAGCAGCAGCTCTCAAGTCCCAGCTCCAGCTTAGTGCCTTGCTAGCAGTGACACTGTGAAAAAAAATCTAGCTGGCAGAACCTTGGTTTCTCCATTTGTGAAATGAAAGTACTGGATGATAATCCTGACTCTGCCAATTTCCTGGACTTTCACCTGCTTCTTGCGCTTGAAGATGGTCTCTGATATTGTCCCAGTTGGGCTGGAATGTCCTGGTTTTCCGTTTGGTTTTTGGCATGTCCAGCATTTGTGGAAAAAGAAGATGTCCTATCTTCAGAAGGCACAAAACTAGATTTTGTTTTGTTTTGTTTTTTTGTTTTGAGACGGAGTCTCACTCTGTCGCCCAGGCTGGAGTGCAGTGGCACAATCTCGGCTCACTGCAACCTCTGCCTCCTGGGTTCAAGCGATTCTCCTGCCTCAGCCTCCCGAGTAGCTGACTTCAGGTGATCGCCCGCCTCAGCCTCCCAAAGTGCTAAGATTACAGGTGTGAGCCACTGCACCCGGCCCAAACTTGGTTTTGAAGGTGGAATAAGTTCTCCTAGCTCAGAAGGATCTCAACCTCTTGCAGGTTACTTTTCACTTTTAAGGGCCCTTTAAGAAGCATTTGCTTAGCTCTATATCCAGGCCATCTCTCCCTCCCCGAAGAGCAACAGACCAGCAACTGACATTAAGGTCACATGGGTGGGTGGGGAGTAGAATTGGGGGGGTGACAGTTCCAGCCAATCCAGACAATGAATCATTAATTGTTTGGAGGAACCAGAGCCTCAAAGGGTGAGTGCACTGACTAGGGCTGGCTCTCCATCTGTTCACACATTTGTTGAGTGCCTACTCTATGCCAAAGCACTGTGTTTTGGTGCCCTGGGGAGCACAAAATTGAGATAGCTCCTGCCCTCAGGGCTTCATAAAGTAGCTCTCAGTCAAGGGTTAGAGCAAGGGTTGACCAACTACAGCCCAAGAGGGCCACCTGTTTGTGTAAATAAAGTTTTATTGGAACACCAGCCACACTCATTCGTGTTCATGTAGTGTCTATGGCAGCTTTTACAACAGCAGGGTTGAGCATTTGCAGCAGAGGCCATATGGCCTGCAAAGCCTAAAATCTTCACTTTCTACCCCTTTACAAAAAAGTTTGCCAATTCCTGCTAGAGAAGAGATAACATACAACTAAGAACTTAAACGAGTGATCAGGGAACACAAATTATTTACATAATAAAATTTCAGAGAGGGGGGCTAGCTGAATTTAAAAAGCATGAATTACATCAGGCTTGATTACTGTGAAGAGATAAGTCAACTTAAAGTTACTTACATTTAACATACAATTTATATGCACTGGTTTAAAACATGCACACACACACACACAAAATGTAACACAAGCCAACTACTGATCTGGTACAGATGACAAAAGGGTGATCAGTTCCAACTTCAAAAGGAAAACTGGCTATGATGAGTCCATATTGAAAAAGCCACTGTCATTTATGGGTGGTCTAAGGGATTTTTTTCAAGGGTAATTTCACCTGCTTCATTGTTCATTTAAAGGTACACACTGAACTTTGGAACTAACGCTTGCATGGGTTCATGCCTCCAAAGCAGTCAACACTAAAGTGTTGGCTGGGCTCAGTGGCTCCTGCCTGTAATCCCAGCACTTTGGGAGACTGAGGCGGGAGGCTCACTTAAGCCCAGGAATTCGAGACCAGCCTGGGCAACACAGTGAGACCCCATCTCTATTTCAAAAATTATAAAATAATAAAAAGAAAACAATCTCTCTGCATAAGCAACAACAACAAACCCCACTAAGGTGTTGAAGGACCCATTTTAATGAATAGTTAAGAATGGTTTGTATGTTATACTCTGCTTTTTTATGTTTTGACTTTTAAACAAAGAAAAAGAGGCTGCTTTCGCATTTAGGGTTGATCAAAGCAGTCTGTCTTTTTTTTTTTTTTTTGGTAGAGACAGGGTCTCGCCATGTTTACCCAGGCTGGTCTTGAAGTCCTGAGCTCAAGCAATCCTCCCACCTTGGCCCCCCAAAGTGCTGAGATTACAGGCGGGAGCCACCGCACCTAGCATCTTTGCTATTTGAAACATCAAATGAAATCATACTAATGTGAGAGCTGAATTCCATTGAAAGGAAAAGCTCATTAAATAACAATCACCATTGTCTGGCCCTGGGGAGACTACTGGAATTAATGAGTGTTTATAGTTCTTGCCCTCTCATCCTCAAACATCTTAGATAAAATCCCAAGAGACTGCTGCTGAAAGCGTCCTGCTGTAAATTACAAGAAAATCAGCCCAGCTTCAAGCAGAAAATGCCAAGGACCAGGGCTGGGGAGCAGATTTCACGTAAGAACATCCAGACGCTAAGAAAACACCGAGCAATACTATATAAGAGACATTGCAGTCACGTTGTGGGAGCTGCCACTGAGATACAGAGTGCATGTCTGCTTGGAGAAAAGGCTTCGACGTTCCAAGCCGCTGTCCTTACGTGTAAAAGCTTTGAGGTGCACCCTCTTCCACACTAGCTGATGTAGGAGTTAGAGGTAGTAAATGTGTGCATACAAAACTCAAACCTGTTTTGAAAAGCCCACCGTAGAAAGCATGCTTAAAAAACGGAATTCGGCTGTACGCCAGAAAATCAGTAGCATTATGGAAAGAAATTAAACTAGAGTTTAAAAAACAGCCAATATGCAGGCCCTTCCCCATGGTAGAAGGGAGCCTGGGTATTGTGCAATCTCATACCCACTGAAAAAATGCCACGCGTGCCTCTAAATGCTCTGAGAAAGAATGCTTTGCACTAAGCCACAGCAATATACACCCCGTGACTTAGGAAAGCCAGCGTGCAGTGCTTCATTTCTCATCCCGATGCACAAAACACAGGGCTCCATGGGCCCGACATTTCAGTCCAGCCTGAAAAGACTAGTGAGCAGAGCCCTAAAATTGTCCATTCAAGGCAAAAAGCACTTTCTTTTATCTCGTGACAAAAAAAAAAAAGAAATAAAAATGAAAATAGAACCACAAAATAGGCAGGCATGGTGGCTCACACCTGTAATCCCAGCACTTTGGGAGGCTGAGGTGGGTGGATCACCTGAGATTAGGAGTTCGAGACCAGCCTGGCCAACATGGTGAAACCCCATCTCTACTAAAAATGCAAAAATTAGCTGAGTATGGTGGTGTGTACCAGTAATCCCAGCTACTTGGGAGGCTGAGGCAGTAGAATCACTTGAACCCAGGAGGTGGAGGTTGCAGTGAGCTGAGATCACGTCATTGTACTCCAGCCTGGGTGACAAAGCAAGACTCTGTCTCAAAAAAGAAAACAAACAAACAACAACAAAAAAAACCACCACAAAACAGTATGTTGGTTCATTAGGCTGCTTCTTCAAGCCCCACTTCCCCAAAATACTGCCCTAAGAGACAGCTATAGAGTCTCTGCTGGTAGCTGCCAAGTAGCAAAGACATTTTTCAAGAGTCAAAAAATGAAATATAAAATTTGATTTACAACACACTAAAAATGCTTCCCCTCCCCAAACTAAATAAGTTGTTGTTGTTTTTTTAGTCTTTCCTCCTAGCCCGTTTGCTTGGGACTAGCCGGCAGTGATTTTCCTGGTTACTCCTCCATCTGGGCCCAGGCCTCTTCAGCCTTTTGGTAGTACTGGTTGGCCAGCCGGCCCTTCATGGCTTCCATCGCTGCCTCTGCTGCCTGGGTATACAAGTCCCCTGAAAGACAGCAAAGCGGGGGCACAAAGAGGTGAACCACCTGTTGTTTTTGCCAGCCCAGTGTCCCCCATCACCCTTCCCAGAAGAACACCCTGAGGTTTCCTTAAGAACTCAAACTACTCCGTGTGTCCTCTCCCCTCCAGGTGTTCCGGACGGGGCTCTAAAGGTGGGCCTGTGATAAAATCTGGCCAATCATAGCACTCCTCCCATCCCCCACCAAGCTACAGCAATTGGTCCAGATTTAGTCATGGCCAGTCAGAGTAAGCCATCTAAACAACTACTGTTGGTTTGGGGTATGTAGATGATTGAGTTTGAGCCAATGAGAATCAGGCTGAGAACTAATTTGAGCCAATGAGAATCAGGGTGAGAACTTTTGCAGAACTAAGTGGGGATGTGCAAAGGTGGAAGAAATAAAGACTTATGAACAGCTTCATGTCAGCTAGGTCAGGTTTTACCAAGTGAATTTGTGCAAAACATACAAATATACTTCGGGTTTTTGGAGCTTTTTGGATTTAGAAATTTCAAATAAAGATTATAGATTTGCATCATTCTTCTTCTTTTTTTTTTTTTTTTGTTTTTTTTTGTTTTTGAGATGGAGTCTCACTCTGTTACCCAGGCTGGAGTCCAGTGGCGGGATCTCAGCTCACTGTCACCACTGCCTCTGGGGTTCAAGCAATTCTCCTGCCTCAGCCTCCTGAGTAGCTGGGATTACAGGCACCTACCACCACGCCCAGCTAATTTTTGTATTTTTAGTAGAGATGGGGTTTCACCATGTTGCCCAGCCTGGTCTCGATCTCCTGACCTCAGGTGATCCGCCTGCCTCGGCCTCCCAAAGTGCTGGGATTACAGGCGTGAGCCACTGCCCAGCCTAGATTTGCATTATTCTTTGTTAATTTTTAAAATATAACTTAAAAACTTTTAAAACTTAGCCTCATCCTCTACCTGTGAAATTAGGAACTTAGTATGTTTATTATATGTTAGAGACTGAATGCTGTGTCCCCACTGGGCTCCCCATCCACAAATTTGTATGTTGAACTCTTCATTCACAACGTAACCGCACTGCATTTGGAGACACACAGTCTGTGTCTTCGTCCATTTTATGTTGCTATGACAGAATTCCACAGACTAGATAATTTATAATGAAAAGAAATTTATTTGGCTCACAGTTCTAGAGCCTGGGAAGTCCAAGAGCATAGCACCAGCATCTGGCACAGGCCTTGGCGCTGCATCATCCCATGCCAGAAGGCGAAGAGCAAGAGGGGGCCAAATTTGCTTTTATAACAAAGCTACTTTTGTGATGACTGACCAATTTGCATAACAACATTAATCACCTCTTAACAGTCCCACCTCTTGACACCTTCACAATGGTGATTACAGTTCACCATGAGACTTGGAGGGGACGTTCATACTCCAGCAGCCTGTGAGAAGGTGATAAAGCTTAAATGAGGTCATAAGGGTGGGGCCCTAATCACACAGAGCTCATGCCCTTTTAGGAAGCAAAAGAGACAGCAGAGCTCTCTTGCTGTCTCCCCACTTGCATCCAGGAGAAAGGTCATGTGAGGACACAGTGAGAAAGCTGTTTTCTACAAGCCAGAAACCAAACTGGCCAGCACCTTGATCTTGGAATTCCCAGCCTCCAGAACTGGGAGAAATAATTTTTTGTGTGTGTTTTTTGAGACAGGGTCTCACTCTGTTGCCCAGGCTGAAGTGCGGTGGAATGATCATGGCTCACTGCGTGTGCCACCACACTCAGTTAATTAAAACAATTTCTTTTGTAGAGGTGAGGTTTACCTATGTTGCTCAGGCTGGTCTTGAACTCCTAGACTCAAGTGATCCTCCCATCTTGGCCTCCCAAAGTGCTGGGATTACAGGCATGAGCCACTGTGCCCAGCAATTTTTGTAGTTTAAACCACCCACTCTATAGTATTTTGTTTTGGCAGCCCAAGAAGACTAATACATTATGTAACAGAAAAAAATATATATAACTTGTCTATCAACTGATGAATGGATAAACAAAGGCTATATATCCACACAATGGAATATTATGTAGTAATAAGAAGGAATGAAGTACTGATAACATGCTTCAACACAGATGAATCTTGAAAAAGTTATGCTAAATGAAAGAAGCAGATACAAAAAGCCACAAATTGTATACTCCCAGTTATATAAAATCTCCAGAATAGGCAAATCTATAGGGACAAAAAGTATAGTGGTTGCTAGGTTGGGGGAGGACTGCTAACTGGTACGGGATTTCTTTTTGGGGTGATGGAAATGTTCTGGAATTACATAGCAGTGATGATTGTACAATATTATGACTACACTAAAACCCACTAGGGCCAGGTGCAGTGGTTCACATCTGTAATCCAAAGACTTTGGGAAGCCAAGGCAGGGGATTGCTTGAGGCTAGGAGTTCAAGACCAGCCTGGGCAACATAGCAAGACTCTGTCACTACAAAAAACTTTTAAAAATTGGCTGGGTGTGGAAGCAAGTGCCTGTAGTCCCAGCTGTTTGGGAGGCTGAGGCAGGAGAATTGCTTGAGCATAGGAGTTCCAGGCTGGAGTGAGCCATGATTGTGCCACTGCACTCCAGCCTGAGTGACACAGTGAGATTCTATTTCAAAGAAAAAAAAAGAAAAGGAAAGGAGGCCAGGCATGGTGGCTCACACATATAATCCCAACACTTTGGGAGGCTGAGGCGGGCAGATCACCTGAGGTCAGGAGTTCAAGACCAGTCTGGCCAACATGGTGAAACCCCATCTCTACTAAAAATAGAAAAATTAGCTGGATGTGTGCCTGTAGTCCCAGCTATGCAGGAGGCTGAGGCACGAGAATCACCTGAACCTGGGAGGTGAAGGTTGCAGGGAGCAGAGATGGCCCACTCCAGCCAGGGCTACAAGAGTGAAACTCTGGGCCAGGTGTGGTGGCTCATGCCTGTAATCCAGCACTTTGGGAGGCCGAGGTGGGCCGATCGCTTGAGGTCAGGAGTTTGAGACCAGCCTGGCCAACATGGCGAAACCCTGTCTCTACTAAAAATACAAAAATCAGCTGTGCATGGTGGCACACCTGTAATCCCAGCTACTCAGGAGGCTGAGGCAGGAGAATCGCTGGAACTCGCGAGGTGGAGGCTGCAGTGAGCCGAGATTATGCTGTTGCACTCCAGTCTGGGCGATAGAGTGAGACTCCGTCTCAAAAAAAAAAAAAAAAAAAAAGAAAGAAAAGGAAAAAGAAACCCCCCTACTAAACTGTATACTTTAAGATGGTGAATTTTGTTATGAAAATCTCAATTCAGTTTTTAAAATTGCAAAAAACCCCTACAAAACCATAATATATAACCATTAAAATAACAATGTTCATCTTCATACTAGCTCCATAAATTCCCCTCCCTGGAGGAGAAGATTCAGCCTGTCATCTTGTCATAAATAACCCCCAGTGGAATGGAAATTAGGTCCCTCCCTGCCCGGCCCTGTTGCAGCCCAGGGACAGGTCTGCCAGGCCCTACCTGATCTCTGCGGGTCCTTCTCCAGCCCGTAGCCTCCTGTGAACAGCATCTCGGCCTCCCTGGCCAGCATCGTGTACCGGGGCTCGTCCTGCATTCCGTCGTACTCACCGCCCTCATCACAGTCTGTCATCTCCAGGGCAGCGTTGTACCAGTGCAGGGCCTCTAGCCAGTCTTGGCACCTTGCCAGGAGATACAGAGGGAAAGGTGGAGGTTACCATGGCAACAGGGCGGTGGGAGGAGGGCCTTCCAGCAGGAGGGTCGAGTCAGGGATCCCAGCAGGGCCACCACCTATGGTTCATGACCTACCTTGCCCAAGGCCAATACATCTATGAGGCACCTTCATATTGTGATATTCATTCATCCATTCATTCACTCATTCATTCATTCATTTTTGAGACAGAGTCTTGCTGGAGTGCAGTGGTGCAATCTCGGCCCACTGCAGCCTCCACCTCTCAAGTTCAAGCAATTCTCCTGTCTCAGCCTCCTGAGTAGCTGGGATTACAGGTGCGTGCCACCACGCCCAGCTAATTTTTTGTATCTTTAGTAAAGACGGCATTTCACCATGTTGGCCAGGCTGGTCTCGAACTCCTAACTTTGAGTGATCCACCTGCCTCGGCCTCCCAAAGTGCTGGGATTACAGGCATGAGCCACTGTGCTTGGCCAATATTTATTAAGAGAGCAGTTGACCAGCCCAGGCAACATAGAGAGACCCTGTCTCTACAAAAAAACAAAAACAAAAAAAACAGTGACTATAGTCAAAAATAATGTAATTGTATATTTTAAAATAACCAGAAGAGTATAAATAGATTACACATTCCATGCCCATATCAAAACAGCTCGTGTAACCCATATACACACTTACTATGTACTCACAAAAATTAAAAAATACAATAAACACACAAAAAGCTGGGTGTGGTGATGGACACCTGTAGTCCCAGCTACTCCGGAGGCTGAGGTGGGAGGATAGCTTGAGCCCAGGAGTTAGAGGCTGCAGTGAGCTATGATCATGCCACTGCTCTCCAGCCTGGGCAATAGAGTATGACCCTGTGTTTAAAAAAAAAAAAAAAAAAAAAGAGCAGTCAAGTTGCTTTCCTTAATAAAATCAGTATATTACAACAATTTTCCCATAGATGAAAGTAAAGGGCAGCTTAGCTAGGACACCCCCTTGAGGAAGGGGCCCATTTTTATAGTCTGCACAGAGGCAGCCATGAGCTAGCATTAGCAATGGCTGAGTGTCCTAGCTAAGCTGCCCTCTGACTTGTAGGGAAGTGGGTTGGGGGCAAGGTCCTCTGCAGAGGCCTCTTGAGCCATCTGCACTAATGGCAATCACCGTATGCTCTGCTGTGCCGGCTAGCTGTGAATTTTGTTATGCAAAATTGCCTCCAGCACAATGCAGAACTCACCCCAGAATAGCTCAGTCTCCTTTTCCAGCTCTGCTCCTTGACCCTCAACTCCTCCTACTGCAGCCCATGTATGGCCAAACCAGCCAGGGCACACACAGGTTCCAGCCAAACCCACACACTACAGAATACACAGCAAAGAGGGTGGAGGGCTCTTTTTCTTTGGGTGTAATCCGTGTGAGTAACTATTTATAGTACATTAGGAAAGAGCAAATACAGCAACACAGATAAGCAGGCCTGTGGGTCTCGTGAAACATTCCAGGAGCAATAGGTCTGATGACTTGCTGTCCCTGCCTTGCTGGTGCCCTCTGAGGCCTTGTCTGACAGGCGCTGCCCTCCAGGATGGTCTCCTGTTCATCTACCTTTGCACCAGGCTCACCGGCTGCTGTCCATTCCCCAAACATGCCCGCTCCTGCCTGCTCTGTGCCCCTTGCACCCGCTGTTCCCTAACCTTGGAAGATTCTTCCTCCAACTCTTTCTGCACCTGGCTCCTTGCTCTGGTTGGAACGTGTGTCCCCTCCAAAACCCATGTTGAGATTTGCTTGCCATTGTGAGATATTAGGAGGCGGGATCTTTGAGAGGTGATTGGGCTTTGATGGTTCTGCCCTCATGAATGGATTTCTGCCATTATGAGGAAAGTGGATTTGTTATAAAAGGGCGAGTTCAGCCCCCTTTTGCTCTCTCTTTTTTCTTTTCTTGAGATAGGGTTTCACTCTGTTGCCCAGGCAGGAATACAGTGGCACAATCATAGCTCACTGCAGCCTCAAAGTCCTGGGCTCCAGCAATCCTCCCATTTTAACCTCCTGAGTAGCTGGGATGACAGGGGCATGTCACCATGGCCGGCTAATTTTTAAAATTTTTTTATAGAGACACACTCTTACCAGGTTGCCCAAGCTGGTCTTGAACTCCTGGACTCAAGTGATTTTCCTGCTTCAGCCTCCCAAAGTGCTGGGATTACAGGCATAAGCCACTGTGCTTGACCTGCTCTCCCTCTCTTTCCTTCCCTTCTGCCATGTGATGACACAGCAAGAAGGCCCATGCAAGATGCCGGCATATTGATATTAGACTTCCCAGCCTCCAGAACTAAGAGCCAGCAAATTTCTGTTCATGAGAAATTCCCTAGCCTCAGGTATTCTGTTACCAGCATAGAACAGGATAAGACACTCATCATCCCTCCAATCTCAGCTCACATATCACCTCTTTAGAGATTCTGCCCCCAAACACTGTTTCTTACAACTACCAAAATCTTTAATTCTCCTTATTCACTTGTTTATCATGGTGTCCCCTGACTAGAATGTAAGCCCCATGAAGGCAGGAGACCCTTGTCTGTTTTGCTGTATTTGTCTACTGCATTCCCAGGGTCTGGCAAACAGCATAGTCTCAATAAATGTCTGGTAAATGAAAAAACGCAAGCAAGTGGCTGGCTGGGATGGTGCTCAGGAAATAACCTTGACTTTATCTTATTAAAAAATGGCCAGATATGGCTCATGCCTGTGATCCCAGCACTTTGGGAGGCCTAGGTTGGAGGATCTCTTGAGCCCAGGAGTTTGAGACCAGCCTGGGCAACATGGCAAAACCCCAGCTCTACAAACAATACAAGTTAGTTGAGTATGGTGGTGCATGCCTGTGGTCCCAGCTACTCGAGAGGCTGAGGCGGGAGGATAGCCTGAGCCTGAGAGGTTGAGACTACAGTGAGCTATGATTACGCCATCGCACTCTAGCCTGGGTGACAGAGCAAGACCATATCTCAAATAAATAAATAGGTAAATAAATAAAAGTTAAATTTAAAAAATGGACCATTTGAAAATTATTGGTGACATGCTCAACAACCTTTTTTTTGTTTCGTTTTTGTTTTTGTTTAAGACAGCGTTTCATGCTTGTTGCCCAGGCTGGAGTGGAATGATGTGATCTTGGCTCACGGCAACCTCCGCCTCCTGGGTTTAAGTGATTCTTCTCCCTCAACCTCCCAAGTAGCTGAAGTAGCTGGGATTACAGGCATCTGCCCTCACACCCAGCTAATTTTGCATTTTTAGTAGAGATGGGGTTTCAGCGTGTTGTTCAGGTTGGTCTCAATCTCTTGACCTCGTGATCCACCCGCCTCAGCCTCCCAAAGTGTTAGGATTACAGGCATGAGCCACCATGCTGGGCTGGGTTTTAACACTGACTAGGAGACACTAGACTAGATTATTTCTCTTCTTTCTGCTCTGACCTTCCCTGGTCTTAAAGGGCAAAGCAAAATTGGCCTGAAAACATTATATGGGAAAGGTCTAATCGCTGAGCCCTGCCCACCCCAACCCGCTGCTATCCCATTGGCAAGGGCGTCCATCCTTCCTTGGTGTTTCCAGCATCTTCTCCTTCCCCTATTGGATGGTAACTTCTGGGGCCTGAATCCCTTAAATGCAAATTTGGGCCTGCACAGAGCCCTGCCTTACCCATAGCTGGCCCTTAATTAATGTTCTTTGCATGGGAGGGGTTGGAACTGCTTTGAATAAGGAAGAAGAATAAGGAAATGACTAGAGCAGAAGCAATAAAGAAATACTTTTGATAGATTTAACTAAATAAATATTAAAAACCAGTGTGTCCCCAAACCCAGTAAACAATGGTCATTATGTGGCATCTGTGCCCTCCCTCTATCTATGGTAGACATAGCTGGAAAAAAAAAAAAAAAAAAAGTCTTTTAAAATGAAATGTGGCCAGGAACAGCAGCTTGCACTTATAATACCAGCACTTTGGGAGGCTGAGGTAGGAGGATTGCTTGAGGCCAGGAGTTTGAGACCAGCCTGGGCATCATAGCAAGTCCTTGTTTCTACAAAAAATTATAAAAATTAGCCAGGTAGGGTGGCACATGCCTATGGTCCCAGCTACGCAGGAGGCTTAAGCAGGAGGATCACTTGAGCCCAGAAGGTCAAAGCTGCAGTTAGCTATGATCACACCACTGCACTCCAGCCTGGGTGACAGAGAGACCCTGTCTCAAAAATAAATAGATAGATAGATAAAAAATAGGCCAGGCATGGTGGCTCACATCTGTAATCCCAGCACTTTGGGAGGCAGGCGGGATTACCTGAGGTCAGGAGTTCGAGACAAGCCTGGCCAACATGGTGAAACCCTGTCTCTATTAAAAATACAAAATTTAGCTGGGTGTCATGATGCACATCTGTAGTTCCAGCTACTGGGGAGGCTGAGGCAGGAGAATCCATTGAACCTGGGAGGTGGAGATTGCAGTGAGCTGAGGTCACGCCATTGCACTCCAGCCTGGGAGACAGAGAAAGACTCTATCTCAAAACTAAAATAAAAAAGCAGAGCAGTGGCTCAGGTCTGTAATCCCAGCACTTTGGGAGGCAGAGGCAGGTAGACTGCCTGAGGTTAGGAGTTCGAGACCAACCTGGCCAACATGGTGAAATCTTGTCTCTATTTAAAATATAAAAATTAGCAGAGTACAGTGGCAGGCACCTGTAATACCAGCTACTTGGGAGGCTGAGGCAGGAGAATCACTTGAACCCGGGAGGTGGAGGTTGCAGTGAGCTGAGGTTGCACCAGTGCATTCAAGCCTGTTCAACAGAGTGAGAGTCCATCTCAAAAATAAATAAATAATAATAATAATAATTAAAAAATAAAAATAAAAAATAAAGAGAAAAGTATACCAAAGGGTTAATAGCCTCAATATATAAAGAACTTTTACAAATCAATAAAAACCTATCACCTCAAATAGAAATAAAAGGTAGACAAAGGCCAGGAAGAGAAAGCACAGATGTAAATACTTGGTGCCCAGCTGAAGGCCCTGCCCCATGCATGATGTGCTTCCCCAGTGCACTCAATGGGCACCATATGTATACACTGACATTTGACCTAATATAATCATGTCAGTCTTTTCTGTTTACCTCTCCTCCATGCCAGTAGACAGTACATCAGAGAAGGGGTGAGAAGATGTAAGTTGGCTCTGCCACTTGCTAAATATTTGACCATGGGCAAGCCCCTTTACATCTCAGAACTAGTTTAGTCACCCAAAAAATAGAGCCAAAATACCTGCCCTAGTCAGGCGTGGTGGCTCACACCTGTAATCCCACTGGGAGGCTGAGGAGGAAAGGTTGCTTGAGCCCAGGAGTTTGAGACCAGTCTGAACAACATAGTGAGACCCCATCTCTACAAAAAATTTAAAAATTTAGCTGGGTGTGGTGGTACATGCCTGTAGTCCCAGCTACTCAGGAGGCTGAGGAGGGAGGACTGCTTGATCCCAGGAGGTAGAGGCTGCAGTGAGCTATGATGGCACCACTGTCCTCCAGCCTGGGTGACAGAGCGAGACCCTGTTTCTAAAATATAATAATAAGTAGGAAAAGTCAATTAAAATTACCCATAATCCTAACTAGGGATACCCACTCTGACCTGGATGCTGCATATTCTTTCATATTTTTTTCTCAGGCAAATCATTACCTATACTGGTTAGAGTGGCTGCCTCGTATCACATGACTTTTATCTTTTTTTTTTTTGTTTTTTGAGAAGGAGTCTTGCTCTGTCCCCCAGGCTGGAGTGCAGTGACTCGATCTTGGCTCACCGCAATCTCCGCCTCCCAGGTTCAAGCGATTCTCCTGCCTCAGCCTCCTGAGTAGCTGGGATTACAGGTGTGTGCCACCAGGCCGGCTTTTTTTTTTTTTTTTTTTTTGTATTTTTAGTAGAGATGGGGTTTCACCATGTTGGTCAGGCTGATCTTGAACTTCTGACCTCGTGATCCGCCCTCCTCGGCCTCCCAAAGTGCTAGGATTACAGGCGTGAGCCACCATGCCCAGCCCTAATTTTTGTATTTTTAGTAGAAACAGAGTTTCGCCATGTTGGCAAGCCTGGTCTTGAACTCCTGACCTGAAGTGATCTGCCTGCCTTGGCCTCCCAAAGTACTGGGATTACAGGCATGAGCCACCGCGCCCGGCCGTACCACGTGCTTTATGTGCCAGGCACTGCAAGAGTTACAGTCATCATCTCATTTACCCTTCATGGGACAACCCCAGGATACAGGTGCTATAATTACTCCCAGTTTACAATATGAAGAAACTGAGGCCAGGGAGGTAAAATAAGTTGCCCATGGTTGCTGGACTAGTCATGGGGCAGCCAAGACTGGAACCCAGGCCTGTGCTGATACCGAGGGCAAGCGCCCACCTACAGCCCAGGTTCCCACCAGCTCCTCCTGGGCGACAGCTGCAGTACCTGTCTGGGCTGAGGTTCTGGCCAGTGTCAAAAGCTCGTGCCACTAGGATCATGGACTGCCTGTCGCCAGCTTCAGCGGCCTTCAGTAAGTAATCAAATCCTTTGGTTTTGTTCTCTTCTGTCTCCTGTTGATACAAACCAAAGAGTGAGAAAGAAGAGTGAATGAGGCTTAAACTCGAGGACTGCCAAGATCTCACTACTCAATCTTCACCCTGTTTTTTGAGAACTCTGAGTTGGGAGGCTATAGAAGTGAAATAGGAGGGGGCACTTGACTCCAGAGGCTTGGCTCAGACACTGGAACAAATCAAGGACAAGCTACAACAGGGATGGGGTGGGGAAACAGCTTTTCATAAGACATGCCCACCAGTGCACCATGTCAGTTTACCATTGTCAGGGCAACACTTGAGAGTTACTGCCTGTTTCTATGGCTATGGCCCCACAACCTAGAAGTAACTACCCTTTCCCTAGATACTTCTTCGTAAACTGCCTCTTAATATGCATGCAATTAAAAGTAGGTATAAATCTGACTGCAGAACTGCCCTAAGCTGCTAATCTTAGCACACTGCCTGTGGGCCAGCCCCGCTCCGTAGAAGCAGTCATGGAGCTGTACCACTGCCTAAGCTATAACACTGCCACTTCAATAAAGCTGTTTTCTTCTACATTTGGCTCACCCTTGAATTCTTTTCTGGGTGAGGCAAAAAACCCTCCTGGGCTAAGCTCCGATGTGGGGCCTGCCTGCCCTGCATCAGAAGTACACATCAGAAGTACACATCACAGCTGGGCTGGGTGGCTCATGCCTGTAATCCCAGCACTTTGGGAGGTCAAGGCGGGTGGATCATCTGAGGTCAGCAGTTTGAGGTCAGCAGTTCGAGACCAGCCTGGCCAACATGGTGAAACCCCGTCTCTACTAACAATACAAAACTTAGCCAGGCGTGGTGGTGCATGCTTGTAATTTCAGCTACTCAGGAGGCTGAGGCACGAGAATTGCTTGAATCTAGGAGGCAGAGGTTGCAGTGAACCGAGATCGAGCCACTGCACTGCAGCCTGGGTGACAGACTCCGTCTCAAAAAAAAAAAAAAGTACACATCCATAGTTTTTAGTATATTCACAGAACTGCATGGCAATCACCAGTCAATTTCAGAATACTTTCACCAATCCAAAAAGAAATCTCATACCGCTTAACTGTCAATCTCCCTCTACCCCTACTCTCCTCATCCTGCTCAGCACTAAGCATCCATTAGTCTACTTTCTGTCTCTATGGATTGCCTATTCTGGATCTGGACATTTCATAATAATAGGGTCATACAATATGTGGTCCTTTGCGACTCTTTTCACTTAGCACAGTGCTTTCATGGTCCATCTGTGTTGTAGTGCATATCAATATTTCATTCCTTTTTATGATCAAATAATAGTCCATTGTATGGATGTATCACATTTCATTTATCCATTTATCCACTGACAGACATTTGGGTTGTTTTCCATTTTTTGGCTATTATGAATAATGCTGTTATGAAGATTTGTGTACAAGTTTTTGTGTGAAAGTGTGTTTTTATTCTTTTGGGTTTATAGCTGAGTGAAACTGCTGGGTCACATATAACTTACCTGGTAGAAAGCAGACAGTGCTGCAAATCAGGGTTTGATGTACTGTTTTTTCGATGGTAAGAAAGGGGTGGAAAACATGAACATTGTAGTTGAAACTAACAAGTGGGTCATGCCTGTAGCTATTCTATTGTGATGACTACAGCAAATTGAAGAAATATCCTTCCAGTATTTAAAACTACCATCTGATTCAGGAAGGAGGTCACTCACATCAGAGGCAAATGAAGTTCCAGTTCTAACATAGGTCTTTGTTAATTTCACTTTCATCTAATTTATGTCAGAACTACACTTCTCCATCAGTTGCAACCATAGGTTGGCTATGGGTACAAGAGTTTGCAAAAATCAGTGCAAGTATTGTGTGAGAGCTGATGATATGAAATTTACTTTTCATTGTTATTTGCAAACCATATACCACATATTATTTTTTCTTGTTTTTTTTTTTTTTGAGACAGGGTCTTGATCTTTTGCCCAGGCTGGAGTGCAGTGGTTCCATCATAGCTCACGGAAGCCTCAAACTCCTGTGGTGTATGGTTTTTATCCTCCTGCCTCACTCTCCCAAGTAGCTGGAACTACAGGCAGGTGCCACCACACCAGGATAATTTGCTTTTTGGGGGGTGGGGGGGTTTGTAGAGATGGACTTTTGCTATGTTGCCCAGGCTGGTCTGAAACTCCTGGACTCAAGCAATCCTCCTGCCTTGGCCTCCCAAAGTACTGGGGTTACAGGTGTGAGCCACCATGCCCAGCCTACGTATTCTTTAAATTAGCAAAATTTAATGTATTTACATATATATGTGTACACATTTCCTTCCCACCTCCAAGAGTCAATTGTTAAATGTTCCCCAGCACACCACTGGCTGAATGAGCATTACAGATTCAAGAGAAAGGCCGGGTGTGGTGGCTCACATCGGTAATCGCAGCACTTTGGGAGGCCGAGGTGGGCAGATCACCTGAGGTCAGTAGTTCGACACCAGCCTGGCCCACATGGTGAAATCCCATCTCTACTAAAAATACAAAAATTAGCCAGGCGTGGTGGCGCACATCTGTAATCCCAGCTACTTGGGTGGCTGAGGCAGGAGAATCGTTTGAACCTGGGAGGCGGAGGTTGCAGTGAGCCAAGATCATGCCACTGCACTCCAGCCTGGGCAACAGAGCGAGAGTCCGTCTCAAAAAAAAAAAAAAAAAATATATATATATATATATATATGTGTGTGTGTGTGTGTGTGTGTATATATAGATATGTGTATATATGTATATATGTGTGTATATATATGTATATATGTATATATGTGTATATATGTATATATGTGTATATGTACATATATACACACACATATATACACACATATATATACATATATATATATATATATAGAGAGAGAGAGAGAGAGAGAGAGAGTATAGAGACAAAAAAGTGAAAAATCCTCCCTTCCAACCAAACCTCCTCCTCACCATCTAAGTTTTTGTTTCACCATCATGAAACAAAAACTGTGGTGGGTGACTCCCTGCCCACATGTCAAATGATGTAATCTGACTGAACCATAAGAAACTGCCAATATTTTACCATTTATGACCTTCCAAAATAGCAGTTTCATGAGGTTCCACCCATTATGCAGGAGACCAGTCACTACAGCAATTTTTGTGATATCAAAAGAATACAGCCAATCCAAGTGTCCATCAATAGCGCACAGGTATGGCCCACACACATAACAGAACATTATGCAGCTGTCATTATGCATTATGCATTATGCAACAGAACATTATGCAGCTGTCAAAAAGAATCAGGGAGCTGGCTGGGCGTGGTGGCTTATACCTGTAATCCCAGCAATTTGAGAGGCTGAGGAAGGAAGATCACTTGAGGTCAAAAATTTGAGACCAAGATGGTGAAACCCCATCTCCACTAAACATACAAAAATTAGGCTGGGCACAGTGGCTCACACCTGTAATCCCAGCACTCTGGGAGGCCGAGGTGGGTGGATCACATGAGGTCAGAAGTTTGAGATCAGCCTGGCCAACATGGTAAAACCCAGTCTGAACTAAAAAAAAAAATACAAAAATTAGCCAGGCGTGGTGGCAGGTGCCTGTAAAACCAGCTACTCAAGGAGCTGAGGCAGGAGAATTGCTTGAACCAAGGAAGCAGAGGTTGCAGTGAGCCGAGACTGTGCCATCACACTCCAGCCTGGAGGACAAGAGCGAGACTTCATCTCAAAAAAAAAAGTAGCCGGGTTTGGTGGCAGGCACCTGTAATCCCAGCTACTCGGGAGGCTTAGGCAGGAGAATTGCTTGAACCGGGTGGTGGAGGTTGCAGTGAGCTGAGATTGTACCACTGCACTCCAGCCTGGGTGACAGAGTGAGATTCTGTCTCAAATTAAAAAAAAAAAAGAATCAGGAAGCTATCTCTATACCACTGAGGTGAAATGTCCACAGGACACTGTCAAGTGAAAAACACTAGGTCAGGAGTGTGTGTGTCGGATGCTAACTTTGGAGGAAAAAGCAGGGTGAAAATAGGAGCCTATTTCATATTTGCATATGGAAACTGTGCACTGGGCTGAACAATATCCTCTCAATATTCACGTCCAGGCAGAATGTGATCTGATTTGGAAATATAATTAGGTATACCTTGAAGATATAATTAGTTATACCGGCTGGGCACTGTGGCTCACGCCTGTAATCCCAGCACTTTGGGAGGCCGAGGTGGGTGAATCACCTGAGGCCAAGAGTTCGAGACCAGCCTGGCCAACATGGTGAAACCCCATCTCCACTAAAAATACAAAAATTAGCCAGGTGTGGTGGCAGGCGCCTGTATTCCCAGCTATTCAGGAGACTGAGGCAGGAGAATTGCTTGAACCTGGGAGGTGGAGGTTGCAGTGAGTGGAGATCCCACCAGTACACTCCATCCAGCCTGGATGACAGAGCAAGACTCAAAAAAAAAAAAAAATAGTTATATTAAGATGAGGTCACGCTGGATGTTAGGTAGGCCCTAAATCCTATATGACTGCCATCTTTATAAGAGCAGTAGAAACAGGGAGACAGGGACACAAGGGAAAGATGGAGACAGATTTCAGTGAGCCAAGCCAAGGAATGCTGAAGATTGCCAGCAACCCCCAGAAGCCAGAAGAAACAAGGAAGGATTCTCCCCTCGAGCCTTCAGAGGAAGGCATGGCTCTACTGACACCTTGATTTCTGGACTTCTAGCTTCCAAAACTGTGAGAGAACAAATTGCTGTTGTTATAAGCCAACTGGTTTGTGGAATTTCTTAAGGAAGTCCTAGGAAGTTAATACACTCTGGAATTACATAGAAGTAACTAATAATGATGGCTACCTGTTATTCAGAGAATGAGAGGAGAGGATGTGGGGAAGGTGGGAGGGAGATTTTTCACTGTAAAGCTTTTTTTTTTTTGAGATGGAGTCTCGCTCTGTTGCCCAGGCTGGAGTGCAGTGGCGTGATCTCTGCTCACTGCAACCTCCGTCTCCCAGGTTCAAGTGATTCTCCTGCCTCAGCCTCCCGAGTAGCTGGGATTACAGGCGCATCCTACCACACCTGGCTAATTTGCTATATTTTTGGTAGAGACAGGGTTTTGCCATGTTGGGCAGGCTAGTCGTGAACTCCTAACCTGAGGTGATCCACCCGCCTCCACCTCCCAAAGTGCTGGGATTACAAGTGTGAGCCACTGCACCCAGCCTAAGCTTTTTATATTTAAAAAATAAAAAATAAAAATAAAAAAACTTCTTTGGTCAGGCACAGTGGCTTAGGCATACAGTCCGAGCTACTCAGGAGGCTGAGGTAGGAAGATCGCTTGAACCCAGGAGGTCAAGGCTACAGTGAGCTACAGTCACGCCACTGCACTCCAACTTGGGTGACAGAGTGAGACCCTGTCTCTAAAATAAATAAATAGTCTGGCATGGTGGCTCATGCCTGTAATCCCAGCACTTTGGGAGGCTGAGGTGGGCAGATCACCTGAGGTCAGGAGTTTGAGACCAGTCTGGCCAACATGGTGAAACTCTGTCTCTACTAAAAATACAAAAATTAGCTGGGTACGGTGGCAGGCACCTGTAATCCCAGCTACTCAGGAGCCTGAGGCAGGAGAATTGCTTGAACCTGGGAAGTGGAGGTTGCATTAAGCCGAGATCGCACCACTACACTCCAGCCTGGGCAACAAAGCGAGACTCTGTCTCAAAAAAACAAAAACAAAGCAATAAATAAATAAGTTTTTAATCACATGAATGTAATTACCGATTCAAAAAGCTAAATAAATAAAGGACTTTGGAGTATCTTCCCACCCTCGAGTCTGAGATCCATTCACTCACTGGGCCACAGCCAAACCCATCAAGGAGAGCTGATGTCCTGCACCCACGTTGAGCCTAGGACACCTGTCCACACGCAGCCTTGGCTCACGTGATGGGGAGGATGGGAACAGACGGGAGGATGTGCCCACCAAGGGTTTCTCAACCTTCTCCTGGGAAAAGATTGCTTTGCCTGAGCCTTGCCAGATCCCATTCATTCAATCCTTTCCTCCCTCTGCTCATGGACCAGGGACAGAAGAAGGAGCAGGTCCCTACACAATTTCCCTGCATGTCCACACCCTGCAGCTTCAGCTCCAGTTCTGCCTCAGCTCCTGCACCTGTAGCTACACGGGTGCACCTTGTCTCTCACCTCTGGGCCTAAGCACATGCTGTTCCTTCCACCTGAGCTGCTCATCTCCCCCACTTGGCCTGGTTCACTCCCTTTGGGCCTTCAGGTCTAAAGCAGATATCCCCCCAGCATTTTTTTTTTTTTTTTTTTTTGGAGACAGGATCTCACTCTGTTGCCCAGGCTGGAGTGCAGTACTACAATCTCAGCTCACTACAGCCTCTGTCTCCTAGGTTCAAGAGATTCTCCCACCTCAGCCTCCCGAGTAGGTGGGATTACAGGTGTGTGCCACCACGTCCGGCTAACTTTTGTATTTTTTTTGGTAGAGGTGGGGTTTCACCATGTTGGCTGGTCTCGATCTCCTGGCCTCATGTGATCCACCCACCTCAGCCTCCCAAAGTGCAGAGATTACAGGTGTAAGCCACTGCTCTGGCTTGAGGTAGGTATCCCTTTATCTGTTCATTCCACGAATCTGTACTGAGCATCTACTCAGTGCCAGGCCCCAGCCACTAAGGATACACACAGAACTGATGAGCAGGAAGCCTGCACCAACCCCTCCAGGCCCCAGTTACAGCCCTTCCTCACGTGTTTCCACTGGTGTCTTCTGCTTCCCCCATCACACCATGTCGTTATTGCCTGGAAACGTGACTCACCTTCCCCTCCCTCTCCAAAGACAGAGATCGATTCTGCCAGTTTCAACTAACTTAGAGGGGCCTGCCCCCAAACCAGTGCCTGGGACATTTTTGTGGCATGCATAAACCTCAGGATAGAAGGCAGGTGAATGCATGGCTTCCAGGATGGGAGGCAGGTGAGCAACAGGGTGACCAAGTCCCACTCCCACCTGCAGCTGGGTCCCCGCCACCTGCTCACCTTCAGAGAGACGTCGGCTAGGATGTGATGGGGCAGCTGCGAGTACATGAGTCCCAGGCCCACAATGGCCTCCAGCTCGCCCAGGTCGGCCGCGTGCTCCAGGTGGAAAACAGCCGACTCCCGGTCCCACTCCTCGCCCTTCTCGCAGAAGCGCCCACCCTCGTGGTAGCGTACGATGGCCAGATGGACCTGCCACACAGACTACGGTGTCGGCCTGGCTGTCTGGCAGGCCGAAGCCACACCCAAGACCGCCCAGCCAGCCTGCGGGAGGAAGTGATTAGCGGAGGAGAGGCTGAAGCCGGGGGGCTCCAGGTTAGTGCAGACAGGGCTCCAAAATGGGCATCGCCGATACCTTCCCCAAAATGGACTTCCCAATTTTCTTTTCGAGGTCCAGAGCATTAAGCCTTTGCACTTCCAGGGCCACGGCCGAAGCCCTCGGCAGGTGGAGGCGGGAGGAGTTGAGGAGATTCCACTTCTCTACACATACCTGAAGGGAAAGAACCGGCCAGAGAAGCGAGGGGCTGGGGGTGGATGCAGCATCACAGCTGTCAGCAGCCCCTACTACGAAGGAGCCTGGCTGGAGGGAGATGGGGAGCGAACCCTCACGATGTCAAAGTTTATTGGCAAAACATGGCTCCAATTTTTTTTTTTTTTTTTTGAGACAGAGTCTCACTCTATCACTCAGGTTGGAGTGCAATGGCACAATCCTGGCTCACTGCAACCTCCACCTCCCAGGTTCAAGCAATTCTTCTGCCTCAGCTTCCCGAGTAGCTGGGATGACAGGTGCGCATCACCATGCCCGGCTAATACAGCTCCAATTTTAATCATCTAAATTCCATCAGCTCATGCGTCCAAGAGCCAGTGGAACAGATTTCAGCAGCTCAAGGAAGCGTTTCCCCATCATTTACCAATCTGGATTTGGTTGGGGGTGGGGATCTGACTCTAAACCACCCCCTTTGCCAGCTCCCCATATAAGGCACCAGAAGACTCCCACTTCAGACCTTCCAGCAAATCCTCTTGCTTTCCTCTGCAAGTCACCACAATGACATGAGCAACATCAGCAGGTTGCTTTAGGAAATGGGTTTAAAAAACACATCATTTCTCCTGGCCGAAGATGCCCCGTCCAAAGGCTCTTGCAGGATACAGCCAGGCAGCTATGCGTGTGCACATGTGCATGCTAAACATCTTGCAATGCACAGGGTAGCCCCCTCAACAAGGAACGATTCAGCCCAGAATGCCAGTAGTGCCTCGCTTGAGCAACCCTGTTCCATACCTGAGAAGATCCTAATCTGGCTACAAAATACCACAGGGTAAATAATCAGTGTTCTGGGAGATGCCAGAGTCATGCCTGTGGTGGAGGCCAGGGAAGGCTCCCAGACGAGGGGCCCCTGGGATCCAGGCTTGGAGAGCAGGTAGGATTTGAAGAGAGATGACAGAGGGAGAGAAAGGACTTTGCAGGTAGGAGAGAGACTTGCCTTAGCAAAGGCTCCAAAGGTGAGCAGTACAAAGCGTGTGAGGGAATCACTTAGAGGGGTGGGTGGGGCACAGAGCTGGTCTTTCCCAGACTTGCTGATGCTTGTTAGACATACAAGCGAGGGTAATCTGGGGAAAGTTGCTTAAGAGCCCAGTTTTCTCATACATAAAATGGGGATGAGAGTGACATTAGCCTGTCTCTCTGGGTGGTTGCAAGAAGGAAATTGATTACTGCAAAGCGCCTTCATGGCAGACACTTAAGACAGGAGCTGTCCCTGTTGTGATTTCCCCTCCAGGATGGGGCTGAGCTGCTCTTCTCTAATCCTCCCCACAAATCCCCCAGCATCTTGCCCTGCAGAGGTTCAAAGAGCATTTGCCCAGGAGATTTGCTGCTTTGCAAAATCTTCCTTTAGCACATGTGCAAGACAGATGGGCAGGCAACAGAGATATGAGACAGGAGAAACAGCAACAGAGCCTGGAGGAGACAGGGAAGAGGCGGAGACAAGGGTGCCTCAGGGCGCATTACCCGTCCAGAGCTGCCCAGGCTGTCTTCGTCAGACTCGTACTTCCGATTACCGTATGAGTGGCCCTGAATGGAGGAAGAAATTACAGTGATCCAAAGCGCAAGGCTTCTTCCCAGGAACCTCTCCTGGGAGCTGGTCCAGCCCTCCTCCCTGGAACCAGACTGGCCCTCCCAGGTGACCCTTATCTCAGAAAATTAGCCCTATGTTCCCAGGTGACACTGGAACCCTTCTCTGCCAAGCAGAAGGGATGCTGGGTCACAGGCAGGGATGACACGCTGGTGCAGCCACAGCCTCACTGTCCCCCTCCCTGGGTGAGCAGTTGGAACTGACTCGATGGCGCAGGATCCCAGCACAAAGCCAGTGGGGTAACAGGTTCTCAGCCAGAGCTCCTACTGCATGTTTAGTTTATATTTTAATTTAGACATGGGTCTTGCTCTGTTGCCCAGGCTGGAGTGCAATGGTGCAATCAAAGCTTACTGCTGCCTCAAACTCCCCAGGTTCAAGCAATCCCTCTCACATTGCCCTCCCAAAGTGCTGGAATTGCAGATGTGAGCCACCAGGCCTAGCTGTTTTCCTTTTTTTTTCTTTTGAGACAAAGTCTCACTCTGTGGTCCAGGCTGGAGTGCAGTGGCATGACCTTGGCTCACTGCAACCTCCACCTCCCAGGCTCAAGTGATTCTCATGCCACAGCCTCCTGAGTAGCTGGGACTAGAGGAGTGCACCACCGCACACGGCTAATTTTTGTATTTTGAGTCGAGATGGAGTTTCACCATGTTGGCCAGGCTGGTCTCGAACTTCTGGCCTCAAGTGATCTGCCTCGGCCTCCCAAAGTGCTGGGATTACAGGCATGAGCCACCACGCCCGGCCAGCATGTTCTTTATTCACAATCATAAAGCTGAAATCAGAGGTGTCCTGGCAAGACTGGCCTTAATGTGCAGGCTCCATTTCAGCACAGGGTAAGACCTCTAAATAGCAGATACTGTCTGAGGCCGCCCTCACCAGGATGCTGCTGGGAGGCTGCCCAAGGAACTGACCTCCAAGGCCCTCCTCCCCGGGACCTCACAGGATCCTGCCTATGAGTGGGTCCAGCTATTACCCAGGATCCTCTCTGCTCAGCAGCCCAGGGCTCCCACTTCACCATAAGATTTGTCAGCCATTATCAGCCTTATATCTAAGCCTCCACACTCGCCCCATTACTGGTCCACATGATCCTGTTTTGTCTTCTCCTTTGCATTTATCTTTATCTGAAATACTCATTTATTTTATGTTATTTTATGGTTTTTTTTTTTGAGATGGAGTCTCGCTCTGTCACCCAAGCTGGAGTGCAGTGGCACGATCTTGGCTCACTGCAACCTCTGTCTTCTGGGTTAAAGTGATTCTCCTGCCTCAGCTTCCCCAGTAGTTGGGATTACAGGCATGCACCACCATGCCAGGCTAATTTTTGTATTGTTAGTAGAGACGGGGTTTCACCATGTTGGCCAGGCTGGTCTCGAACTCCTGACGTCAGGTGATCCACCCGCCTTGGCCTCCCAAAGTGCTGGGATTACAGGCGTGAGCCACCATGCCCGGCCTGAAATACTCTTTATTAATTTACTTGTTATCTTCTCAGGACCCACTCATATTCCCCCTCCAGGAAGGGGAGTTTTCATTTTCCTGGAGGATAAACAAGGCAACAGGTGACACCGGTCTCATTTCCCGGAGGTTCCTTACATGTTCTCGGGGCTCAGGGTCATCCAGCTCACCCCGCTTCTCACTGGGGTATCCGCTGTCCCCACTATTCTCAGAGTCCTGTGGAGAGAGGATGGCCTTAGGGTCCTAGTGGTCCCCTGAGCACCTGGCAATGGTTATGACATCTCAACACTCCAACCGTTAGCTTTCTCCCCTCTGTCCCATTACCTAACACCCTGCTCCTGCTGTCCCTTGCCGGGCGTGGTGGCTCATGCCTGTAATCCCAGCACTTTGGGAGGCCGAGGCAGGCAGATCACTTGAGGCCAAAAGTTCAAGACCAGCCTGGCCGACGAGGGAGCAGTATAAGGTAACAGTAAGGACCTTGGGCTCTACAGCCAGATGACCTGGGCTCGAATCCTGGCTTTATTTCTTGCCAGCTGAGACCTTGGGCAGTTGCTTAACTTCTCTGAGCATCAGTGTCCTTAGTATGGGATTCATTATAGCCCCTACATCAAAGGGCTGTGTGGGTGAAACGCATTGTTACATTCTGAGAGTGTGGATCACAGGAAGTGCTTTACTGAGAGTGACTCACCCACTTCACAGGCAGAAAAACAAAGGCTGGTTAAGGGCTATGACCCACGGACAAAAATATAGCATTGGGAAAAATATTTAATACAAATAAGCCCTCAACCAAAACCATACATTTTTATTTATTTATTTTTTTGAGATGGAGTCTCGCTCTGTCACCCAGGCTGGAGTGCAGTGGCACGATCTCAGCTCACTGCAACCTCCACCTCTTGGGTTCAAGTGATTGTCCTGTCTTAATCTCCCAAGTAGCTGGGACTACAGGCGCCCGCCACCGCGCCTGGCTAATTTTTGTATTTTTAGTAGAGACGGGGTTTCACCATATTGGCCTGGCTGGTCTCGAACTCCTGAACTTGTGATCCGCCCGCCTTGGCCTCCCAAAGTGTTGGGATTACAGGCGTAAGCCACCGTGCCTGCCCCACTTAGGCATAGTTTTTATTCTCCCAGGTCTGAGTTCTGTTCTGAAAGGGAATCTGGTATAATTTAGAATCTCTAGAACTTCAGCCATGTACTTACCAACACTGAATTATAGCCCTCTCTGCACGTCACCTGCACAATTAGTAACAAAATTTTTATTTCCTTCTTTATTCTTCTAAGAAGTATTTCTTTTCTCTCTGTGTGTGTGTGTGTGTGTGTGTGTTTGTGTGTGGCAGGGTCTCACGCTGTCACCCAGGCTGTAGTACAGTGGCGTGATCTCAGCTCACTGCAACCTCCACCTCCCAGGTTCAAGCAGTTCTCTTGCCTCAGCCTCCCAAGTAGCTGGGATTACAGGCACATGCCACCATGCCTGGCTAATTTTTATATTTTTTGTAGAGATGAGGTTTCATCATGTTGGCCAGGCTGGTCTCAAACTCCTGGCCTCAAGTGATCTGCCTGCCTCAGCCTCCCATAGTGCTGGGATTATAGGTGTGAGCCACCACACCCAGACTCTACTAAGAAGTATTTCTTTTTTTTTTTTGAGACTGAGTCTCGCTTCGTTGCCCAGATTGGAGTGCAGTGGTGCGATCTCTGCTCACTGCAACCTCCACCTCCTGGGTTCAAGAAATTCTCCTGCCTCAGCCTCCTGAGTAGCTGGGATTACAGGAAACTGCCACCATACTCGGATAATTTTTGTATTTTTAATAGAGATGGGGTTTTGCCATGTTGGTCAGGCTGGTCTTCAAATTCCTGACCTCAAGTGATCTGCCTGCCTCGGCCTGCCAAAGTGCTAGGATTACAGGCGTGAGCCACTGCGCCCAGCCTCTACTAAAAAGTAATTTTTTTTTTTTTTTTTTGAGACAAGATCTCACTCTGTCACCCAGGCTGGAATGCAGTGGTGTGATGGTGGCTTACTGCAGCCTCCGCCTCCCAGGCTCAAGAGATCCTCCTACCTCAGCCTCCTGAGTAGCTGGGACTACAGCTATGTGCCACCATGCCTGGCTAATTTTTGTATTTTTTTGTAGAGATGGGAGTCTTGTCATATTGCCCAGGCTGGTTTCAAACTCTTGGGCTCAAGTGATCTGCCCACCTTGGTCTCCCAACGTGCTAGGATTATAGGCATGAGCTACCGTGCCTGGCCAATTTTACTGAGAAATATTTCAAACACACACACAAGCATAGAGAGTATTATAATTCGCCATAATATACATTTGTGAGAATGCAAATAAGATGCCTTCAGTTTCTTACCACCAAGTCAACACAAAGCTGCAGGAAATGTTCTGTTTATCTAACTGGAGAGCTAGGTGTGAAGAGTTAGAACATATGGCTTACTGTGCTATGTGTTACACATCTAAGATGCAGTATGGGGGCTCTATAGCACAACCAACACATGTGGAGTCAAACCAAACCTGGGGCTCAGAGTGACATTTACTATAAGATTGCATTGTTGCTGACTGGGAGTCCCTCTTCCCTAACCATCTCTGGGAACTGCAAGGGACCCACCTTTTCTCAGAGGAAAGCTCAGCCTTGGGCCAGAGGCTGACATTCATCTGCATCCTCCCTAATTTCCCCATCCTGTGCCTTTCTGGCAGTGCCTGGGCTAGGCTGCCCACCTCCGAAGCTGAAGATTCACTCTGGGAGTGAATCCACTCCTCCTACCCCTGCTGGGGTCTGAAGCCTGCAGCCTCCTTCCCTTCACACTCACCCGGTGGTTGTCTAGATGATCATGGTCTCTGGATGCCATGTTATCGAGGTCACTGAACACTGGCCAATCTGGGCAGGGAGAAACAGACATCATGCCCTGGTTCCACTACTGGAACATGCACAAGACTAACCCATGGCCTAGGGCAGTCCATACCTGCCACCAAGCCTTATTTTTTTTTACGCTTTAAAGAAAGGCACAACAAAGGAGAATAATGTTATCAGCACCTGGAGGCTAAAGTTCTTCCTTGAGAACTTATTCTAAGTCTGCTGTTTGCCAGCTACATGATTCTGGCCAAGTGGTGTCACCTATGTGTGTCCTCAGGGTTGTCACAATGCAATTATCCTTGTAATGTGTTTATTAGCATATGTGCCTGGCCACCGCTTGGTCCTCAATAAGATGCAGTTGTGAAGGAAGAAAAGATGTTTGTACATTTGGGGCTCAAGAAGTGGGCCTCAGACAGCTTCAAAACCATCTTCAGCTGGGCACGGTATCTTAACGCCTGTAATCCCAGAACTCTGGGAGGCTGAGGCAGGTGGATCACCTGAGGTCAGGAGTTTGAGACCAATCTGGCCAACATAGTGAAACCCCATCTCTACTAAAAATACAAAAATTAGCTGGGTACGGTGGCACATACCTGTAATCCCAGCTACTTGGGAGGCTGAGGCAGGAGAATCGCTTGAACCCAGGAGGTGGAGATTGCAGTGAGCCAAGATCATGCCACTGCATTCCAGCCTGGGTGACAGAGCGAGACTCCGTCTCAAAACAAAACAAACAAACAAACAAAACACCAGCCATCTCCTGGTGGTTCCCTATCTCTGTCTCCTGCCCTCTACAGCCAAATCTGTCTGCCTGTTTTTATAGTTTGTAAGAACAGTGTTTACATTTTTAAATGGATGACAAAAATTAAATTTCACCATCCATAGAGTTTTATTGGAACACAGCCACATCCACTCATTTAATATTTTCTATGGTAGCTTTCATGCTCCAAATGCAGAGACTGAATGACCTGCAAGGCTTAAAATATTTACTCTCCGGACTTTTAAAAAAGTCCGTTGACTTCTGTTCTAGACTATTCTGAAGACCTTCCAGTGGAAACATCTAAAGGGCTTCTTTAATGTTTGACACTAAAATCTTTCTCTCTTCCAAAGGTATCAAAACGAGAAAAATTTAAAAACTAAATAATAAAATCTTGCTCTCCTGCTCTGAGCCTGCTCCCGCTCACACTTTCCCTGAATACATGACCTCCAGCTCTTCAGGCCAACACCCTGGGGTCAGTCTTGCCTCTGTCCCTTCCTACAGACTCTCATCTGCATCATCAGCAAACTCCATTCTTTCAGTGTCAGAAATAATGATTCTGTTTTTCTCCTTTGACCCATTAATATCATGTTCATAGCTTTTCTAACATTGAACAACCCTCAGATTCCTGTGAAATCCCTATTTAACTGTGACAGGTGAACCTTTTAACATAGTACTATTTTTATTTGTTAATATCTATTTAGATTTTGTTTTGTTCTCTATACACAAATAAAAATGTTAAATAAGGTTGGGATATAATTTTCTTTTTTGGTTTGTCAAATTTATTATATGGGTTTTGCTGGTTTCATAAAACACACTGATAAAAGTTACTTTGTTTCCTACAATAGGGGTTGTTTTTATAGCATTTGGATGATCTATTTTGAAAGTTCACTCAATGAAACTCACCTATAAAACCACTGGGGCCATGAACCTTTTTGATTAGCATGTCTGATTTTTCTAACATAAATGAAAGCTGGTTTAACTCTGCTCCACCTGTCCCCTCCAATCACAGTGACTAGGGACCGAACCGTCACTCACGGAGGTGGTCTAGCTTCTGGCTGTGTGGTGTGGCCGAAGATGGGGAAGAAGGGAGAGAGTCGAAGGTCACGTCGCTCATGTTCTCATCTCCAGAGTTCTCTGAAAGGGGACGGAGCAGGGGTGGCCGGCTCCCAGAAAGGGTCCTTACTCGGGGGCTCCCACATTTTTCCTCTGTTCCTCTCAAGATGGTCTTGGCTGATTGCTAGGGACATTAATAGGGATACTCATGTCATGCACACACCCTCTGGGAAATAAAGGGCTCTTCCTGTTGTTCCCTCTAACCCTGAAACCCCTTCATCCATAGCTCCTAAACATACCTGTTTAGGAGCTGATACATTGTCTTAAAAAATAAAAAATCAGTCGGGGATTAAACCTAAGGCCTCCAAGAAAGGGCATCTGGAACAGAGACTCAGAGGACCTACCAGCATCCCCTAAAGCACTGACCACATTCCACAGCCCAGAGCTGGAGAAAGCATTCCACTCTATGTCCAGCATCCCAAGCTGGTCTTTGCAACATTCTCTTGTCTCTGGTCCAAGTAGCAATGGGAGGATGGGAGTTATGTTGGTGAGGTGCCTGGAGAGCCAGTTCTAAGACTAGTTCAGCCATTTGTCAATATATCACACAAACACACACACACCACACACCTTCTCACTATCTCCATGTGCCTGTTCCCCTCACTCTGGTAAAAAATGGGCTCAACCTAAGCAGATACCAGCTGCTCAATTGTAAGGACACTCAGAAGGGCTTTGTGCACTGAGCTGGAGAGGACGGGCTGGGGCATGGATGAGACAGCCGCTTCCAGCCCTGGTATTCGTCAGTTAAGCACTGCTTGACCTGGCTGTCACCACACAGGGGAGCAGGGCTTGCTTTGCGGGTAGCAGAAGGGCCTGCCAGGCCAAGCAGGGTCACACTGGGCACCCACCAGCAGCTTGGTGTTCTGATTCACCGCATCCCTCTCCCGGGGCGAGAGGTCAAAGGGAGCAAGGCCCATGCTCTCGCAAATCCGGTTGCAGGCATGAGAGTAGAAGAACAGCGCCATCCCGCGGACACCTGTGGACAGAGCGGGGGTGTCTGGAGTGTTGCTTTGCTTTGTGATGGGGGACAGGCAGTGGTGGGCCTCATACACATGGCCAGGGCAGGTATGAAACGTGCCAAGCTGGGAGGCATCAGACATCCAGGCTCCCATCTCCATGATCTTGAAAAAGCGCATACAATGTCTCACCCTGTTTCCTTGGCTGTACAAAGAGCTCAGAGGTTTATAGCAGGGGACGTGGTTTCTGTGGAAACAGGCTGGCTTTCCCCACCTACCTAGGTTGCCGTCTCCAAAGTCAGTGCCCGTCTCCGTGTGGATCTGTGGGTCAGTGTAGAGATCCCCAACTCCCTGGATGTCCACCACTATCAGCTGATGGCCGGAACGCTCAAACGTGAAGTGGCTGAAGGCCTACAGGGGACAGGAAGGAAAACGAGATGTCAAGAGACAGGCTGAGGGCTGTGCAGGCACTGGCCATGCCTCTGCCCATGCTGAGGGGCCTTCTCTGCGAGGAGTTATATAGAGGAAAAGACAAAGGAAAAAGCCCTCTTCAGTTGGGCAGGGACCTTGGGCTGCAGGTCCTGTGGCCACCTTAGGTGACAGAAGCTGTCATGGGGTGACGGGTCTCCTTCTGAATGCTCCAAGAGGCTTCTCTGGGGGTGAGACTCCAAGCCCACAGGGACCTTCCTCTTTAGGGGCTGAGCCTGGCCAGGATCTCACCCCAAGGACTGTGGTGGGCAGAGGGTGGAGGAGAACCCGGGCCTCACCTGCGGCGTCAGGCGGATGTTGTCATCGCGGACAAAGCCAGAGTTGGAGTTGTACTTGATGTACTTGCCCTCGATGTAGTGCTCCAGGTGGAAGAGGGGCTTGCCCGGTCTGTCCTTCAGCTCAATGATGCACATCTGCATGATGTCCACCTGGTGGGACGGGGAGTGGGCTCAGGCGGGAGGGCCCAGGCGCACCTCCTCTGAGAAGCGGCAAGGGGCGGGCTGAGAGGAACTCGTCTGCCTGGGCTCAGATCCTGGCTCCATCACTTACTGGCGCTCTATTGCAGGAGCTCCTGATGATGCCCAGAATCTAATCTCCTCTTTTCCTTTCTTTTTTTTTAATTAAAAAATATATATTTTTAGGCTGGGCACGGTGACTTACATCTGTAATCCCAGCACTTTGGGAGGCCGAGGCAGGCGAATCACTTGAGGTTAGGAGTTCAAGACCAGCCTGGCCAACACGGTGAAATCCTGCCTCTACTAAAAATACAAAAATTAAGGCTGGGCGTGGTGGCTCACACCTGTAATCCCAGCACTTTGGGAGGCCAAGGTGGGTGGATCACCTGAGGCCAGGAATTCGAGACCAACCGTGGCCAACATGGTGAAACCCTGTTTCCAACAAAAATACAAAATTAGCCAGGCATGGTGGCACATGCCTGTAATCCCAGCTACTCAGGAGGCTGAGGCAGGAGAATCGCTTGAATCCAGGAGGCGGAGGTTGCAGTGAGCCAAGACTGCACCACTACACCCCAGCCCTGGGCAACAAGAGCAAAACTCCGTCTCAAAAAAAAAAATTAATAAAAATACAAAAATTAGCTGGGCGTCCTTGCGTATGCCTATAATCCCATCTACTCAGGGCATTGAGGCAGAAGAATCACTTTAACCCAGGAAGTATTGGTTGCAGTGAGCCAAGATCACGTCACTGCACTCCAGCCTGGGCGACAGAGTGAGACCCTGTCTCTAAAATAAAAAAAATTTTTTTTTTCAAGACAGAGTCTCACTCTGTCGCCCAGGCTGGAGTGCAGTGTCATAATCATGGCTCATTACAGCCTTAAACTTCTCGGCTCAAGTGATCCTCCCACCTCAGTCTCCCAAGAAGCTAGGACTACAGGCATGTGTCACTACACATGGCTCATATCTAAATTTTTTTTATAGAGATGAGGTCTCACTATGTTGCTTAGGCTGATCTTGAACTGGCCTCAAGAACTGGCCTCAAGCAATCCTCTTGTCTTCCAGCATCCTCCCAGAGCATTAGGATCACAAGCTGCAGCCATTGTGCTCAGCTCTGTTTTCCTCTGAGTTTTAAAAGGGTACACAGCCACCCACTAGGTATGACATTGCTAAGCTTCCCTTGCAGCTAAGTGTGGCCACATGACTGTGCCCAGCCAATGAGAAGTGAGCATTGCAATGATGTAACTCCAGCCTGACCTGTAAGGTGGACTCTGCTTGGGAGCCAGAATTGATTATGTGCTCCATGGCAAACCCCTGAGGGGATGGCAGAGAAGAAAGACCAAAGGAACGAGTTCTCTAGATGGCTTCAAGGAGATGAGGCATAAGCCTACCCCAAGCCACCCACCAATGCAAGACCTCCACACAAGTGAAAAAGAAACCATTTCACATCCACACATATTTGTGAGTCTGTTTGCTAAGCAACTTAGACTATGCCTTACAGTAAAACTGTGAATTTGGGAACATTTCTGAATTTCACCTCCCTGTGCCTCAGTTTCCTTACCTGCATAAAGAAGGTCTCAGGCTTAGTCTGTGAATTAAATTTATTGATGCAAAAAGGAGCCAGGCAATGTTTGCTTTTATTTTATTTTCTATTTTATTGAGACAGAGTCTCACTCTGTTGCCCAGGCTGGACTGCAGTGGCACAATCTTGGCTCATTGCAACCTCTGCCTCCCAGGTTCAAGCAATTTCTCTGTCTTAGCCTCTCAAGTAGTTGGGACTACAGTCACCCACCACCATGTCTGGCTAATTTTTGTATTTTTAGTAGAGACGGGTTTTACCATGTTGGCCAGGCTGGTCTTGAACTCCTGACCTCAAGTGATCCGCCCCCCTGGGCCTCCCAAAGTGCTGAGATTACAAGCACGAGCCACTGTGCCTGGCAACTCATTTTATTTTTTATCAGGAGCTACAATTCTAGAGAAATATAAACCAACCCCTGAACAGCAGTTTTCTCCCTGCAATGGGAAATTATAGGGAACTTTGACATTCCTTGCCGAATTTTTTTTGTTTTTACAAAGTCTATGTTTAATTTTGTACACAGAATAAAATGTATAAATAGTGCATATGGTTTGTAAAGTGGAGCAGGGGAGATTAGGGACTCTAGCTTGCACCTCTTGCCCTGTTACACAAGGACTCATCTTTGGTCCTCACGTCCCCCTCAATGCCACCCCTTGGGAGGATTAGGTCCAGGTTTCCCAAGGAAACGACCATCCATGGAGAGTGGGTCACCAGACATGCAGACAACAGCTGCAGAGGTTGAAGGGTACTGATCTGAGACGTGAGAACATGCCCCAAACGAGGCCTCAGTTGGTTCTGAGAACGGGCCTGAGGGGAAGGCAGGGAGGGGTAGTTCTCAGAGGGTTCCGCCCCAAAGGCTGGTTCCATCTCTACAAGGAAACTTACAGCAGGGCCACCTGCTCAGCCAGAGGGCTCCCTGGGCGAGGGGCAAGTGGCACAGCCACAGTGGACAGCCAGCACCTCCTCAAACAACCATGTCCCTCTCCCTCCCTTAAGTCAACCACATTATTATTATTACTACTACTACTATTTGGGGATGGAGTCTTGCTCTGTCACCCAGGCTGGAGTGCAATGGTCCAATCTCAGCTCACTGCAGCCTCCGCCTCTCGGGTTCAAGCGATTCTCCTGCCTCAGCCTCCCAAGTAGCTGGGATTACAGGCGCCTGCCACCAAGCCGGGCTAATTTTGTATATTTAGTAAAGACGGGAGTTTCACCATGTTGGTCAGGCTGGTCTCAAACTCCTGACCTCAGGTGATCCGCCCACCTCAGCCTCCCAAAGTGCTGGGACTACAGGCGTGAGCCACTGCACCTGGCCTACCACATTATTATTTACTGGACACCTAGGTGCTAGGAGACAGCAGAGAACAAGATAAAATAAAATCTCTGCCTTTAGGGGAGAGAAGCACCTAAAATATTAACTAAATGAATGACACACTAACTGCTCCAAAGAACAGAAAAAAAAAGCTAGAATGATGTGGCAGAGGTGACTGGGGTAGAGGGACCGCTTCTTAAGGGTGGTCTGAGATGGGCTGGCTGAGGAGGTGACACAGGATCTGAGACCTGAATTACAAGAAGGAGCTAGCCACGCAAGCACCACGGTGACACAAGATGCCGGCCAAGCCCACAGCCAGGGCCATGGTTTTGGGACAGCAACAAGCTTGTGGAGGAAGAGAAAGGAGGCCAGGCTGGAGGGCCGCAAATTGCAGAGGAAGCCACAGCCCCCCAGGGTGGGGACTGTGGCTTCTTGCGCCTGCCCCAGGTATGCTTCATCAAGGACTCTGCAAACAGCAGGTGCTCAATAAATTCTGCACACCCAGGAGACTGTGCCTTGTATGTAGTAGATGCTCAAGCTGTGGAAGATCTGAGCTGTGGGCTCACGCAGGGCAGAGGCATGGATCCTTCCTCAAATGCCAAAAGGCAACAGGGAATTCTGCTTGGCCTCAGTCACTCATCACCCTAGGGGCTCAAATGAAGGTGCCAACCTAGCAGGGGGTTGAAAAGCCTGCATTTGAGCCCTGGCTCCAGCTCTGCCTGGTTGGGCAAGTCATTTAGCCTCTTTGAGCCCAGGGTTCCCCAAAGAGCAGACATAGTATCCACTCTGATATGGTTTGGCTGTGTCCTCACTCAAAGCTCATCTTGAATTGAAGCTCCCATAATTCCCACGTGTTGTGGGAGGGACCTGGTAGGAGATAATTGAATCATGGGGGTGGTTTCCCCCATACTGTTCTCATGACAGTGAATAAGTCTCACAAGATCTAATGGTTTTATAAGGGGAAACCTCTTTTGCTTGGTCCTCAATCTCTCTTGTCTGCCACCAGGTAAGATGTGCCTTTTGCCTTCCGCCATGATTGTGAAGCCTCCCCAGCCACGTGGAACTATCTGTCCATTAAACCTCTTTTTCTTTTATAAATTACCCAGTCTTGGGTATGTCTTTATCAGCAGTGTGAAAACGGACTAATATACATTCCCAGCTCTTTCTTCTGCTTTTTCTTGGGAATCTCACCTTTTCCAGTCTCAGTCCCTGTGGTCTGGGTGGAACACCTACATTCCTAGCTCTAAGGACAGGCGCATGGCTAGGGTGTGCCCAATCTGCATATCCCCACCCCTTGGCCACTGTGATTGGCTCGGCAATAGTGATCTGACTTAATCAGAGCCAATGAAACCCAGCTCTGGGACTTTTATTGGAACTTCTGGGGAAATAGGTTTTGTCATTCCAACAAGAACTTGGGCCTGCTGGGGGCCAGAGTGCTACCACTAGTGCAGAGGCTAGCTGAGAAAGATGCCAACCCAGAAGAACACCCAGGCCAGAGATGGAGGAAGATTCTGACAACCTCAGTTTAATCCTGAATCCAGCTGTGCCTGTGGCCAGCATTATTTTTCAGTTACATAACGCAATGAATTCCCTTTTTGGATTAAGCAGATTGAGTGGGTTTCTGTCATTTGCAAACAAAAATCCTGACTAATAGATCCCATCTGTAACTGAGGATAAAAACATTCCAATCTCAGAGCTGTTTTTAGGAATAAATGACTCTGGAATAGGTGCAATGGCTCACGCCTGTAATCACAGCCCTTTGGGAGGCTGAGGTGGACGAATTGCTTGAGGCCAGAAGTTTGAGACCAGCCTGGGCAACATGGCAAAACCCTTTCTCTACAGAAAAGACAAAAATTAGCTAGACATGGTGGCATACCCCTGTAGTCCCAGCTACTCAGGAGGCCGAGCTGGGAGGATTGTTTAAGCCCAGGAGGTTGAGGCTGCAGTGAGCTGTAATCATGCCACTGCACTCTGGCCTGGGCAATCAAAAAAGATCCTGTCTCAAAAAAAAATAAATGACTTGGTTCATCATGCTCAGTAAACAGTGGTTGTTATTAGCTACTATTAAGAAGGTGAAAGAGTCCGGGTGTGGTGGCTCACACCTGTAATCCCAGCACTTTGGGAGGCCAAGTCAGGCAGATCACTTGAGGTCAGGAGTTCGAGACCAGCCTGGCCAACATGGTGAAACCCCACCTCTGCTAAAAATACAAAAATTAGCCAGGAGTGGTGGTAGGCACCTGTAATCCCAGCTACTGGGGTGGCTGAGGCAGGAGAATCACTTGAATCCAGGAGATGGAGGTTGCAGTGAGCCAAGATCATGCCACTGCACTCCAGCCTTGGTGGTAGGTGACACAAGGTGAAAGAGGGATTCACCATGGCCCTCTTTCCCAGACACTGTGCCCAGCTGCCCTGGCATGGAAAGGGGGCAGGTAGTGGGGCCACGCACCTGCTTGGGAGGCTTATGCCGATTATACTCCTCCCCCCAGAGCTTGGCCTCCATCTGTAGACGCACGTCCTCAAAGTACACATCCCGGTCTACGGGCTCAATGTAGCGCTTCGCCACGTAGTTGGAGGCTCCCTTCCACTGCTGGGCGTGCAGGAAGTTGGAGAGCTTCTTCCTGTGGAGAGAGGCAGCAGGGGGCCTACCTGGGTACTCTGGGGTTCACCAGGGACACAGCCCTGGTCCTCAGGACAGCAAGACCCTGTCTGACCTGGCTGGGTGGCTGGCAGCAGGAACAAAATGTAGGAGGTAGGAAGGACATCCCCACCCCTCTGCATCCCTCAAAGAGCTGGGACAGGGGGATTAAAGGTCACTGTTAAAGGTCTCCTATCCCATTTCCCTTGACCTCCCAACACCAGGGCAGAGGTGAGTGGGGTGTTCCCTGTTCTTCCTGAGCCCATCGTCACAGCCAGGCCCAACGTGTGGCCCAAGGGAGACCAGATGGACAGGAACCTGGGCTACAAGAAGGCAGAGGCCCCTGGCTCCATTCCTTGGCTGAAAATGTCCCAATGCCTCAGCTCTTAGGAGCCTGGGGGGACTCTGGGCAGGGCCCCAAGAGCCAGGCTGAGTCACTTACGTCCGGAAGCACTCCCTCATTGCTCCTCGGCCAAAGGGCTGAAAGACACCACACAGAGTGTTATCAGTCCCCATGCCCCACCAAAAAGGGACCCTAAGACAGGAGGTGCTCCCCTTGCATGCCACCCATCAAATGGGTGCCCTGGGCCTCATCTCAATCCTGAAATCCCCGGGGATCTCCCTTCTATGTCACAGCACCAAAGCCATAGAGGCCTTCCAACCCAGAGGCTGCCAGGATAACAAGGACCCCCCACTCCTCCACCCTAGCTGAGGGGAAGAACCCACAGGGGCAGGATGATGGGGGAGGGACAGTGCATCTCAGAGGACGTTTTCACAGCCCTGACTGTAAGAGAAAAAAAGTGGAGACAACCTATCTGTCCAACAACAAGATACTGGAAAAATCAACCAGGTGTATTCCTTCAATGAAATACCACGCAACGATGGTAATCAATGCAAAGTGTTGACCAAAAGAACACCTGCAGCGCCAGGAGCAGCGGCTTATGCCTGTAATCCCAGAATTTTGGGAGGCTGGGGCAGAAGGATTGCTTCAGGCCAAGAGATCAAGACCAGCCTGGGCAACATAGCAAGACCTCCCTCTCTAAAAAAATTTTAAGGTTGGGCACAGTGGCTCATGCCTGTAATCCCAGCACTTTGGGAGGCCAAAGTGGGCGGATCACCTGATGCTGGGAGTTCAAGACCAGCATGACCAATATGGAGAAACCCTTTCTCTACTAAAAATAGAAAAATTAGCCGGGCGTGGTGGTGCATGCTTGTAATCCTAGCTACTCGAGAGGCTGAGGCAGGAGAATTGCTTGAACCCAGGAGGCAGAGGTTGTGGTAAGCCAAGATCGCACCATTGCACTCCAGCCTGGGCAACAAGAGCAAAACTCTATCTCCAAAAAAAAATTTGAAAAAATTGACTGGGTGTGATGGGGCATGCCTGTAGTCCAAGCTACTCAGGAGGCTGAGGTGGGAGAATTGCTTGAGCCCAGGAGTTCAGGGCTGCAGTGAGGCAAGATCATGTACCCTTACACCCCAGCCTGGGCAGCAGAGCAAGACCCTGTCTCTAAAAAAGAATACCTGTTGTATGTCCCCCCACTTATATGAAGCAAAAAAAAAATAGGCAAAAGTAATCTAGGGTGATAGAATTCAGAGGGGTGCTTACCCTGTGGGTATGGGAGGAGTGACTGAGAGGGGCTTGGGCAGGCTGGTTACCTTCTGTTTGTTGATACGGGCCGCTGGTAAGGCAGTATGCTCATTTTGTGACAACTCAGCAAGCTGTACACTTTTCTGTGTATATTGTATATTACACTAAAACAAAGTTTCACAAAGCAATCCTAACCTCAATATGCAGGAAATACTCTATTTTCTAGTCTTTTTTTTTTTTTTCTTCAAAAGGCTGGTTGTATTTTTAGTAGAGACAGGTGTGGTGGCTCATGCCTATAATCCTGGCACTCTGAGAGGCCGAGGCAGGAGGATCATTTGAGCCCAGGAGTTTGAGACCAGCCTGGGCAACATAGTGGAACCCAAGTCTCTATAAAAAATTAAAAAATTAGCCAGGTGTGGTGGTGTGTACTTGTGGTCCCGGCTGCTTGGGAGGCTAAGGTGGGAGGATGGCTTGAGCCCAGGAGGTCAAGGCTACAGTGAGCTGTGATCATGCCACTGCACTCCTGGGCAATAGAGTGAGACCCTGTCTCAAAAAAAAAAAAAAAATGCTGGCTGCAACCAATAAACAGTAACAAAGAATCCCCCGAAGTTACAAAAATTAAATAAAGTGGGAGTGGGAGAGAAGGGCGCACAGACCAAAGTCAGCTGCAGAAAGTCTTTGCTTAGCCCTGTCCCCACGGGGCTCAATGCCCTGCTCACCTGAGATGCCATCTTGATCAGAACTTCATCATCCAGCCATTCCCCGGTGACAGCGTTGTACCTGCAGAGACCCATCCACCACAGGGCACAGCGTCCATCACATGGTCCTGTTCCTCACTGGGTAAAGGCCAAAGACCCTTCTGGGCTCCCCACTGACCTCAGAACCAACCCACTCTCCACCTTGGCCCATAGCCCAGCCAACCTCCTGGGTTGGGTTGGAGACACTGTCCCAACACACTGGTCTCAATCCTTTCCTCAAACCCACTGTTCCCTCTCTACCATGTCCCCCATTTCCATATCCCCAGCACTCATTGCTGTGCTTTTTACTGGCTTGTTCTCCATCTGGGGCCCCCACTGGACTGTAACCCCACAAAAGCAGACCCATGTCTGTCTTAGTCATCCAGTTCCCGGTGTGTGTGGATGCTTAATAAATACACATGGCTGGGCGCAGTGGCTCACGCCTATAATCCCAGCACTTTGGGAGGCTGGGGCACGTGGATCACGAGGTCAGGAGTTCGAGACCTGCCTGACCAACATGGTGAAACTGTGTCTCTACTAAAAATACAAAAATTAGCAGAGCGTGGTGGCACATGCCTGTAATCCTAGCCTGTAATCCTGAGGCAGGAGAATCGCTTGAACCCGGGAGGCAGAGGTTGCAGTGAGCCAAGATCGCACCATTACACTCCAGCCTGGGCGACAGAGCGAGACTCCATCTCAAAAAATAAAAAATAAAAATAAAAATAAATACATACATAAAATAAATATACAAGGTGGATGAATGACTGAATAAATAATATCCTGATCATAACTGGTCTCCGTAACAAACGGCATGGCCCAGGGAGGGGAGGTGGTGGTGGTGCCCTCAATCTTGCCAGGCAGTTGGGCACATCTCCCGAGAAGTAACAGCCACACACAGTGGTGGGTAAGGGTCCCGTCTCTGAGTCTAGACAGGAGAAGGGCTGCCGGTGTGTGGGTAGAAAGGAGTGATCTCTTTCCTCCCCATCATAAGGGTCATAGACAACAGCCCAATTTTATGTGACGCGGAAGCCTTCAGAATGAAGACTCAAAGATACAGAAGAACCAATCCGATTTTATGCTGAGGTTCAGTGAAGCAGGGATGGCGTGGAGCATGTGACTGGGCAAAAAGGGATGAGCTAATGGTAAACAGACTGAGTGGGCCAGCAAGGCCTGTTCTGATTCTTCCTGGCCACTCTGTTATAGCATTTCCTTCTCTTGTGTGTGGGGTAGGACCCCTTTGGAATGAGGGTCTCATTCCATAATTTATTTATGGCCAGCTATTGCACAGAAAGCTCATGTAAGGTTAGATAATTTTTTTTTTTTTTTTTTTTTGACACAGAATCTCCCTGTCACCCAGGCTGGAGTGCAGTGGAGCAATCTTGGCTCACTACAACCTCTGCTTCTTGGGTTCAAGTGATTCTCCTGCTTCAGCCTTCCGAGTAGCTGGGATTACAGGTGTGCCTGCCATATTGGCCAGGCTGGTCTCGAACTCCTGATCTCGTGATCCGCCTGCCTCAGCCTCCCAAAGTGCTGGGATTACAGGCGTGAGCCATCGCACCCGGCCAATTCTAGTTTCTATGGCTTGCTTAAGGGGACAATGAGGGGTGAGAGACAGGAGGGCAGGAGAAGGTCAGAGAGAGGCTATTTCTGAAGCCTTCACTTTGGGGTTTCATTTTCTGAGCCCCAGTACCAGGTTGTGTGATGGTAAATATATATTTTGTTTTAGATTCCATTTCCTGGCATGCAACTCTGAAAGTCCTTGGAATCTCCAAAGTGACGTTTTTTTTTTTTTGAGACTGAGTCTCACTCTGTCACCCAGGCTGGAGTGTAGTGGCACAATCTCAGCTCACTGCAACCTCTGTCTCCCAGGGTTCAAGCAAGTCTCCTGCCTCAGCCTCCTGGGTAGCTGGGATTACAGTCACCCACCACCACGCCTGGCTAAATTTTTAGAAGAGACAGGGTTTCACCATGTTGGTCAGGCTGGTCTCAAACTCCTGACCTCAAGTGATCCACTCACCTCGGCCTCCTAAAGTGCTGGGATTACAGGCATGAGCCACCATGCCCAGTCTTCTTCTGTACCCTTTGTAACATCCTTTATAATAAACCAGTAAATATGAGTAAGTGTTTCCCTGAGTTCCGTGAGCTGCTCCAGCAAGTTAATCAAACCCAAGGAGGGGTTCATGGGAACCCTGATTTATAGCTGGTCAGAAGCACAGGTGAAACGACTTGGGGCTTGCTATCAGTAGTGAAAGTCGGGGACGGTCTTGGAGGACTGAGCCTTCAACCTGTGGGATCTGATGCTATCTCCAGGTAGATGGTGTCAGAATTGAGTTGAATCATAGGATACCCAATTCAAAACTCCTCTAATTCCTTCAATTAGAGGAACAGAATTAGAGGCACATCTGCTGGTGTCCACTGCAGATCTCATTTCTTGCTTGTGGGCGGGGAGAAACCTCCACACCTTTTGAGCTCACAGAAGCATTCTGTGTTGTAAGGGTACAGTAGGTGAAATTAAGTTTGTTTTTGCCACAGATAGGTGCATACCTAAGGCAGAGAGAGCTTGGAGAGGGTTCGGGGAACATTTCCATCTCTCCTTTCCCTGAGTAAATCAGCCCCTGGGCCTGGCCAGGCCTCACACAAGTTTGCCTGGTAGAAATCTCCTCAGCTCAATGGATCCCTAAAGTTTGAAACCTCCCTCGGGGCTGAGGTGTTCTTAACTCTAGTTGGAGGTTTCCCTTGGCGCACCTCTCAGCCGGGGCAGACTCCAGAACACCCCACCCTCCGTGAGAACAGGTTTCCCAGAGCCTCATGCGTCCACCAGGAAAAACAAGCAGAGGCCTGGCAGGTTAACCTCCCCTAGGCTCAGAGGTAGGAAAGCTCTCCAGAGCTGCACAGTTGGCACCGGCCCAGGGCAAGTATAGTTGATGCCTGAATGACATGGGTTTGAAGTGCGTGGGTCTACTTATAAATGGACTTTCTTCAATCAATATACTGGAAAATGTTTTAGAGATTTGCAACAATTTTATTTTATTTTTGATATGGAGTGTTACTCTGACGCCCAGGTTGGAGTGCAGCAGTGCTATATCAGCTCACTGCAACCTCCACTTCTGGGTTCAAGCGATTCTCCTGCCTCAGCCTCCTGAGTAGCTGGGATTATAGGTGCCAGCCACCACGCTTGGCTATGGCTAATTTTTGTATTTTTAGTAGAGATGGGGTTTCACCATGTTGGCCAGGCTGGACTTGAACTCCTGACCTCAAGTGATCTGCCCATCTCAGCCTCCCAAAGTGCTGGGATTACAGGTGAGAGCCACTTCACCCGGCCAGAGATCTGCAACAATTTAAAAAAACTAGCTCAGTCTAGCCTGTCTAATAGGTACCTTGTGAGAACCACGAGAAGGATTCAGGGAGGTAATGCACCGGGCCTTAAGCATGCACTAGCACTCCAATATTAGCTGCTGTTATGATTACTCCCTTCCCCTGACCCCCAAGAGTACTTAGGCCTCACTGATTGGGAGCAGAAGCTGGACGTATAGCCCCTAGGACTCCTCGAGACTCCACACAAGCTGCTGACCTGTGTCGAGTAGCACGTTCGGTGGCAATATCTTCCAGGTGGAACTCAGCCCAGGGGTCGGGCATGTGCTTGGCCTTCTGGATTGCGTGCTTCCAGGCTTCCTGTGGAAGGCAAAGCGGAAGGTAGGAACATCAGGCCCAGGTCAGGGGCTTTGGGGACAACACGGACTCCTCCCACCCTGTTATTTCCTCTGGAGAGGCTGACAGTATCAGGACAGAGAGAGACTCCTGTCTAGTAGCCTTTCAGGAACACAGTCCCCAAAAGAACCTATCTGCACTCACAGGCACAGCCTCCCTGTGGGCAGAAATGGCACATCTTAACTACACAACACTTGGATTAAAGAGTTGAGAATGAAAATAGGATACCATTCCCTCATTCAGGTTGGCTAACATTTCATTATATATATATAATATAGGATATATATATATACACACACACAATACATATATAGAAACAGAGTATAACGTGTATATATATAAAAACAGAGTCTCACTCTGTCACCCAGGCTGGAGTGTGGTGACGTGATCTTGGCTCGCTGCAACCTCCACCTCCTGTGTTCAAGCGATTCTCATGCCTCAGCCTCCCAAGTAGCTGGATTATAGGCGCCCGCCACCACGCACGGCTACTTTTTGCATTTTTTGATAGAAACAAGGTTTCACCACATTGGCCTGGCTGGTCTTGAACTCCTGACCTCAAGTGATCCACCCGCCTTGGCCTCCCAAAGTGCTGAAATTACAGGCGTGAGCCACTGTGCCCGGCCTCTTTTTTTTTTTTTTTTTTGAGACAGGGTCTTACTTTGTCGCCGAGGCTGGAGTGCAGTGGTCCAATCTCGGCTCACTGCAACCTCTGCCTCCTGGATTCAAGCGATTCTCCCAACTAAGCCTTGTGAGTAGCTGGACCTACAGGTGCACACCACTATACCTGGCTAATTTTTGTACTTTTTGGTAGAGACAGAGTTTTGTCATGTTGGCCAGGCTGGTGTCAAACTCTTGACCTCTGGCCGGGCGCGGTGGCTCAAGCCTGTAATCCCAGCACTTTGGGAGGCCGAGGCGGGCGGATCACGAGGTCAGGAGATCGAGACCATCCTGGCTAACACGGTGAAACCCCATCTCTACTAAAAATACAAAAACTTAGCCGGGCGTGTTGGCGGGCGCCTGTAGTCCCAGCTACTGGGGAGGCTGAGGCAGGAGAATGGCGTGAACCCGGGAGGCGGAGCTTGCAGTGAGCTGAGATCGCGCCACTGCACTCCAGCCTGGGGGACAGAGCGAGACTCCGTCTCAAAAAAAACAAAAAAACAAAAAACAAAAAACAAACAAACAAAAAAAAACAAACTCTTGACCTCAAGTGATCCACCAGCCTTGGCCTCCCAAAGTGCTGGGATTACAGCAGGTTGGCAATTATTTTAATGAGATGAAACATTTTAGCAAGTGCTGGCCCGGATATCAGGGAACGGGTATCCTCACACATCATCGGGGGTATAAAACTTTTCTAGGCTGGGCTGGGTGCAGTGGCTCGTGCCTGTAATCCCAGCATTTTAGGAGGCCAAGGCTGGGGGCTCACCTGAGGTCAAGAGTTTGAGACCAGTGTGGCCAACATGGTGAAACCCTGTGTCTACTAAAAATACAAAAATTAGCTGGGCGTGGTGGCACACGCTTGTAATCCCAGCTACTCGGGAGGCTGAGGGAGGAGAATCGCTTGAACCCAGGAGGCGGAGGTTGTAGTGAGCTGAGATTGTGCCATCGCACTCCAGCCTGAGTGACAGAGGGAGGACCCTGTCTCAGAAAAAAAAAAAAAAAAGGCTGCATCTCTGGTGGAAATTCTTGACCCTACCAGACCCAATGACCTCTTTTTATAATAAATATTGTATAACACCCCATTTTACTGCTCTATATGAAATTCATAGATAACATAAATTTCTAAGCTCAGAGCTAGAACCATGCCAAAGATATGTTGCCTTTTTTATTTTTAATCTTTTTTCAACAGACAGGGTCTCACCCTGTCCCCAGGCTGGAGTGCAGTGGCATGATCACGGCTCAGGTGATCCTCTCGCCTCAGCCTCCCAAGTAGCTAGGACCCCAGGCTGAGCCACCATACCTGGTTAATTTTTTAATTTTCTGTAGGGATAGGGTCTCACCATATTGCCCAGGCTGGTCTTGAACTTCAAGTGATCCTCCCACCTCAGCCTCCCAAAGGATATGCCACCTTTACACATAACATAGCATTTAACTCTGGCCTCAGATAATTATGAAATGATTCCCATGAGCTGTTCCAAGGTCTTCTGGGATGCAGGAAAATTCATCGTGCAAAACAGCCCTGTTTCAGGGTTGCTGGCATTCTCAGCCTTCCCTAACTCTATGCCAGCAGTGCCCATCACCCCATCATTATGATGACCCAAAAGAACTCCCAAATCTATCAAAACCTATTGAGAGTGGCCGGGCATGGTGGCTCATGCCTGTAATCCCAGCACTTTGGGAGGCCGAGGCAGATGGATCATCCAAGGTCAGGAGTTCGAGACCAGCCTGGCCAACATGGTGAAACCCCGTCTCTACTTTAAAAAAAGCCGGGTGCCTACCTGTAATCCCAGCTACTCGGGAGGCTGAGGCAGGAGAATCACTTGAACCGGGAGGTGGAGGTTGCAGTGAATGGAGATCAGGCCACTGCACTCCAGCCTGGGTGACAGAGCAAGACTCTGTACCCAAAAAAAAGAGCCCAGCTTCCCAAGGACTCAGCCCAAACAGGGCTTCACCTCATCCCCAGCACTGGGTCCTGCTCAAAATAGAAGCAGCTCAGGCAGTGGAGCTAGGCCTTCCAATACACACACACAGAGCCCAGGCCTCTCACTCTCTCTAGGGCTTTCTTTTGTTTTTGGGTTTTTGTTTTGTTTTGTTTTTTAAATAGGAACAAGGTCTCTCCCTGTTTTCCAGGCTACGTGGCAGTAGTGTGATCATAGCTCTCTGCAACCTCAAAACTCCTGGGCTCAAGCGATCTTCCTGCCTCAGCCTCCTGAGTAGCTGGGACTACACTTGTGTGTCACCATGCCCAGCTAATTTTTTTATTTTTATTTTTATTTTGCAGAGACAGGGTTGCACTATGTTTGTTGCCCAGGCTGGTCTTGAACTCCTGGCCTCAAGTGATCCTCCTGCCTCAACCTCCCAAGGCACTAGGATTACAGAGAGGAGCTGCTGCGCCTAGCCTGCTGGGGCTTTTTTACTGTTGCAGAGTTAAAAAAAATAAAGCCTGTAATTCTTTTCTTCTATTTTGGTAGCTAATTTAGACTTAATTTAAAAGTTGGAAAATACAGAAGACAAAGAAAAGTAAAATCCACCATATACCATCCACTGGAGCAATGCTGTAGACTAATTTTTTCCAGATCTTCTATATGCTTTTTTTTTTTTTTTTTTTTGAGACAGTCTCCCTCTGTCACCCAGGCTAGGGTGCAGTGGGGTGATCTCAGCTCACTGCAACCTCCTGGGTTCAAGCAATTTTCCTGCCTCAGCCTCCTGAGTAGCTGGGATTACAGGCGTGAGCCACCATGCCTGGCTAATTTTTGTATTTTTAGTAGAGACGGGGTTTCACCATGTTGGCCAGGCTAGTCTCCAACTCCTGACCTCAGGTGATCCACCCGCTTTGGCCTCCTAAACTGCTGGGATTACAGGCGTGAGCCAGCTTGCCCGACCTACATGCATTTTTTTAATAAGGTTGGTATCATACTGTAAAATATAATTTACCTCCTTACAGGAGAGTGGGTCAATGGGATTTTGTGCTTTATTTAGTGATCTCGATTTTTTTTTTTATTCCAAAGTATGATCCACATCACATAAAAACTGCAAACACTATAAAACTCTGAATTAGAAAGTGGAAGTCCTCCCTAATCCACTTCTTCTGAAAACCACAGCTGACAGTTGATGTAGACATTCTGCAAAATTTTTTCCTATGCCTCTGTGAACACAAACACATATTTAAGAGCAGTTTAGGCTGGGCACGGTGGCTCACACCTGTAATCCCAGCACTTTGGGAGGCTGAGGCAGGCAGATCACGAGGTCAGGAGTTTGATACCAGCCTGGCCAACATGGTAAAACCTTGTCACTACTAAAAATACAAAAATTAGCGGGCATGGTGGCACGAGCCTGTAATCCCAGCTACTCGGGAGGCTGAGGGAGGAGAATCGCTTGAACCCAGGAGGCGGAGGTTGTAGTGAGCTGAGATTGTGCCATCGCACTCCAGCCTGAGTGACAGAGGGAGGACCCTGTCTCAGAAAAAAAAAAAAAAAAGGCTGCATCTCTGGTGGAAATTCTTGACCCTACCAGACCCAATGACCTCTTTTTATAATAAATATTGTATAACACCCCATTTTACTGCTCTATATGAAATTCATAGATAACATAAATTTCTAAGCTCAGAGCTAGAACCATGCCAAAGATATGTTGCCTTTTTTATTTTTAATCTTTTTTCAACAGACAGGGTCTCACCCTGTCCCCAGGCTGGAGTGCAGTGGCATGATCACGGCTCAGGTGATCCTCTCGCCTCAGCCTCCCAAGTAGCTAGGACCCCAGGCTGAGCCACCATACCTGGTTAATTTTTTAATTTTCTGTAGGGATAGGGTCTCACCATATTGCCCAGGCTGGTCTTGAACTTCAAGTGATCCTCCCACCTCAGCCTCCCAAAGGATATGCCACCTTTACACATAACATAGCATTTAACTCTGGCCTCAGATAATTATGAAATGATTCCCATGAGCTGTTCCAAGGTCTTCTGGGATGCAGGAAAATTCATCGTGCAAAACAGCCCTGTTTCAGGGTTGCTGGCATTCTCAGCCTTCCCTAACTCTATGCCAGCAGTGCCCATCACCCCATCATTATGATGACCCAAAAGAACTCCCAAATCTATCAAAACCTATTGAGAGTGGCCGGGCATGGTGGCTCATGCCTGTAATCCCAGCACTTTGGGAGGCCGAGGCAGATGGATCATCCAAGGTCAGGAGTTCGAGACCAGCCTGGCCAACATGGTGAAACCCCGTCTCTACTTTAAAAAAAGCCGGGTGCCTACCTGTAATCCCAGCTACTCGGGAGGCTGAGGCAGGAGAATCACTTGAACCGGGAGGTGGAGGTTGCAGTGAATGGAGATCAGGCCACTGCACTCCAGCCTGGGTGACAGAGCAAGACTCTGTACCCAAAAAAAAGAGCCCAGCTTCCCAAGGACTCAGCCCAAACAGGGCTTCACCTCATCCCCAGCACTGGGTCCTGCTCAAAATAGAAGCAGCTCAGGCAGTGGAGCTAGGCCTTCCAATACACACACACAGAGCCCAGGCCTCTCACTCTCTCTAGGGCTTTCTTTTGTTTTTGGGTTTTTGTTTTGTTTTGTTTTTTAAATAGGAACAAGGTCTCTCCCTGTTTTCCAGGCTACGTGGCAGTAGTGTGATCATAGCTCTCTGCAACCTCAAAACTCCTGGGCTCAAGTGATCTTCCTGCCTCAGCCTCCTGAGTAGCTGGGACTACACTTGTGTGTCACCATGCCCAGCTAATTTTTTTATTTTTATTTTTATTTTGCAGAGACAGGGTTGCACTATGTTTGTTGCCCAGGCTGGTCTTGAACTCCTGGCCTCAAGTGATCCTCCTGCCTCAACCTCCCAAGGCACTAGGATTACAGAGAGGAGCTGCTGCGCCTAGCCTGCTGGGGCTTTTTTACTGTTGCAGAGTTAAAAAAAATAAAGCCTGTAATTCTTTTCTTCTATTTTGGTAGCTAATTTAGACTTAATTTAAAAGTTGGAAAATACAGAAGACAAAGAAAAGTAAAATCCACCATATACCATCCACTGGAGCAATGCTGTAGACTAATTTTTTCCAGATCTTCTATATGCTTTTTTTTTTTTTTTTTTTTGAGACAGTCTCCCTCTGTCACCCAGGCTAGGGTGCAGTGGGGTGATCTCAGCTCACTGCAACCTCCTGGGTTCAAGCAATTTTCCTGCCTCAGCCTCCTGAGTAGCTGGGATTACAGGCGTGAGCCACCATGCCTGGCTAATTTTTGTATTTTTAGTAGAGACGGGGTTTCACCATGTTGGCCAGGCTAGTCTCCAACTCCTGACCTCAGGTGATCCACCCGCTTTGGCCTCCTAAACTGCTGGGATTACAGGCGTGAGCCAGCTTGCCCGACCTACATGCATTTTTTTAATAAGGTTGGTATCATACTGTAAAATATAATTTACCTCCTTACAGGAGAGTGGGTCAATGGGATTTTGTGCTTTATTTAGTGATCTCGATTTTTTTTTTTATTCCAAAGTATGATCCACATCACATAAAAACTGCAAACACTATAAAACTCTGAATTAGAAAGTGGAAGTCCTCCCTAATCCACTTCTTCTGAAAACCACAGCTGACAGTTGATGTAGACATTCTGCAAAATTTTTTCCTATGCCTCTGTGAACACAAACACATATTTAAGAGCAGTTTAGGCTGGGCACGGTGGCTCACACCTGTAATCCCAGCACTTTGGGAGGCTGAGGCAGGCAGATCACGAGGTCAGGAGTTTGATACCAGCCTGGCCAACATGGTAAAACCTTGTCACTACTAAAAATACAAAAATTAGCGGGCATGGTGGCACGAGCCTGTAATCCCAGCTACTTGGGAGGCTGAGGCAGGAGAATCGCTTGAACCCAGGTGGCAGAGGTTGCAGTAAGGCAAGAGAGTGCAACTACACTCCAGCCTGGGCGACACAGTGAGACTCCATCTCAAAAAAATAAAAAATAAAGAGAAAGAGCAATTGGACCACACCACATGTTCTGTTGTGCATCTGACTTTTCTTAATGCAAGATCTTGGACATCTTTCCATGTCATATGTGCAAACTGGCTGGGTGACCTCCTTTCATTTCCAAAACTACCAGATATACAATTGTATAAATGTACCTTAAGGTATTTGTCTAACCTCCAATTGAATAATGTTTGGATTCTCTCCAACATTTCCTAGTACAAACAGTGCTGAAGTGAACATCTTCCTATCCAAATCTCTGTGCGCTTGTGCAAGATCTCAGTAGTACATACTTTTTGGGAAATGTAACTGTTGGATCACATTTAAAATCTAGAAATGACTGAGTTCTCCGCCAAAAAATTTATCCCAAGTTATACTCCAAGAAGCAGTAAATAAATCACTAAAATTCTTTTGGCACAGACAGTATATCAGATAACTATAAAATTTATAAGTTATTTGCATCCTGCTTTAATAGTTGCATAATAATCTACTGCATAACTTTTTTGTTACTGACTTAATTATTCACCTGTTGCTCTCCACTGTTAGACTTCAAGTTTGTCACTGATTGTTCCCTGTTGTAAATAACTCCACAGCAGACATGTGTACGTCTAAAACATTTTTCTGAATTTCGGTCTCTGTACTTTTTTTTTTTTTTTGAGATGGAGTCTGGCTCTGTAACCAGGCTGGAGTGAAGTGGCGTGATCTCGGCTCACTGCAACCTCTGCCTCCTGGGTTCAAGCGATTCTCCTGCCTCAGCCTCCTGAGTAGCTGGGACTACAGGCACGTGCCACCACGCCCAGCTAATTATTGTATTTTTAGTAGAGACAGGGTTTCACCATTTTGGCCAGGATGGTCTCGATCTCTTGACCTTGTGATCCGCCTGCCTCGGCCTCCCAAAGTGCTGGGATTACAGGCATGAGCCACCGCGCCTGGCCCCTGTACTTTTTTTCTTAAAGAGACAGGGTCTTGCTCTGTCACTCAGGCTGGAATACAGTGGCGTGATCATGGCTCACCGCAGCCTCAAACTCCTGGGTTCAAGTGATCCTCCTGCTTCAGCTTCCCGAATAGCTGGGATGACAGGCGCTTGCCACCATGCCTGGCTAATTTTTTAAATTTCTGTACAGGCCGGATCTCGATATGTTGCCCAGGCTGTTCTCAAACTTCTGGGCTCAAGTGATCCTCCTGCCTTGTCCTTCCAAAGCGGTGGGATTACAGGCATGAGCCACCATGCCCAGCCCAATCCCCGTACCTTAAAGCACCACAGTCTCAGCTCATATTCCGGCTGCTACAAATGGCAGGGACAGCCTTCGACCTCCACCTGTCAGGAGAGCCTGCAGGGTTGAGAACTCAGCAGGCCACCCTTCCAAGCGTGTCTGTACAGGTGCCCTGTTCTCTGTCTGCGACACACAGTTCTCTGACAGTGCCTCTCTCAAACGACTCCGCCACTCCCTAAGCTACTAACAGGGACCGTCCCCATTCAATGAAGATTAGCAACAGAAATTACCTCCTGGCTGGATGCCGTGGCACCAACCACAAAACAGGTAGGAAAGTACTGCAGAAATACAGGGTGTGGTATTTCATAGGATAAAAATTACCTTTTTTTCCAAACCCAGAACAGAGTCATGCCAGACCTTATTGGCAATGGGTGGGATTAATGCAACGGACTTTTTTTTTTTTTTTAATAAGCACAGTATAAAAAGTCCTGTACTAGGCCGGGCGCGGTGGCTCACGCTTGTAATCCCAGCACTTTGGGAGGCCGAGGCGGGCGGATCACGAGGTCAGGAAATCGAGACCACGGTGAAACCCCGTCTCTACTAAAAATACAAAAAAATTAGCCGGGCGTGGTGGCGGGCGCCTGTAGTCCCAGCTACTCGGAGAGGCTGAGGCAGGAGAATGGCGTGAACCCGGGAGGCGGAGCTTGCAGTGAGCCGAGATTGCGCCACTGCACTCCAGCCTGGGCGACAGAGTGAGACTCCGTCTCAAAAAAAAAAAAAAAAAAAGTCCTGTACTAACATTCATGCCCCTGACTCTGGTTCCAGCTCACCACTGACTGGCTGTGGGAACCTCCATTTCCTTGTTTACAAACAAGGATGAAGAAGGTTTTGGCTGCTGGTGGTCCACTTTTTTGTGGCCCCTGCAACCAGGGTAGACACACTTCCACCAAAAACAGTGACTCACTGGGGTAGCAGTGCTTACTTATTTTGGGTGACTCCTGCCTGAGCTAGAAATCACCAGTGATATGTTACCATCAGAAGGGGAATGGAAGCAGGTACTGCCACCTTTGAGAGCCACCTAGCAGTGGCTATGAACCTTCTTCTGCACCGACTTCTGACCCAGCCATTCCTATCACCTACCCAGGTGTGTCCAGGTAAGCTGGTCCAAGGATGATCAGTGCTTTTTTTTCTTTCTTTTTTTTTTTTTTTGAGACCAGGTATTACTCTGTTGCCTAGGCTGAAGTGCAGTGGTGGGATCATAGCTCACTGAAGCCTCCAACTCCTGGGCTCAATGAATCTTCTCAACTCAGCCTCCCAGGTAGCTGGAACTATGGGTGCTCACCATCATGCCCAGCTAATTAAAAAAATTGTGTGTGTGTAGAGATGACAGTCTCTCTATGTTGTCCCGGGTGGTCTTAAACTCTAGCCTCAAGGTCAGCACTTATAATGCCATAATGATCAGGCAGTACAAACAAACTGCCCATCTGTAGGGGGATGATCACATACGCTTGGTATACTCAAAATAAGATGCTAGCATGGGTGATTTTTTTTTCCCCTGGGCGGGGAGTGGGGGACGTGGTCTCGCTCTGTCGTCCAGGCTGGAGTGCAGTGGCGCCATCTCTGCTCACTGCAACCTCCGTCTCCTGGGTTCAAGCAATTCTGTCTCAGCTGCCTGAGTAGCTGGGATTACAGGTGTGTGCCACCACACCCGGCTAATTTTTTTATTTTTAGTAGAGATCGGGTTTCACCATATTGGTCAGGCTGGTCTTGAACTCCTGGCCTCAAGTGATCCACTCGCCTTGGCCACCCAAAGTGCTGAGATTACAGGCGTGAGCCACCGCACCCAGCATGGGCAATTTCTAAGACCTATTGTTTAGGGGGAAAAACAGCAAGTTGCAGAACAATACAAACACTATGTTACCACTTACTGGTGGAGGAAACTCACAAATCAATACCATGGATTTTCTAAGGATGTGTGTGTCTGTAGACATATACACAAATGTATATTTATATGCAAATACATAAAAAGAGGTCTGAAAAGTAATTTATATGAAACTAATATAATTCTTATCTCTGGGAATAGAAAGGGATAAGAAGTTGCTCAAGGAGACCTCAGTTTATCTATGTTGTTTGCATTCTTTTTACAATGAGAATGTATTTAGGTAATGCATGTGTAAATCAAAGTTAAGAAACAAAGATCACTGGGTTAGATGATTTTTTTTTTTTTTTTTTTTTTTTTTGAGACAGGGTTTCACTGTCGCCCAGCCTGCAGTGCAGTAATGCAATCATGGCTCACTGAAACCTCAACCTCCACCTCAACCTCCCGGGTAGCTGGGCCTACGGGCACACGCCACCAAGCCTGGCCAATTTTTTGTGTTTTTGTAGAGACAGGGTTTCACCATGTTGCCCAGGCTGGTCTCAAACTCCTGGGCTCAAGTGATCCACCTGTCTTGGCCTCCCAAAGTGCTGGGATTACAGACATAAGCCACTGCGCCTGGCCAGGTTAGATGATTCTTAAGGCTGTGCCAGCTCTAATATCCTCTATTTCTAAGGATTCTGGAACTCAGTTGTTGAGTAGGTTAATTAATCTTACACAGAACAGTGGGCTATGGGCTGGGTGTGGTGGCTCATGCCTGTAATCCTAGCACTTTGGGAGGCCAACGCAGGCGGAGCACTTGAGGCCAGGAGTTTGAGACCAGTCTGGTGAACATGGTGAAACCCCTCTCTACAAAAAATACAAAAATTAGCTGGGCATGGTGGTGTGTGCCTGTGCTCCCAGCTACTCAGGAGGCTGAGGCATGAGAATCGCTTGAACCCAGGAGGTGGAGGTTGCAATGAGCTGAGATTGCACCACTGCACTACAGCCTGGGTGACAGAGCAAGACTCTGTCTCAAAAAAAAAAAAAAGAGAGATCTGTGGATATTTCATAAAAAAAGGAAAATACGATTCTGGCTACAGAATAGAAACGCTGTGGTTCTTCAAAGTCTGAGAGTACAAAATAAAAATAAATAATAGTGAAATAATAATAATTATATACCAGGAAAGGGAGATGGAAATAATAATAATGATTACTGTAGTAATAATAATTTACTTCATCGAGTATGCCAGGAGTGAGGGTGGAGTGCTGGCAATGTGTTCGCAAGTGTTTTGGCATGTGGGATGTTATCACTGTTGTTGCCAATTTTATATTACTGTTATTATTGCCATTATCACAGTAATCAAGGCCTCTGGATCTTACTTGAGGACACACCCAGTGATTCACCCAGGCCTTTATCACCTGTTACAGTCACTTCATGAATGTTATAAAATCATTTTTTTCCCCATCATCACTTCTGCAGACTTTATGAAATACAGCTCAGAAGTCTAGGCAACATGGCGAAACCCTGCCTCTACTACAAATACAAAAAATTAGCCAGGCGTGGTGCCATGCGCCTGTAGTAATAGCCAATCAGGAGGCTGAGGTGGAAGGATCACCTGAACCTGGGAAGTCAAGGAAAAAAAAAAAAAAGAAATACAACTCAGAGACAGCCCAACTACTCTCCCCTCCTGGAGAGCAGTAATGGGCTTAACCAAACTCAACGGCTCAAATAAAAGAAGCAGGAAGAGCTCTTTCCAGCCAGCACTGAGCGATGGGCATCTCGAGACAACTGGCACAAGCGCCGCAAAACCGGGGGCAAGAGAAAGCCCTACCACAAGAAGTGGAAATATGAGTTGGGGCGCCCAGCTGCCAACACCAAGATTGGCCCCCGCCGCATCCACACAGTTCGTGTGCAGGGAGGTAACAAGAAATACCGTGCCCTGAGGTTGGACGTGGGGAATTTCTCCTGGGGCTCAGAGTGTTGTACTCGTAAAACAAGGATCATCAATGTTGTCTACAATGCATCTAATAACGAGCTGGTTCGTACCAAGACCCTGGTGAAGAATTGCATCCTACTCATCAACAGCACACCGTACCGACAGTGGTACGAGTCCCACTATGCGCTGCCCCTGGCCTGCAAGAAGGGAGCCAAGCTGACTCCTGAGGAAGAAGAGATTTTAAACAAAAAATGATCTAAAAAAATTCAGAAGAAATATGATGAAAGGAAAAAGAATGCCAAAATCAGCAGTCACCTGGAGGAGCAGTTCCAGCAGGGCAAGCTTCTTGCGTGCATCGCTTCAAGGCCAGGACAGTGTGGCCGAGCAGATGGCTATGTGCTAGAGGGCAAAAAGTTGGAGTTCTATCTTAGGAAAATCAAGGCCTGGAAAGGCAAATAAATCCTTGTTTTGTCTTCACCCATGTAATAAAGGTGTTTATTGTTTTGTTCCCACAAAAAAAAAAAAAAAAAAGCATGAAGAAGTGGGGAAACACAGCGAGGCTGTGGAAGGGGAAGAGCCCAGCAGTGGTGTGTGGAGGCCACAATCTATGCCACATGCACTTAGAGGTTTGGTACAATTATCAGTGGAACCCGGCATGGAATACAGCAGCAAAAAACTGGAAACCAGGCACAGTGGTCATGCCTGTGATCCCAGCAATTTGGGAGGCCAAGGCAGGAGGATCACTTGACACTTGGAGTTCCAGAGCAGCCTGGGCAGCATAGCAAGACCCCATTTCTAAAAAAAAAAAAAAATACAAAAATTAGCCAGGCGTGATGGTGCATGCCTTTAGTCCCAACTACCTGGAGAGCTGGAGTGGGAGGATCACTTGAGCTCAGGAGGTCGAGGCTACAGTGACCCATGATTGTGCCACTGCACTCCAGCCTGGGCAACAGCATGAGACTCTATCTCTTAAAAAACAAACTACGCCTGTAGTCCCAACACTTTGGGAGGCTGAGGCAGGCAGATCACCTGAGGTCAGGAGTTCGAGACCAGCCTGACCAACATGGAGAAACCCCATCTCCACTAAAAAATGCAAAATTAGTCAGATGTGGTGGCGCATGCCTATAATCCCAGCTACTCAGGAGGCTGAAGCAGGAGAATCACTTGAACCCGAGAGGCAGAGGTTGCAGTGAGCTGAGATCGTGCCATTGCACTCCAGCCTGGGCAACAAGAGCGAAACTCCATCTCAAAAACAAACAAACGTGGAACTGCCTAAGTATCCCACAAGAGGCAATGCTTACAGAAACTGTGGTGTAGCCATACAATGGGCTGACAGAGCCATCAAGACACTAGATCCATATTTACTGATATGAAAAGACATGATGATTTATTGCTTGCCGACAAAAAACTGGTTACTGAAGACATGTATAGCATGATTCCACAGTAGCAACAAAAAGTCCATATTTGTGTATATTTAAAGTGAAATACAGTAAAGTCTCAACTATACACTAAAATCTTAATAGCAAAATATCTGGACTTTTTTTTTTTTTTTTGAGACAGTCTTGCTCTGTCTCCCAGGCTGGAGTGCAGTGGTGCAATCTCAGCACACTGCAATCTCTGCCTCTCAGGTTTAAACAATTCTTGCGCCTCAGCCTCCCCAGGAACTGGGACTACAGGTGTGCGCCCCCATGCCCGGCTAATTTTTTGTATTTTTAGTAGAGATGGGGTTTCACCATGTTGCCTGTAATCAGCTACTCAGGAGGCTGAGGCAAGGGAATCACTTGAACCTGGGAGGCGGAGGTTGCAGTGAGCCGAGATGGGGCAACAGAGTGAAACTGTCCCCCCAAAAAAAAAAAAAAAAAAAGCAACAAAAAAATTTATGCTTAGTGAAAGAAGCCAGACATAAAAGGCCACATGTTGTATGATTCTATTTATGTAAAACGTCCAGAAAAGGCAAGTCCAGAGAGGCAGAAAGTGGACTGGTGGTTGCCTGGGGCTGGGTGGGATGTGGGTATTAGAGCGTGATGGCTAAGAGGTATAGAATTTAGTTTTTGGGTAAAACGTTCTAAAAGTGGTTGTGGTGATGGATGCATAATTTTTTATGAATATACTCAAAGGCTTTGAATAGTACATTTTAAATGAGTAAATTGTATGGCAAGTGAATTATATTTCCAAAAACTGCTAAATTTTTTTTTTTTTTTTTTTTGAGACAGTCTTGCTCTGTTGCCCAGGCTGGAGTGCAGTGGTGCAATCTTGGCTCACTGCAACCTCCGCCTCCCGGGTTCAAGTGATTCCCCTGCCTCAGCCTCCTGAGTAGCTGGGACTACAGTCGCACACCACCACGCCCAGATAATTTTTGTATTTTTAGTAGAGATGGAATTTCACCATATTGGTCAGGCCGGTCTTGAACTCCTGACCTCAGGTTATCCACCAGCCTCGGCCTGCCAAGGCAATCATTATTCTTTGATCATACTGTCAGAGCCACCCTCAGTGGGTTACAAGTATGAGTGTAATCACCAAAGTTGGCCAAATAAGGGCATGGGAAGCAGGTGTACCCACCCATCATGGGGGGCACACACGATGGTGTAACCTCTTTGAGGAGCTACTGACAACACTTATCCCAGTTTAAAAACACACAAACGTTTTGCCTAGCCAGTTCACCTCTGGGGGGTCCTCTGGTGGGCACGCCCATTCACGGGTGCTAAGACACACACACAAGGAAGTGCTGTTTGTGGCAGGACAAGACTGGAAATAACCTACATACCCTACAAGGAGGAGCTGGCTACATTTATTATGGTGCTTCCAACAATGAAATGATATTCAGCCATTAAATAACCAACAACAGGCTGGGTATGGTGGTGCATGCCTGTGGTCCCAGCTACTTGGGAGGCTGAGGTGGGAGGATCACTTGAGCCCACGATTTCAATGCAGTGAGCTATGATCACACCACTGCACTTCTTCCTGGGCAACCCTATCTCAAAAGAAATTTTTTTAAATAAGGTGATCTATGTGTATTGATGTGGAATGATCTCTGAGATATTCTCAGAACAGGAAAATTTTTTTTGCAGGGGGGCAGGGGAGAGGGTCTCGCTCTGTTGCCCAGGCTGATGGGCAGTGGTGCAATCTCTCACTGCAGCCTCCGCCTCCCGGGTTCAAGTGATTCTCCTGCCTCAGCCTCTGGAGTAGCTGGGATTATAGGCGCCCGCCTCCACACCCGGCTAATTTGTGTGTGTGTGTGTGTGTGTGTGTGTGTGTGTGTATTTTTAGTAGAGACGGGGTTTCATCCTGTTGGCCAGGGTGGTCTCGAACTCCTGACCTCAAGTGATCTACCTGCCTCAGCCTCCCAAAGTGCTGGGATTACAGACGTGAGCCAGTGCACCTGGCTGAAAATAACATTTAAAAATAAAATTTCCCACCTTAATAAGAAATTAAAAACATGTATTTGCTCCCTATGCTTATTCTAGAAAATGTAGAAACGACAGAGAAGGAACACAGTCCCTCCTAATCCAATCCAAAGACAATCCCTGCTGCCCTGGTGATGTGCTTCCCCTCAGGCCTTGGCTGTGTGTGTACGTGCGAGTTTCACAGAGCTATAATCATGCTGTATTCTTTTTAGATTTAACTCTGGAGCAGAGGCACTTTCCCACGTTATCATAAACTCTATAAACATCTTTGGATGACTGCCTGATATTCTATGGAGAGGGCGGCCCCCTAAATGGTTCTGCCATGTCTCCAGGGGAGCTTGGGCAGAAGGCTGGGCTTGACAGTGATAGAATCTGACCTTTCACAATCCACACCCAGTACCTGCTGGGTGTGTTCCTTGGAGGGAGGCCAGCGGGCCATTTTGGTTGAACAATCCAGGTTGCCAGGTCACAGTAAGTTAAAAAAAAAAAAACCACTTAGGTTTATGGAATGCTGAGGGAACAAGAGTTGGAAAACTGAGCTGTTCTCTCCCTCTGAAGCCACCCCTGGCAACACCAACCCAACAGAGCCTGCTTTCGATAACCTAGAAAGTGAGCAATGAAGTGCCAACTCCCGTCCACACACAGTCAAACATTTTACCAAGTCCTACTATGCAGGACCAAGGGAATGGAGGTCACATCAGACACAACCCTACTCTTGCAGTCAGGCGCTGATTCAAACAAAGAATGACAATGGAGAATGACTCACACACATAAAGGTCTGCTAAGAGCCCCACGGAAGGCAGAGGAGAAAGCCTGGAAAGGTTGTCTTCAATCTGGGCTCTGGGCCAGGCTCAGTCGCTTATGCCTGTAATCCCAACACTTTGGGAAGCTGAGGCAGGAGGGTCGCTTAAGGCCAGGAGGTCAAGACCAGCCTGGGCAACGTAATGAGACCCCCATCGTTCCAAAAAAAATTAAAAAGTTGGCCAGGTGTGGTGGTGCACGCCTGTGGTCTCAGCTACTCAGGAGGCTGAGGTGGGAGGATCGCTCAAGCCCAGGAGTTAGAGGCTACAGTGAGTTATGATCGTACCACTGTACTCCAGCCTGGGCAACACAGCAAGACCTTGTCTCTAAAATTAAAAAAATAAAAATAAAAACTGGGTTCTGAAGGAGGCAGAACTGTAATTTTGATAGACCAGGACATCAGTTGAAAGAAATTTTATTAGGCAGAAGTGTGAAAAAGGGAAGACCATTCCAGGAGCTTCCAGATGTGTGTGAGTGGAGAGGATGAACAGAGCCTAGAAAGGTCCTGGAGCGGAGGGACCTAGAAGACACTCCCATCCTGGTGATGAGGCTTTTTTTTTTTTTTTTAAGACAGTTTCTCTCTTGTTGCCCAGGCTGGAGTGCTGTGGTACGATCTTGGCTCACTGCAACCTCCGCCTCCCAGGTTCAAGTGATTCTCCTGCCTCAACCTCCTGAGTAGCTGGGATTACAGGCGCCTGCCACCACGCCTGGTTAATTTTTGTATTTTTAGTAGAGACAGGGTGTCACCATGTTGGTCAGGCTGGTCTCAAACTCCTGACCTCATGATCCACCTGCCCCAGCCTCCCAAAGTGCTGGGATTACAGATGTGAGCCACCACACCCGGCCAGAAGTGATGAGTTTTGAGGAGGGGGTATTTATCAATGTATTTGAGGAAGAGGAAGTTACCTGGTTATTTTACTTTATTTTTCTTAACAACATCTTTTTCTCCACATAAGTGATACATATGTGTAACTTTAAAATGTTTAAAAAACATATAAAGCCCCCCCTTAATGGTACCTCTCCCCTAGAGAGAACTGCCACTAACTTCTGGGTGCAAACTTCCCCTTCAAAAAGTTTTTGCTATGCAGATACCAATATATGTATATATACATTTTTAATAAAAATAGGATCAGGTCGGATGTGGTGGCTCATGCCTGTAATCCCAGCACTTTGGGAGGTCGAGGTGGGTGGATCACAAGGTCAGGAGTTCAAGACCAGCCTGGCCAACATGGTGAAACCCCCGTCTCTACTAAATATACAAATAAATAAATAAATAATTAGCCAGGCGTGGTGGCAGGTGGCTGTAATCCCAGCTACTCGGGAGGCTGAGGCAGGAGAATTGCTTCAACCTGGGAGGCGGAGGTTGCAGTGAGCCGAGATTGCACCACTGCACTCCAGCCTGGGCGACGGAGCTAGACTCTGTCTCAGAGGAAAAAAAAAAAAAGGATCATACTATATTTCGACTTGCTTTTTTACTTAACTACATATATAAAAATGCTAACATTTTTTGACTTTATTATGGACCAGGCCTGTGCCAAGGGCTTTTTATGGATTTGCACACACACATACTATATGTAACAGTAAGCACTGTTTTAGAGTCAAAACATGGCCAGGCGCGGTGGCTCCCTCCTGTAATCCCCCTTCGGGAAGCTGAAGTGGGATGATTGTTTGAGCCCAGGAGTTCAAGACCAGCCTGAACAACATAGTATAAGACCCTGTCTCTACAAAAACAGTAAAACAACAACAAAGGTCAAATCACATAGAATCATCTTCATCTTTTGACCAGCCTGGGTAACATAGTGAGACCTCATATCTACAAAAACATTTTAAAAATCAGCTGGGCATGGTGGCATGCACCTGTGGTCCTAGCTACTCAGGAGGCTGAGGTGTGAGGATTGCTTGAGCTCAGGAGTTCAAGGCAGCAATGATCTATGATCATGTCACTGCACTCCAGCCTGGGTGACAGAGCAAGACCGTGTCTCTAAGAAAAAAAAAAAAAGAAGAAGAAAAGGCTGCGCATGTGGGCTCATGCCTGTAATCCCAGTACTTTGGGAAGCTGAGGCGGGCGGATCACTAGAGGCCAGGAGTTCAAGACCAGCCTGGGCAACATGGTGAGACCGTATCTCTACTAAAAATACAAAAATTAATGGCCATCATTAAAAAATCAGGAAACAACAGGTGCTGGAGAGGATGTGGAGAAATAGGAACACTTTTACACTGTTGGTGGGACTGTAAACTAGTTCAACCATTGTGGAAGTCAGTGTGGCGATTCCTCAGGGATCTAGAACTAGAAATACCATTTGACCCAGCCATCCCATTACTGGGTATATACCCAAAGGACTATAAATCATGCTGCTATAAAGACACATGCACACGTATGTTTATTGCGGCACTATTCACAATAGCAAAGAGTTGGAACCAACCCAAATGTCCAACAACGATAGACTGGATTAAGAAAATGTGGCACATATACACCATGGAATACTATGCAGCCATAAAAAATGATGAGTTCGTGTCCTTTGTAGGGACATGGATGAAACTGGAAAACATCATTCTCAGTAAACTATCGCAAGGACAAAAAAGCAAACACCGCATGTTCTCACTCATAGGTGGGAATTGAACAATGAGAACTCATGGACACAGGAAGGGGAACATCACGCTCCGGGGACTGTTGTGGGGTGGGGGGAGGGGGGAGGGACAGCATTAGGAGATACACCTAATGCTAAATGACGAGTTAATGGGTGCAGGAAATCAACATGGCACATGGATACATATGTAACAAACCTGCACATTGTGCACATGTACCCTAAAACCCTAAAGTATAATAATAAAAAAAAAAAAAAAAAAAAAATACAAAAATTAGCAGGGCATAGTGGCATGCACCTGTGGTTCCAGCTACTCGGGTGGCTAAGGCACAAGAATCGCTTGAACCTGGGAAGTGGAGGTTGCAGTGAGCCAGGATCGCGCCACTGCCCTCCAGCCTGGGCGACAGAGTGAGACCCTTTCTCAAAAAAAGAAAGGAACACCAACTTTGTTCTAATGTAAACACAGCATTCTGTGAGAACCACGGCTTGTAATTGAAATCAGCCCCTCTTGTGGACGCTTGAGCTGCCCTCCTGGGGGTGGGTGTTCATTTCAAAGCTGCCTTAGGAGAGGAAACAGGATCAGTGGAAACCTGCCCCTTCGGGGGCCCCTGACCCCAGAGACCCACGGGGCTATTTCTGGAGCTGCCTGCCCCAGAGTAACTCCAGCTAGAACTCTAGGCCTAAAGGGAAAACACTACCCAACTATCTCCAAGAACTAAAATTATTAATTTTCTAAAAACAGATTAATTCAGAAGTTATGGAAGAATATTTTTAATTTCAAATCCCCAAGTGGTAATAGGCATTTTGTTTACAGTACTGATACTTAACTGTTTGTGAGGATTTGATTAAGTAAGGGTAACGGTATTGCACTTTTGATTTTTTACCCCCACCAGTTATTAAAAAAAGTCCAATAATGTTCGCCTCTCCCCCTCTTCTTTTTTTGAGATAGAGTCTCGCTCTGTCACCCAGGCTGGAGTGCAGTGGCACAATCTTGGCTCACTGCAACCTCCGCCTGCTGGGTTCAAGTGATTCTCCCACTTCAGCCTTCCGAGTAGCTGGGACCATAGGTGGCACCAACACGCCCAGCTAATTTTTGTGTTTTTGCAGAGACGGGGTTTCGCCATGTTGGCCAGGCTGGTCTCAAACTCCTGACCTCGGGTGATCTGCCTGCCTTGGCCTCCCAAAGTGCTGGGATTACAGGCGTTAGCCACTGCGCCTGGCTTCTCCCCGTCTTCTTTACACCAGCTTTGCTATCGTATGAACACAAATCCCTACCAAAATAAGTACACTTTTCTTCAGTCCAGAGAAGGATGTCTGACTCTAAAAAGTGTTTGTTTGTTTTTTTTTTAAGATAACCAACATGAAGAATCACATTGCACATATGTCTCTGTACCCACATACACGCATATGCAGGGGCGCTTTCAAAATATTCAACACAACATTGGACAAATGTAGAAGACACTTGAGATGGAAACCTTCCACAGTATGAGGTTTTTTTGTTGTTTTTTTTTTTTTTTTTTTTTTTGAGACAGAGTCTCCTCTGTTGCCCAGGCTGGAGTGCAGTGGCGCGATCTCGGCTCACCACAACCTCTGCCTCCTGGGTTCAAGGGATTCTTCTGCCTCAGCCTCCTGAGAAGCTGGGACTACAGGCATGTACCACCATTGTGGAAGGAAAATAAAATAAGTAATAATAAAGTTAAAAATAATAAACATAAGTAATAGTTAACATTAAGTATAGGTTATTTAGAAGTTATACATAGGCTAAGAAATTTAAGCAGCCCCTCCTAGCATTGCTAACAAGTTGCAGCTATGAGCTTATCTCAATCTTCCAAGCTTATTGCCTGCCTCCAGACCCCCGCATATTTCTGTAATTCCTGTTTTCCCTTACCCCAGCTCGAGCTGTCCAGCTTCAAAGTTGACTGGTCAAGATAACTAAATTGTATGTTTTCTCAGAATTATCACGTGTTAAATAATTTACTGTCTTTGTCTGAAACCTGTATCCTGCCTTGTTTTCCCGCCTCAAACGACATATAAGCAAGCCTGCTTTCTGTGTCCCAGTCGGCAGCCATTTTAGGCGTGAGCCTGCTGTCGGCCCGGGTACCTGAATTAAATAAAGTTCTCTTTGGTTTCCAAAGGTCTCTTTGTCTTTTCCTTGGCTGGAGTTTTATTGCAACACCATACCTGGCTAATTTTTGTATTTTTAGTAGAGATGGGTTTCACTATGTTGGCCAGGCTGGTCTTGAAATCCTGACCTTGTGATCTGTCCGCCTCAGCCTCCCAAAGTGCTGGGATTACAGATGTGAGCCATCGCGCCTGGCCCACAGTATGAGTTTTTAATCAGTAAACAAATTTGGGAAAAGGTAATTAATTTGTAGAAAGGTTTTAAAAAAATATTAATTCTCATAATCAGTGACAAATTATTAGGGCCACACTCCTGGAATGTGGCAACAGAGAGGGAAATAACATTTATTAAGCACCTATAATGTGTGACACACAATACTAGGTATTATTTCAAAAGTAATGATTCATAAGAATTTAGTCTTGCTTGAACCTGGGAGGTGGAGGTTGCAGTGAGCCGAGATCGTGCCACTGCACTCCAGCCTGGGTGACAGAGTGAGACTCCGTCTCAAAAAAAAAAAAAAAAAAAAAAAAAAAAAGAATTTGGTCTATCTTTCATAGTTGTAACTACATAGGATGGCTGTAAGCGTTATTTCTTTTTTTTTTTTTCTTTAATAAAGATGGGGTGTTCCTATGTTGACCAGGCTGGTCTCAAACTCTTGGCCTAAAGCGATCCTACCATCTTGGCCTCCCAAAATGCTGGGATTACAGGCTTGAGCCACTGTGCCCAGCCAAGATAGCTGTAAGTGTTAAATGAGATCATTTTTTTTAGTGTCCCTAAAACAAGTTTCTATCAAAGTAACTAATAGTTATGTTTGTTTCTCCACTTGAATGTCTCTACTGATAAATGGGGAGATTGTTAAGTCTGTAAACGATTGCTGTTTGCCTCTCTGTACTCAATGCATAGCCTGGTGACAGATATATAATATGTAATAAATAAATGCAAATTTCATGTAATCAAGTACCCATGCTGGTACCTACCAAATGGTTGTCAATGAAATTATGTTTTTAAATTTATTTTAGGCTGGGTGGAGTGGCTCATGCCTGTAATCCCAGCACTTTGGGAACGTGAGGCAGGTGGATCACTTGAGGCCAGGAGTTTGAGACCAGCCTGGCCAACACAGTGCAACTGTGTTTCTACTGAAAATACAAAACATTTGCTGGGTGTGGTGGCACATGCCTGTTATATCAGCTACTCAGGAGGCTGAGGCACGAGAATCACTTGAACCCAGGAGGCGGATGTTTCAGTGAGCCGAGATCCCACCACTGTATTCGAGCCTGGGCAGCAGAGCGGAATACAAAAAAATAAAATGAATAATAAATGTATTTATTTTATTTTAATTTTTTGAGAAGGAGTTTCACTCTTGTTGTCCAGGCTGGAGTACAGTGGTGCAATCTCAGTTCACCGCAACTTCTGCTTCCCAGGTTCAAGTGATTCTCCTGCCTCAGCCTCCCAAGTAGCTGGGATTATAGGTGTGCACCACCACACCCGGCTAATTTTTTGTATTTTTAGTAAAGATGGAGTTTCACCATGTTGGCCAGGCTACTCTAGAACTCCTACCTCAGGTGATCCACTTGCCTTGGCCTCCCCAACTGCTGGGATTACAGGCGTAAGCCACTGCACCCAGCCTACTTTATTTTTTGAGAGACAGGATCTCACTATGTTGCCCAGGCTGGTCTCCTAGGCTCAAGCGATCCTCCCTTTTGTCCTCTCAAAGTGCTGGCATTACAGGTGTGAGACACCATGGCTGACCTAAAATTATGTTGTTAAATAAATTCTTTCAAAAAATTAACAAGTGTCTGGGCGTGATAGTCGAAGACCAGCCTGGGAAACCTCATTTCTACAAAAAAAATTTTTTTAATGAGCCAGGTATAGTGGTACAAGCCTATAATCCTAGCTACTCAGGAGGCTGAGGTGGGAGGCTTGCTTGAGCCTAGGGATTCAAGGCTGCAGTAAGCCATGATTGTGCCATTGCACTCCAGCCTGGGCAACAAAGCGAGACCACATTTATTAAAAAAAAAAAAAAAAAAGAAGAAAAAGAAAGAGAAATAAGGTCCTTAGTTTGGGAATTTTCTATTGCCATAAATAAATAAACGTTTTTACAAAGAAATAAGATCTTTACAGTTTGCAATGTTGCCCAGTAGTTACTATTTTATTCTGTTCTGTTCCATTTCTTTAAAAAAAAAAAAAAAAAAGAACAGCACCTCTGCACTCTAGCCTGGGTGACAGAGCAGAACTCTGTCTCTAAAGAAAACTAAAATAAATAAACAAACAAAACATTGGACAAAACTCAGCAAAAGGTTTTCACAACTCCGTAGCGTGTCCTGGGCTACTATTTGAAAAACACCCAGTTCCAAGGTAACGAAATTTATTTTAAATCAATAATACCCTCCCTGCTTAACACGTATATCCTCAGCTCAGAGTTTAGAGCACTGGCCAGGGTTTGGAAATACGAAGAAGATCCCAACCAGCGACCCCAACCCTCCATCCCTTACAGCAGCTAAGCCGGGTGGGGAAGGTGGCGTAGGTGGCTCACTCACCTTGAAGTGGAAGGAGTTTGCCGGGGACCCGCTGGAGCTATACCGCTCACTTTTTGTTAGGTTGCTGTAGTACTTATTAACCTTGGAATTGACATTCTGGTTCGACCTTGGGTCATCCGTGATGGGGCAGATGAAGTAACCTTCCTCATCGTCGCTGTCCCCATCAGAATCACCATCATGGCCAGCTCGGGGGGACTGGCCGCCATCAACGCCTTCCAGGCGGAAGATGAGATCTTCGTCTGCCATGTTCCTGGGGTGCCCGTTTTACCCAAGCAGTATCCGGCACAGCCAGAGTTACTGGATAAATGCAGAGGCGAAGGTCCTACAAGGAAAGCAAGGGCCAGAGAGTGGGTGCTGGGGCCCATGGGTGTGAATTCGCCCGACCCTCACCCCAAATGCTGCAGGCTATCACAGGAGCTGGCACCCTTAGGGTAAAACCTAGAGCTATCTTTTGGGGAGGCAGTTGGCAGCACCCAGGAACATTTTAAATGTCTAAACCCGCTGACCCAGTCATTCCACTTTTAAGAACTCAGTGTTTGCAAATATTGGATTCAGGTTGGGAAAGGAACGGCTTCTTAAGCAGAGTGCTCTTTTTAGCACATCAATTAGATCGAGGCACTCCTCTGCTTAACGCCCACCCCCAGCAGCTTCCTTTCACATTCATAATAAAATCCAAATGCCTTGGTAAGGCTGCAAGAGCTGCGTTCATCTAGCGTGCTGCCCACTTCTCCTCCGGCCCTGGCTGCTCTCCAGGCACACTGGGTTTCTTTCTGTTCTGTGAACACGTTAAGTTCGTTCCGACCTCCAAGCCTTTGTACTTGGCTGTTCCTTGTGCCTGGAACAACCTTCCTAACAGTGGATTCTTTCTCATCATTGAGCTCACAGCTCACAGGATGCCTCTTCAGTGAAATATTCTGTGAATCCCCAAATCAAAGAACGCTTAACCCAACATGCATATCCAATCGCTCCCTTGCATATCACCTTGTTCCATTTCTTTCTTTCTTCTTGTTTTTGTTTTTCTTCTGAGACAGAGTTTCACTCTTGTCACCCAGGCTGGAGTGCAATGGTGCGATCTTGGCTCACTGCAACCTCCACCTCCCAGGATCAAGCGATTCTGCTGCCTCAGCCTCCCGTGTAGCTGGGACTCCAGGCGCCCACCACCACAACTAGCTAATTTTTGCATTTTTAGTAGAGATGGCATTTCACCATGTTGGTTAAGCTGGTCTTGAAATTCTGACCCCAGGTGATCCTCCTGCCTGGGCCTCCCAAAGTGCTGGGATTACAGGCGTGAGCCACCACATCCGGACTTTTTTCTTTTCTTTCTTTTTTTTTTTTTTTGAGACAGAATCTTGCTCTGTCATCCAGGCTGGAGTACAGTGGTGCAATCCTAGCTCACCTTGACCTCGCAGGCCCAAGCAATCCTCCCACTCAAACCTCCCAAGTAGCTAGGATCACAGGTGTATGCCACCAAGCCTGGCCAATTTTGTTTGTTTTTTGTAGAAACAGGGTCTCCCTGTGTTGCCCAGACTGGTCTCAATCTCCTGGGCTCAAGTGATCCTCCTGCCTTGCCCTCCCAAAATGCTGGGATTACAGGCATGCTTCATTTCTTCATTGTGCTTTTCTCAAACTGAAATCACCCATTTACTTTGTTATTGTCTGTATGCCCAATACCTCTGAAAGTGTCTGGCACAGAGAAGGCACTCAATGCACTTTCCCAGAATGAAGGAGTGGCCCTAAAAGCGTTGTTTGTTTTTCTTTGAGACGGAGTCTTGCTCTGTGGAGTGCAGTGGCGTGATCTCGGCTCACTGCAACCTCCGCCTCCCGAGTTCAAGCAATTCTCCTGCCTCAGTCTCCCGAGTAGCTGGGATTACAGGCATCCACCACCACGCCCGGCTAATTTTTGTATTTTTAGTAGAGACGGGGTTTCACCATGTTGGCCAGGCTAGTCTTGGACTCCTGACCTCAGGTGATCCGCCTGCCTCAGACTCCCAAAGTGCTGGGATTACAGATGTGAGCCACCACGCCTGGCCTAAAAGCATTTTCTGTAGCACAATCAGTAACAGCAACAAAACCCAACAACCCCAAATGTCCAATAGAAGCTCATTATACAGATTACAGTATTTCTCTCTACACCATGAAATAATCCGTGACTGTTAGAAAGGGGACGGTCCATACCCACAGACACACAAAAATAATCAAGAAAGAGTTCAGGAAGATTGTAGGATAGAACTGTCACATTTACAGCCACATGATTTTCAACAAGGGTGCCAAGATAATTCACCCTCAGTTTTACAGTCACTTGATTTTCAACAAGCCAAGATGATTCAACAGGGAAGGAAGAATCTTTTCAACAAATGGTGTTGGGATAAATGAATATCCACATGCAAAAAACTGAAGTTGATCCCCTTCCTTACGCCATACCCAAAAATTAACTCAAAATGGATCAAAAGCCTAAATTAGGAGCTAAAATTATATTAGAAGAAAATATAGAATAAATTCTTCATGACCTTGAGTTAGGCAAAGACTTCTTAGATAAGATGCCAAAAGCAACAGCAACAAAATAATAGATAAATTGGAGATTACCTGGGCTGGACTTGGTAGTTCACACCTGCAATCCCAGCACTTTGGAAGGCTGAAGCAGGTGGATCACGTGAAGTCAGGAGTTCGAGACCAGCCTGGCCAACGTGGCGAAACCCTGACTACCAAAAATACAAAAAATTAGCTAGGTGTGGTGGCACCCGCCTGTAATCCCAGCTACCCAGGAGGCTGAGGCACGAGAATTGCATGAGCCCAGGAGGTGGAGGTTGCAGTGAGCTGAGATTGTGCCACTGCACTCCAGCCTGGGTGACACAGGGAGACTCCTTCTAAAAAACAAAGAGTAAAGAGACAACCCACAAATTTTGCTAATTATATATCTGATAAAGGACTATATTAAGAATGCTTACAATTCAACAATAAACAGACAAATCAAATAAAAATAGGCAAAGGGTTTGAAAAGACATTTCTCTAAAAAAGATATACATGTGGCCAATAAGCACATGGAAAGATACTCAACATCAATGGCCATTAGGGAAATACAAATGAATGTCACACCCACTAAGACAGATATAAGTTAAAAAACGGAAAATAACAAGGGCTGGCCAGGATGTGGAAAAATTGAAACCCTTATGCACTGCTGGTGGAATGTAAAATGGTGCCAACTGCCTTAGAAAACACTCTGGCACCAGCCTGGCCAACATGGCGAAACCCTGTCTCTACTAAAAATATAAAAGATAGCCAGGCGTGGTGGCTACAATCCCAACTACTTGGGAGGCTGAGTGAGAGAATTGCCTGAGCCTAGGAGGCAGAGGTTGCAGTGAGCTGAGATTGTGCCCTTGCACTCCAGCCTGGGTGACAGAGTGAGACCTTGTCTAAAAAAACAAAACAAAACAAAACCAAAAAAAACAAAAACAAAAAAAGAACAGAAAAAAAAAATCTCAAAAAGTTAAACACTGAGTTACCGTATGATCCAGCAATTCCACTCCTAGGTGCTGACATACACTCCAATATGGATGAAACTTACGACCACTAGGGGAGGTGAAAGGCAGTCACAAAAGACTATATATATTGACTAATTCTCTGTATATGAAACTTCCAGAGAAGGCAAAGCTACAGCAATAGAAAGTAGATTAATGGTTGCCTGAGGAGGGAGGTAGGGTATGGTGGTGGGAATGGTTGGGGTAAATGGGGAATGATTGCTAATGGGTATGGGGTTTCTTTTGAGTTGATGAAAAGGTTCTAAAATTGTGGCTATACGACTGTGAAAATACCATTGAATTGTACTATCTATCTATCTGAGATGGAGTCTCACCTTGTCGCCCAGGCTGGAGTGCAGTGGCACGATCTCGGCTCACTGTAACCTCTGCCTCCCAGGTTCAAGTGATTCTCCTGCCTCAGCCTCCTGAATAGCTGGAACTACAGACACGCACCACTGTGCCCAGCTAATTTTTGTATTTTTTTTTTTTTTTTTTTTTTTTTTAGGGAGGGGGTTTCACCTGCCATGTTGGCCAGGCTGTTCTCGAACTCCTGAACTTGTGATCTGCCCACCTCAGCCTCCCAAAGTGCTGGGATTACAGGCATGAGCCACTGCGCCCAGCCAGAATTGTACATTTAAAATGAGCAGATTGTAAGGTATGTGAATTATATCTCAAGAAAGCCAAAGTTTTAAAGAAAAGAAAGTCTGATGTGGTGGTTCATGTCTGTAATTCCAGCACTTTGGGAGGCCAAGGAGGGAGGATCGCTTGAGCCCAGAAGTTTAAGACCAGCCTGGGCAACATAATGAGACCCTGACTTTACAAAAAAAAATACAAAAAATTAGCTGGATGTGGTGGTGTGTGCCTGTAGTCCCAGCTACTCAGGAGGTTGAGGTGGGAGGATCACTTGAGCCCAGGAGGTTCAAGTGAGCCCAGAGGTTGCAGTGAGCTGAAATTGCACCACAACACTCCAGCCTGGGCAACACAGCAAGACCCTGTCCCCAAAAAAAGAAAGGAAAAGAAAAAGGACATGTGTACATGCATGAAAACTTCCCTGAAAAATCCACAGGAACTGTACAGCACCTGAAATAAGCAGTCGTAGAGCTGGAGGAAACTTTTTATTTTTAATCTTTTAATTTTTTTGAGATGGACTCTTGTTCTGTTGCCCAGGCTGGAGTGAGGTGGCACGATCTTGGCACTCACTGCAACTTCTGCCTCCCAGGTTCAAGCGATTCTCCTGCCTCAGCCTCCCGAGTAGCTGGGATTACAGGAGCCCACCACCACACCGAGCTAATTTTTGTATTTTTAGTAGAGGCAGGGTTTCACCATGTTGGCCAAGGTGGTCTTGAACTCCTGACCTCAAGTGATCTGCCCACCTTGGCCTCCCAAAGTGCTAGGATTACAGGCATGAGCCACTGAGTCTAGCTAGCTTTTTAAAACTTTGTACGTTTCTATACTGCTTTAACTTTTTTACAAAGCTGGATTGCTTTAGACACAAAATAGTAAGTAAATTAGTTTAAAAAATTTTTTACATCAAACCAATAATTCCAATTTTTTTGACAGTGCTGTCCACAGGTGCACAGTCTTCTAGAGCCAAGGCTTTGGTACTCTGGCTACTGAAGCAGGAAATATATTTATATCCTAACCCAGTACACGCTTATAAAATAGAAAGTAAAATTTCAAGAAATTGTGCTTAGCCTTACTTTGTATAATGCACTCTTGCTATTTTTTTTTAAATGTTATTTTTAGAGACAGGTTGCCCCAGCTGGAGTGCAGTGGTGTGATCACAGCTCACTGTAGCCTCCAACAGCTGGGTTCAGGCGATCCTCCCGCCTCAGCCTCCAGAGCAGTCCATGCCACCATGCCCAGCTAAAGTTTTTTATTTTTGTACAGATAGAGTCTCACTATGTTAGCCAGGCTGGTCTTGAACTTCCAGCCTCAAGTGATCCTCCCACCTTGGCCTCCCAAAGCACTGGGATTACTGACGTGAGCTACTGTGCTTGGCCCACTCTTGCTATTTTCTATTCTACTTAAGTCTTTTGTTTTTCTTTCTGTTTAATCTTTTTCTTTAACACACCACCCACACATTGATTTCTATACTCACAGTTTGAAAATTGACGTGAACTGCTAAGTTTGTTTCTTATCCTCTGGGCAAGACACAGTTACAGGCCTGGATCCAATGCCAGAGCCACCTGATCCTGCTTGTCACCAGAATCTTCCTTGAGCCCTGGACTGGCTTCTCCACACTGTCAGCCGCTCCCAGCCCCAGTGCCTACTCTGCCCTGGTCAGCCCTTGGCCAGAATCCCTGCTGACCAACACGGTGTGGTGCCAGGAGCTGCCAGCAGGCCCAGCCTAGTCAGCGGCCACTGGGGGCCAGGACAGTGCCAGGAGAAGGGCAAGAACCATAGCCCCAACCTGCAGACCTCTAGACAGGGTAGTTCGGTGGTTAAAAGCTCAGATCCAGGGCCAGGCATGAACGGCTCATGCCTGTAATCCCAGCACTTTGGGAGGCCAAGGTGGGCGGATTGCTTGAGCTTAGGAGTTCGAGGCCAGCCTGGGAAACATGGTGAAATCCTGTCTCTGCAAAAAAATACAAAAATTAGCCAGGCATGGCGGCGTGTGCCTGTAGTCCCAGCTACTCAGGAGGCTGAGGTGGGAGGATCACTTGAACCTGGGGAGGCAGAGGCTGCAGTGAACTGGGATTGTGCCATTGCCTGGGCAATAGAGCAAGACCTCACCTCAAATAAGCAAAAAACAAAACAAAAAAAAGCACACTCAGATTCAGGATCTGGGCTGCTAGCGAGTAAATCTGGCTCCTTACCCAACTAATTCACCTAGCCGACTCCCTCATCTTACAGTGTGGGGAGCTCAGCTCTCGGCCATGTCCCACCACAGACCTGATGTTCTCCTTGGCCCTGGAAAACGAAGACAAGCAACTGTGACTCTGCCTGGCACAGCGCCTTGTACACAGCAGGCACTTGATATGCATTCCAGAGCTAAGTGAGTGGTATCTGTTCTATGGCTTTTGAGTTGTCATAAATTTGCTCTTAAGGCAGCTGTGGCAAACGATCCCCCAATAGCTGTTCACTCTTTCTTCCTTAATAAGAGAACCACCAGGTTTTGGCTAAGCATGTCACGTGGCCACTCAGGATACATTTCCCAGACTCCTTTGCAGATAGATGTAACCATGTGAACAAGTTTTAGCCAATGGGATATAAGAAGGACTGTGTGCAACCACAGGGAAGGGTTCTTAAAGGGAGCGTGCCCCTTGGCTCTCCTTCCAACCTGCTGGCTGAAATGCATATGTGATTGCCGGAGCTCAAGCAGCTACCTTAGACCATGAGGTGGATGGCCCTGTGCTGAGGCTGGAAGAGCTATGAGACAAAAAGAACCTGGGTCTCCTATACCATGGGATAGCATAACAATCCTGGATTCACCATCTTCATACTCTGATACCTAAACTTGTATAATCTACTGTAATTTTCTTTTTTCCTTTCTACTTGCTAATTTTATTTGGTAACAGTAGCTCCTTCCATCCCATATCATAAAAAGTCACATCCTCTATTTTGTAAAGTTTTATTTTTTGAGAAAGGGTCTTGTTCTGCTTCCCAGGCTGGAGTAAAATTGTGCGATCAGAGCTCATTGCAGCCTGGATCTCTGGGCTCAAGTGATTCTCCTACCTCAGCCTCCTGAGTAGCTGGGACTACAGGTGTGTGTCACTATGCCCACCTAATTTTTTATCTTTGTAGAGACACAGTTTCACTATGTTGCTCAGGCTAGTCTCGAACTCCTGGCCTCAAGCAATCCTCCTACCTTGGCCTCCTAAAGTGTTGGCATGACAGGCATGAGCCACTGCACCTGGCCTAAAGGTCACATCCTTTATGACAAATGGGTGCCTGGGCACGGTCAACCTGGGAAAACTGTGGCCTCAATCCAGAGTCCTAACTTGGCAGATACTCTTACATTTACACATGAAGACTGGGTACCTGGAGGATGTTGGATTTCCCCAAACAAACAAGGAACCTTCCTTAGTCCCTAAGTCAGTTCCAAGAGGCCTGTTCTAACACCAGGCAAGGCGCCCAGCCTCCTAGGGATCTCTATCTATCCTGGGGTTCCTTTGGCCCAAAGAAAGGATCTGCTCCTGTGATAAGAATAGGACTCCAGCTGAAAGACATCAGGATTTTCTTGAAAGCTTTCTCTACCTCACTCAGGCACCCACATCTTCTCCTCCCAGTCCCTATTTCTTTTCTTTTCCTTTTTTTTTTTTTAAATTTTTTTGTTTGAACTCCTGCCCTCAAGTGATCCACCCTCCTTGGCCTTCCAAAGTGCTGGGGATTAAAGGCATGAGCCACTGTGCCCGGCCTCCAGTCCCTATTTCTATGGAAAGGTAGCTGACTGAGTCAGAAAGACCCAGGTTCAAGCCCCATCTCTGCCACTAACTGGCTATGTGACTTCACCTCTTAAGCCTCAGGGGGGATGCATAATTGTACTCACCCCGTGAACTCAACAGCTATTATTATCATCATTTTTATTATCATAAATAAAGGGGACTGAGCCTTGGGTCCCAGCCAGACTTGTGACCTGGATGTCTGGCTCGTAGCAAAGCCAAGCTTCTTCAGGGGTCCTCAGGGAATAGACTATTTCAGGCTCTGGCCACAGAAACCACTGTCTCACTGAGTCTCGATCTGGCAGTTACAGGGGCAGGAAACTATGCCTGCAATGCTCAGGTCAAGGCCTGCGGGTCAAGCCACAGTGGCCACTGGTCCCCCTCAGGGCTCACCCTCACCCCAGGACCTGCCTTCCTACTGTAGAAAGCTGGTGGAATCTTCCCACTGCCACTCCTGGGAACCAGCATCCCAAAGCCAATACGCGGCATCCTGAGCTGGCCAGTGCACACACTAGTATACGCCCAGCACAGCACAACCCACACGCCCTTGACTACAACCACAGTGGACACAGGTGACTGATCAGCCACCTGGAATCACACACCAGCTTCTGTGTGAAGATCTGCCTCTGCCCCACCCTCAAGTCATGTGTTTAGGAGTGTGTCACAAGATCCAGGCCTTAAACCAACCACTGGGGTGCCTGGCCACAGAGATTGGCTTAGAGGTGGTCATGTGATTACAGTCAAACTATTCTAGCCCATTGTAGCATACCTGGGGCTTTTTCCTTGAGTGACTGGAAGAGGTGATCAGCCTTTTCATACTGAATGTGAACTTGAGACTGGGGCTGAGGCCAACACAGAACAAAGCTGATGTGTGGTGGAGGGCAGAACCAGAGAAAGAGAAAAATGAATAGTGATGATGTCATTTGAGACCTGGAATCCAGATGTTCCCGAAACCAAACTACCAAGCCCCGCGTAGATTTCTGAATCAGATGATACAATAAACCCCGCCTTTTGGGGGACAGTAGGGGAAAGGGCTATTTAGCTAATTACAGATAGGTTTTCTGTCACATGCAATATGAAAAGCCCCAAACCAGCCAGGCACGGTGGCTCACGCCTGTAATCTCAACACTTTGGAAGGCCAAGGCAGGCAGATCACCCGAGGTCGGGAGTTCGAGACCAGCCTGGCCAACATGGTGAAACCCCGTCTCTACTAAAAATACAAAAATTAGTGGGGCATGGTGGCACGTGCCTATAATCCCAGTAATCCCAGCTACTCGGGAAGCTGAGGTGGGAGAATTGTTTGAAGCTGGGAGGCAGAGTTTGCTGGGAGGCAGAGTTTGCAGCGAGCCAAGATCATGCCACTGTACTCCAGCCTGGGCGACAGAGCGAGACTCTGTCCAAACCCAGCCAGGGTTTGGGCCATTGTATATTATTTATATATAATAATATACACCTTATATTATTATAATAATTAAACACCTTTTTCTTACTAGGGCCACTGTATATGATCATATAGGTGGGGTACTGCTCAACTCTAGTGAACAACCTTTGCAACTTTCCATGGGCAGCCCTACTTCCCACCCCTAGAGGCAACTACTTCCAACTATTCTCAGTGTTACCCTTAGCATCTCTCTCTCTCTCTCTATCTATATATATATCACTAAATAATATGCGTCCCGATTCTTTTTTTTTTTTTTTGAGACAGGGTCTCGCTCTGTCACCCAGGCTGGAGTCCAGTGGCACAATCTTGGCCCACTGCAACCTCTGTTTCCCAGGCTCAAGTGATCCTCCCACATAAGCCGCCAGAGTAGCTGGGACCACAGGCACGCGTCACCATACCCAGCTAATTTTTGTATATTTTTGTTGAGATGGAATTTCACCATGTGCCCAGCTGGTCTCAAACTCCTGGACTCAAGGGATCCACCCACCTCGGCCCTCCAAAGTGCTGGGATTACAGGCATGAGCCACTGCACCCGGCCCTGATCATTTCTTAATTTATCTATTTTGATCCTATCTTCTGATTTCCAAGTATGATAAATGAGACTTTAGCTCTACTTCCCCTTACTACTTCCCTTCCCCACCCTATCCCTACACTGGTAGGTCTTCTTCTGGTTCCTTTATTTATTACAGATGGCGTCTTGCTGTGTTGCCTAGGCTAGTCTCGAGCCCCTGGTCTCAAGTGATCTTCCCGCCTCAACCTCCCAGTGTTGAGATTACAGGCATGAGTCACAGTGCCCAGCCATCTGGTTCCTTTACATACCATGCCAAGAACACTCTTATTCCACCAACTAGAAGAAGCTGAGTTTCTCACAGTTTAGCACGAATTCAGAGAAGGGACGGTGTGGCTTTTGTGCTGTGAATGAGTGATAAGAAAGCAGAAGAGTTTCTTATCTGCTTATCAACCTCAAAAGCTTATCAACCTCAAAAAGGCGTAATTTCTATGGAAATAAGAAAGACAAATAATGCACGTGAAAGACTGACTGCTCACCAGGTGCTACACTGGACTCTCCTTTGACAATGACGGGAGCTGCTAGGTCCAGAAGTGACAGTCTACCTCTGAAAAGGCAACCTTAAGGGAGTGGAACTGCACAGCGCTAGGCTGAGGGCTGCACCTGGCTTGTTCTGAAGATATTTTAAACCCTAGCTGGAGTCCCGAGTTTCCTTCAAACAAGAAACAAAAACCAAAGCCCGATACAGTGGCTAACAGCTTGTGCTCTACAGCTGCATGGCCAGGGTTTGAATCCTGGGCCCCATCATTAGGAGCTGCGACCCTGTCCTAGACAACAGACCTGTCAGGCGGGCTGTGACATCCTAAGGTCTGCACTGCTGTCTCCATCCCTCCCCCCATACCTTGTATTGCCTTCAGTGCACAGGTGCTCAACATGAACTCAAATACCCTTCTGTTTAGTGTTTCTTTTGTTTTGAGACGGAGTCTCACTCTGTTACCCAGGCTGGAGTACAGTGGCGCGATCTCGGCTTACTGCAACCTCCGCCTCCCGGGTTCAAGTGATTCTCCTGCCTCAGCCTCCCGAGTAGCTGGGATTACAGGCATCCGCCACCATGCCTGGCTAATTTTTGTATTTTTAGTGGAGATGGGGTTTCACCATGTTGGTCAGGCTAGTCTTGAACTCCTGACCTCAAGTGATCCACCCGCCTCGGCCTCCCAAAGAGATGGGATTATAGGTGTGAGCCACTGCGCCTGGCTGCTCAGTGTTTATTTACTGGGGTGCAGCATTAGGAGTGATTAAGTCAAGCATCAAGCTAAGAGTTTACATCAGTGTCTTAATGTCTGCACCCCTAGCATATAGTGGGTGCTCATAAACATTTATTTAAACTATTGAGAGAAATAGTACACTTTACATCAAAATGAAAGGACCAATTTACAGAGTCCAGCCCATCCATCCCTTCCTCCCTGCCATCTCAGTTTCCCAAGTTTCCAAGTCCAAGAATCAATCTCAATGCACCACCAAACTCTCCTCACCTCCTTGCCCTTGTATCTATCTGCAGGTGCCTCTGAGGCAGGCGAATAGGGTCTGGAGGCAGGGAACCTAAGGCTGATTCAGGCTGACTTCCTAGAACTAAATCAAAAGGAAAACCCCTACTTTCCAAGCCCAAGTAACAAAAGGACCAGAGGCTACTCCCTTTGCAACCCCCAACTTATCTGCGTGGCAGATGAAAAACTGAAATTACCTCTGATTGGTCCCTTCCCACAACCAATCAGGCTGGTGCTGGCCAAGTCCTCGTTTGTATAGGAGTCTTCATTTGTAACTTCACTTCAGCCTCTGACTGGTTGCTTTCCACAACCTGTCAGACTGATCCCAGGCTACTACTTCATTTGCATAGGGTGTACATCAAGTAACCAAAGGGAAACCTCTCGAGGGTGTTTAAACCCCAGGCAATTCTGTAAGCAATCTGCTCGAGCCCACTCCCACCCTGTGGAGTGTACTTTTGTTTTCCGTAAATATTTGCTTTCATTGCTTTATTCTTTTCTTGTTTTGTTCGTGTGTTTTGTCCAATTCTTTGCTCAAAATGCCAAGCACCTGGACACCCTCCACCAGCAACACCTCGGCCTGGAATCCCTTTCCCATTCACTAGCAAAACCCTTTAATCTCTTCAAGATGCACCTCAAATGTTGACCTCCTCCAGAAAGCCTTCCTTGTTTGTTTCTTTTGGGTTTGTTTTGTTGTTATTGTTGTTGTTGAGAGAGTGTCTGGCTCTGTTGGCCAGGCTGGAGTGCAGTGGTGCAATCATAGCTCACTGCAGCCTCCAACTCCTGGGCTCAAGCGATCCTCCCATCTCAGCCTCCAGAGTACCTGGGACTACAGGTGCATACCACCCACATCTAGCTAATTGTGTTATTTTATTTTTGTAGAGATGGTCATCTCCCTACATTGCCCAGGCTGGTCTCTTTCTTTTCTTTTCTTTTTTTTTTTTTTTTTTGAGACAGGGTTTCACTCTGTCACCCAGGCTGGAGTGCAGTGGTGCAATCATGGCTCACTGCAGCCTCAGTCTCCCAAGCTCAAGTGATCCTCTTGCCTCTGAACTCCTGGCCTCAAGCGATCCTCCTGCCTAGACGTCCCAAAGTTTATTACATGCATGAGCTACTGCACCTGGCCTCCAGAAAGCCTTCCTTGGATAGTTCCCTCCTCTGTAAACAGGGGTCAGCTAACAGTACCCCTGCAGGGGTTGTTCTGAGGATACAATGAGATTAGGCACATGGTGTCTGGGATAGACTTGACTCCCAAAAGTACTAACTGCTGTTATGTCCCAATAATCCTCCAGTCCCTGACTCCCTAAATCACTTCGCTCCTTACAAGCCCTCCATAAGCAAATTTCATTATACCCTGAGGCCAGACTGTCTGTGGCAGGCAGAAAAAATGGCTCCCCTAACATGTCTACATCCTAATCCCTGGAACCTGTGAATATGTTACCTTATATGGCAAAAGGGACTTTGCAGATGTGATTAAGGATCTTAAGATGGGAGACAGTCGTGGATTATCCTGTGAGCCCAGTGTAATCACAAGGATCCTTATAAAAAGGAGGTAGAAGGGTCAGAGTTAGAGGAAGAGATGTGACCAAAGACAGAAAGGTGTGAAGTTGCCACACTGCTGGCTTCAAAGATGGAGGGAGGGGTCAGGAGCCCAAGGAATGAGGACAGCCCCTAGAATCTGGAGAAGGCAAAGAAACCGATTTTCTCCTGGGGCCTCCAGAAGGAACACAGCCATGCTGACACCTAGATTTTAGAACTCCTGATCCCCAGGAACTATAAGATAATAAATTTGTTGTTTTAAAGCCACTAAGTAATTGCAGCAATTTGTTACAGCAGCAATTGGAAACTAACAAAGTCCTGAAGAGCGGCTCTCAACCTTGGGCAATTTTGCTCCCTCAAGGGACATTTGGCAATGTCTAGAGACATTTTTGGTTGTTGCAACTCTAGGGGTGCAACTAGCATCTAGTGGATAGAGGCCAGGGATGCTGCTAAACATCCTAAAATAAACAGAACAGTCCCCTACAATGAAAAAGATCTGGCCCAATGTCAGTGCCGAGGCTGAGAAATCCAGCTCTAGAATTAATCTGGTAGAATTTCTTTCTTTGTTTTGTTTTTTGAAATGGAGTCTCACTCTATCGCCCAGGCTGGAGTGCAGTGGCTAAATCTTGGCTCACTGCAACCTCCACCTCCCGGGTTCAAGTGATTCTTGTGCCTCAGCCTCCTGAGTAGCTGGGATTACAGGTGTGTGCCACCATGCCTGGCTTATTTTAAAAAATTTTTTGTAGAGAAGGTGTCTTGCCACTCCTGGACTCAAGTGATCCTCCAGCCACAGCCTCCCAAAGTGTTGGAATTACAGGCGTGAGCCACTGTATCCAGCCTCTGGTGTAATTTTAAGGAGCCCTCCCCAACCTTCTCTTCCCCTTTTCCTTTTAAAAACAAATCTCCCCACATACCATAAAGAGACAGAGAAGGCCAGGTGTGGTGGCTCACACCTGTACTCCCAGCACTTTGGGAGGCCGAGGCAGGCAGATCACGAGATCAGCAGTTTGAGACCTGACCAACATGGTGAACACCCCATCTCTACTAAAAATACAAAAAACAGCTGGGTGTGGTGGTGTGTACCTGTAATCCCAGCTACTTTAGGAGGCCAAGACAGAAGAATTGCTTGAACCTGGGAGGCGGAGGTTGCAGTGAGCCGAGATCGTGCCACTGCACTCCAGCCTGGGTGACAGAGCAAGACTCTGTCTCAAAAAAAAAGAGACAGAGAAATCAACTTACCGATGTAAACAGCAACCTGCTGCGGAAGCCAGAGATACGTCATCATTTGCTCTGCCAAAGGCTCGTAAAAATATCATTGCAGTACACTGTGTTTTCCGCATATAAAACTGTCATCGTGCAAGGGCTATTTTATTATTTCAGGAATCTGAAAAATGCATTTTGGAATATGAAACACAAAATATCATAATTATAGCTTTGATTAGCAAAATGCACAAGGTGCTGGGCACCCTCTGCATGTCCACGGTACACTCTGTACTCCTGGTGGGTCAGCCCAGGGATACAGCACGTCTCACTTCTCACATGAACTCTGTGTGCCCAGCCCTCTCAGTGGCCAGGCCATGTGAGTGTATTGAACAAAAGGGGCCGTGTGTCTTGTTCCTCTGCAGCTCCCAGCCCAAAGCACAATGCCTGGCACACACCATAAATGCACAAGTGCGTGCTGCATGAATGAACGAGTAAGTGAAGAAAAGCTGGCAGTTTCCTGCCAATATAATGGAGAAACAGAAGGACTTTTGGGTTGTGGCTGGTGGTTGGATTACACGGTGGTTGACCCCTGTAATCCCAGCACTTTGGGAGGCCGAGGCAGGCAGATCGCTTGAGGCCAGGAGTTCGAGACCAGCCTGGGCAACATGGAGAAACCCCATCTCTACCAAAAATACAAAAATTAGCCAGGTGTGGTGGCGCACGACCTGTATAGTCCCAGCTACTTGGGAGGCTGAAGCACAAGAATCACTTGAACCAAGGAGACAGAGGTTGCAGTGAGCCAAGATTGTGCCACTGCACTCTAGCCTGGGCAGCAGGGCAAGACTCTATCCCCCCGCCCCCAGACCTCCGAAAAAACAAACAAACGAACAAACAAAAACAAACAAAACAACCTACTGTGTTGTAAATACATAGGCGTTACTTAGTCCAGTGACATGGCTGAGGCCGTAGTGGGAAAGACTGGCTCGTGGAGGATGTGATAAGCACCAAAACCAGATCTAGCCAAACAAGGCCTTTGGGATGAATTCAAGTCCTGGCCCTGCCACAATCAGCTGAGGAATGCTGGGGAAATTACTTAACCTTCTGAACCTCAGCTTCTTCATCTGTAAAATTCATTCACTCAACAGAGCGGAGCAAAGTGAGCAAGGTGGAGAAGAAGTGAGAGAGGGGGCCTGAAAACCACAGTGGCACAGAGAGCTGGCTTTCATCCAGGAATCCTTTCTCCCCTGCCTGGCCAGGGACTACATTTCCCAGCATCCCTTGCAGCTAGGTAAGGTCATGTGACTGCATTCTGGCCAGTGAAAGAAGAGCACAAATAACTTGTGCCATTTCTGAGCCCATCCAGCAGCCCGTTTTCCGTACCCTGGTCGGCTTCCTCTCTACTGCGATCCTGCCCAGAACAGATTGGTAGCATTTCAGTATCACTTACAAAGCACTTGCTACATAACTCCTCCCAGCTCCCTAGAAGGCATGCACTCCTTCCTCCTCTGGCTCTGAACATGCTATGCCCTCTGTCTGGTACACACCCCAGCCTGTCCTCCCTACCCATCCCCTGGCCAACTTGACTGTTCATCCCTCAGGTCTCAGCTTAGATATCACCTCCTTCATGAAGCCTCCCCTGAACCCCAGGAGTTAGTCGCTCTTAGCTTCATTCTACAGATGAGAAAACTAAGGAACAGAGAGGTTATGTGACTTGCCCCAAATCACATGACTAGAGTTGGGTTTGAAGCTGGTGCGGGCTGAATCCAGAGCTTTCAATGCAGTCATCACTTCCTTAACCAGCGCTTCTAAAAGTATGGGACCAGCTGCCGCAGCAGCCACTGCAGCAGCCTCACCTGGCAACTTGCTGGTAATGCAAATTCTCAAGCCTCACTACAGACCTACTAAATTAAACTCTGGGGATGGGTCCAGCAATCAAAGTGTAAGCAAGTCCTCTTGGGGATGCTGATGTGCAATGAAGTTAGAGAAACACCGGCCTAGGGCAATTCTCTGCAGTTTAGGCACCTACTTCCGGGTGCTTCCTCTGGCTTGCTAGTCCTTGCTAGATCTCAAAAGCTTCACAGCTGGAGAACAGAACGCCATCCACCCTCTGACTCTGGAGCCATTTGAAACACTTCTCTAGGAGTCCTACAGCCCTGGGATTTTGGGGGTCGTGGGGGAGGGGGGCACTGTTATTTTCTGCTTTATCATCAGCGTGTTAGTGACTCACTCCTTCCTTTGTGTGAAGCCTTCTTATGGTTGGGCACGGCTCATGCCTGTGATCCTAACACTTTGGGAGGCCGAGGCATAAGAATTGCTTGAGCCCAGAGTTCAAGCCCAGCCTGGGCAACAGAGTGAGACCCCATCTCTACACTAAAATTAAAAGTTAGCCAGGCATGGTGGTAGCTCATGTCTGTAGTCCCAGCTACTTGGGAGGCTGAGGCAGGAGGATCACTTGAGCCGAGGAGTTCCAGGCTGCAGTGAGCTGTGACCATGCCACTGCACCCCAGCCTGGGTGACAGAGCAAGACCCTGTCTCAAAACAACAACAAAAAAAGAAGCCTCCTTGCTTGTGCTCATCAGCCTTGGCTGCAAGAATTTGATCCAGCAACACTTTAAGGCCCAAGCCGCTTTCATCTCAGGTGTAGACAAGGTCATTGCTCTAACCACCTTCTAGGAGCCTTCTCAGTTCATTGGGGGTAATAACCTGCAGCTTTTAGGTCAGCAGAACCAATCTCCCTCAACAAAAAACACTTTGATTCTTTTACATTAGTTCAACCTGCCGCTATTACTTTGGCTATAGCCCTGATCATTCAGTTGTTCTGCTTCAGGTGTAAGAAATTGGACCAGAAATAGTGAATCCTGGAGAACGAGCTTGAACAAGTCCAAGCTTCTGCTGTTCACCCTTGGCTTTCTTCACACAGCTCCCAGAGTCCCGGCAACCAGACAACAACCCTGCCAAAAACTGGACAAGACTGCTTTGGAGAATCTCCCCACAGCAAGATAACAACCCTAAAGACATCATTCCCGAGTGGGCACGGTGGCTCACGCCTGTAATCCCAGCACTTTGGGAGGCGGGTGGATCAGTTGAGGTCAGGAGTTTGAGACCAGCCTGGCCAACACAGTGAAATCCCATCTCTACTAAAAATACAAAAATTAGCTGGGCATGGTGGCATGTGCCTGTAGTCCCAGCTCAGACTCAAGAGGCTGAGGCAGGAAAATCACTTGAACCTGGGAGGCAGAGGTTGCAGTGAGCTGAGATGACACTACTTCACTCCAGCCTGGGTAACAGAGCAGACTCCATTTCAAAAACAAAAAACACTACTTCTGGCTTGTGGCTCTGCCCTCCTCTAGGCCTTCAAAGTCCCCTTGACTTGTCCAACAAATGAGGAAAGAGTGAGAGGTTTTTAGGGTCGAGGCTTGAAATGGACACACTCACGTTTCATCAGCCAAAACTCAGCCATGTGGCCCTACCGAATGGTAAGGGAGCCTGGGAAAATTCATCCAGGGAGCACCCCAGGAGGACGAGAACATGGGTACTGGTGACCCATAGCTTTCTCTGCCACATAATACAGTAAAATGTTTTAGAAGCAAATCAGCGATTTTTTTTTTAATAGAGACCAGGTTTCACCCTGTCAGCCAGGCTGGTCTTGAACTCCTGGGCTCAAGCAATCCTCCCGCCTCGGTCCCCGCAAAGTGGCTGGGATTACAGGCGTGAGCCACCACACCCAGCCAGTGATATATCCTTAATCAGCCAAAAAGTACTGTACAGTTACAAAAAGCACAAGAAAAAAAATTGGTGCATTTTTTTTTATTTTTTGAGACAGAGTCTCTCTTTGTTGCCCAGGCTGGAGTGCAGTGGTGCAATCTCAGCTCACTGCAACCTATGCCTCCTGGGTTCAAACGATTCTCGATTCCCCTGCCTCAGCCTCCCGAGTAGCTGGGATTACAGGCTCATGCCAACATGCCCAGCTAATTTTTGTATTTTTAGTAGAGATGGGGGCTCCCCATGTTGGCCAGGCTGGTCTCAAACTCCTGACCTCAAGTGATCCACCTTCCTCAGTCTCCCAAAGTACTGAGATTACAGGCCTGAGCCACCACGCTCTTGGCCCAAAAATACGGTAGCTCTTAGAATGTACACTGATGATTATGTGTAAACTGTGACCATCTCAGTTCTGACTTCTGGCCTCCCCATTCCCTGCAGAGGATAAGAACTTTGGACCCCACTCACTTCTTCGAGAATGGGGGCTGAGAGGAGGGCGGACGCCATTCCCAGCCATGTTACACTGAAATTCATGTCGTTGAGAGGTTTTACTGTAGTTGTTGAATTAATAGCTGAACAAAGGAATGAACAACATCGGGTGCTGTGGAGGCCACAGAGAAGGAAGACACCTGCATACGCCATCTCTGAACTCTACCTCCTTCCAGCTGCCTCTTCCCCAGCTCAGCTTAAACATCACCTGCTATAGGAAGCCTTCTCCCATAACCCTCTCCCCTTTACACACACAGTGGGCATTCTCAGCTCCCACCTGCTTGCTCTGTATTCCCATTTACTACATCTCGCTTTTTAGAATTTGTTTATGTGACTGGCTTCCCCTTAGGGAGCTTCTGTGGGCCTGGGGATCACTCTAACCCTCGGTTTCCTCCTCGGTAAAAACATTAGGATAGACCACGTTACTCAATTCCCTGTGACTTCACAGCCTGTCCAGGGCCCTCAACCATAGGGCCCGTGGCCATCAGATGTCTCCCGTGGCCATAGACCATCACACTGTGTGCCAGGCACTGTTCCAAGCACCTGACATATACATACTCATCTACTCTTTCCAAGGATACTAAGTGGTAGATACTAATACTGTACCCATTTTACCGATGAGAAAACCGAGGGCCAGAGAGCATAAATGAGCTAGAATTCCAACCCAGGACTCCAGCCCTAGTGTTTCCTGCTTTCCTGGCTGAAGAAGCACCCACCACCAAAGTCCCAGAGGTCGGGCTCCCTGGGACCGTCCCCCTGGACAGATCTCACTTCCCCATGCAGCCCATCTGTCACACTCAGGGCGCAGCTGGGCTGGTTCCCCGAAATCCCCCAGGCGCGCGCAAAAGGATCTAGGCCGGGGCTTACCTGGGAGGCCCCCACCCCCGCGCGGCCACCGGCTTATTAATGCCCAGCCCCTTGGCACACATGTCAGCAGCGCCTGCCAACAACCAAACTCCCGCAGCCAACAATGCAGCAAGGGCGCGTCTACACAGTCCTGGAGGTTCCGGGAATTCGGGCTGACGCAGGCCTCTAGTTCAGGGGAAAGGGTGGGGGATGCGGCTCTGAGCCCTGCAGGGGACAGGAAGGCAGCGATGTGCCCACACTCTAGGGGCCCCGAGGGCGCCGAGGGCGGAGGCCCCCAAACTATCTGTCACTTGCAGCCAGATCACCGCCCATTGCTTGCCAATAGCTTTCCATATCCACATCGCCGTTAATCCGCACAACTTCCGCATTTCACCAAAGCAAGCACTGAGCGCCAGAGAGTTTAACAACCAGAGGAGAAGCGCCCCCGCACTCTCCTTCCATGCCTTCACCGGCCCCATTCCCAAGCCCAGACCCAGCACGCTCCAGATGCCAGCTGCACCGGGGCGCACAGGCCTGCAGCGCCGGCTCCCAGCCCCCCACAGCCTTGCCGGCCGCGGTCCACACCTACCTCCCTCGGGCGGACAGGCGCGGCAGCCGCTGCCCACGGCCGCGAGGGTCCAGAGGAGTTGGCAGAGGCTCGCGGCCCGGAGCTCCAGGGTGCAGGGCGGGCGGGCCCCCCGAGAGTGCCGGGGAGCGGAGAGCGGGGCGCGCTGGCTGGCGCTCCGGGCAAGCAGCTGGGGCCACGCGGGGCAGATGGACCGATCCCGGGGCTCGGGGCCGCTGTAGTGATCCCAGGAAGGGCGCAGGGGCCGCTGGGACGATCCCGGGATGCGGGAGCGCGTGTCAGGGACTCGCGTGCAGGCGACAGCGAGCGGGACTCGGGTGGCTGCAGGGACGGGAGTGCGGGCGCTCGATCCAGGCAGGAGGGGAGCTGAGGCTGGAGCTGGGGCTGGGTTAGGTTGAGCAGAAGCGGGCGGGAAGGGCGGGGCTGGCCTGGCTGGCGCACGGCGTAGCGCTCACGTGGCCGCCCCCAGGTGGCCGTCACAGCGCCTGCAGCCGCCTAGCGGGCCTCCTGGCTCCGGCGCTGGCTCCCAGCCCCAGGTGCAATGGTTAGCGCTAAGTCTTGGCTCCCCCTGCTGAGTACATAGTGTCCGGTTCTCCTGCTCAAGGCTGGCCTAGCATCCGGCAGCCAGGGGGCAATTCGAGGGAGTGACCAACTTCCGTCGTCTCCCGCCGCGCCTCGCCATTCTCGCCTGCCTCTCGCTTAGTTCCTGTATTCCTGTCCTTTCCAAAATCACTAGTGATCCAAGCCCATCGCTTGTTTGTATACATCTCTATCCATAACCTTAAAATACTTTCTATCGGAAATACTTTTTTCCTGATTTCTGCTTTGTAAAAACAGGCAAATATGACGATTGCAATTATTTGTGTAGTTTTAAAATTAGTATCTCCTCTAGTTATTCCTAACTCTTGACACAGGGCCTGGGTGGCACACAGTAGATGCTTAATAAATACCTGTGGCATGAGTGGTAGAGTGGATAAGGTATAAAGAAGAAAACGAATTAAAACTAATAGCTACTGTGAACACTTTGATATTAGGTCCTTCCAGATACTTTGTTAGTGAAATTTTAGAAATTTCACACATTCTAGATATAAAAGTAGTAACAATGACAGTTATTGAGGGATTTCTCTCTCATTCCATCTTCTCAGCACTTTGGGAGGCCGAGGCCGGCGGATCACCTGAGGTCAGGAGTACGAGACCAGCCTGGCCAACACAGTGAAACCCCGTCTTTACTAAAAATACAAAAAAGTAGCCGGGCGCGCCTGTAGTCCCAGCTACTCTGGAGGCTGAGGCACGAGAATCGCTTGAACCCTGGAGGCAGAGGTTGCAGTGAGCCGAGATCGCGCCACTGCACTCCAGCCTGGGTGAAAGAGTGAGAATCCGTCGCAAAAAAATTAATAAATAAATAAATAAGAACAAAACTGAGGCTTATAGAGATAATGACATGCCCCAGGTGAGGTAACTAGAAAAGGCAGAGCCAGCACTAAATCCAGACTTCTCTGATTTCAAAGTTCAGGCTCTCCAAAGAACTTTTTTCCTTATTTATAAACCCCAAAGAGAGTAAACTCCAGCTTTTGGCAAGAGACAAAATTGCACCTAGAATTCTGACCCTGGGGCCGTCAGGCAGGAAGGGAAGATCAAAGATGCTGAACTAGTCTGTCCAAGCCCAAAGCAAGATTGAAAAAAAACAAAAAAGACGCCACTGCTTAAAGCTCTATGGCCCTTGTGCAAGTTATTTTACTTCTCTGAGCCTCTGTCATTTTTGTCTGCCCAGCAGGAGTGTCCTTCTTTGCATTAGCGTCTTGATTAGTCTTCAGGCAACCAGTTCACCCTATTCTCAATTCAGGAAGATAGCCCTCCCCACTCCCCTGGCTCCAAAAACGGACAGATGACCAGACCTGGCCAATTAGCATATTTCATCCCTTCAGCCTCATTGATCTGTTCAGGGATGAGCATTTGATACAAGTTAGGCCAGTGAAATACTAACCTGGGCCTTTTATAGTAATCATAAAAAGAGAATCTCTCTTTTCCAGGGAGTTGTTGAGCAGATAGGATGTAATAGTAGAGTTTCTGAGCATTCATTCTTATGGCAAATATTTATTAAGCTCCTATTGTGTGCCAAATATGGTGCTAGGAATTGGGGGAAACACTTGCCTTCAAGGAGATGTCTACTGCGGTAAAATAAAATTACTCAAGGCCAGGCAAAGTGGCTCACACATGTAATGTCAGAGCTTTGGGAGGCCAAGGCAGGAGGATCAATGGGGCCAGGAGTTCAAAACCAGCCTGGGCAACATAGCAAGACCCCTGTCTCTAAAATAAAACATTAAAAAAAAAAAAAAAACCCAGGTATGGTGGTGTGTGCCTGTAGTCTCAGATACTCAGGAAGCTGAGGCAGGAGGATCCCTTGGGCCCAGCAGTTTGAAACTGCAGTGAGCTATGATCATGCCACTGCACTTCAGCCTGGGCAACAGAGTGAGACCCTGTCTCTAAAAATTAAATAAATAAATGAAAAAGGCCAGGCTCAGTGGCTCACGCCTGTAGTCACAATACTTTGGGAGGCTGAGGCAGGCAGACTGCTGGAGCTCAGGAACTCGAGACCAGCCTGGGCAACATAGTGAAACCTCATCTTTATTAAAAAATACAAAAATTAGCCAGATGTGGTGGCTTGCATCTATGGTCCCAGCTACTCAGGAGGCTGAGGTGGGAAGAACACTTGGATCTGGGAGGCAGAGGTTGCAGTGAGCCAAGATCCTGCCACTACACTCTAGCCTAAGGGACAGAATAAGACCTTCTCTCAAAAAACAAAAACAAAAACAAACCACAAACAAAAAAGAAAGTGAAAAGACAACCAGAGAATGGGAAAAAAAAATTTGCAAATCATATCTGATAAGGGATTTGTAACTAGAATATATAAAGAACTGTTACAACTCAATAATAAAAGATAAATACTCCATTTTAAAAATGGGCCAAAGATTGGAATAGACATTTCTCCAAAGAAGATACACAAATGGCCAATAAGGACATGAAAAGGTGCTCAACATCATTAGCCACTAAGAAAATGTGAGGCCAGGCACGGTGGCTCATGCCTGTAATCCTAGCACTTTGGGAGGCCAAGGTGGGAAGACAGTGTGAGCCCAAGAGCTCCAGATCAGCAAAGGCAACATAACAAGACCCTCATCTCTACAAAAAAAAATAGAAAAATTAGCCAGGTTCAGTGGTGTGTGCCTGTAGTCCCAGCTACTCGACAGGCTGAGGTGGGAGGATTGCTTGAGCCCAGGAGTTGGAGGCTGCAGTGAGCTATGATTGCACCACTGCACTCCAGCGTGGGTGACCAAAAAAAGCAAGTCAGAACACACCCACTACCCACTAGCATGACTATAATCAAAATCTCAGATAATAGCAAGTGTTGGCAAGGATGTGGAGAAACTAGAACCCTCATACACTGCTGGTGGGAATGGAAAGCAGTTTGGCAATTCTTAAAAAAAATTAAACATGAAGTTACCATATAACCCAGCAATTCAAATCCTAGCAGAAATGAAAACATATGTCCACACAAAAACTTATACACAAATGTTCATAGGAATATTATTCATAATAGGCAAAAGGTGAAAACAATTCAAATGACTGATGAATGCATAATTAAAATGCAGTAGGCCAGGCGGTGGCTTATACCTGTAATGCCAGCACTTTGAGAGGCCGAGGCGGGCGGATCACTTGAGGCCAGGCTGGCCTCGAACTCCTGGCGACAACATGGTGAAACTCCATCTCTACTAAAAATACAAAAATTAGCCAGGTGTGATGGCATGTGCCTGAAATCCCAGCTACTCAGGAGGCTGAAGCAGAAGAATCGCTTGAACCCGGGAGGCAGAGGTTGCAGTGAGCCGAGGTCACACCATTGCACTCCAGCCTGGGCAACAGAGCGAGATTCCATCTCAAAAAAGAAAATAAGGCAGTAGATTCATACAATGAAATATTATTTGGCAACAAAAAGGAATGAAGTGCTGATATATGCTACAACATGGACGAACCTTAAAAAATATGCTATGTGAAAAGAGCCAGACACAAAAGACAACATACTACGTGATTTCATTTATATCAGTGAATAGGACAATCGATCCATAAAGAGAGAAGTAGATTAGTGGTTGCCAGGGGCTGGGAAGGGAGCTTGGGGAGAGGGGGAGTGACTATTAATAGTTACAGGGTTTCTTCTTTGGGGTGACAAAAATGTCCTAAAATTGATTGTGCTGATGGTTGCACAACTCTGTGAATACACTAAAAGCCACTGAATTATACTTTTTTAATGGGTGTATGGGCCGGGCGCGGTAGCTCACACCTGTAATCCCAGCACTTTGGGACGCCGAGGTAGGTGGATCACTTGAGCCCAGGAGCTGTAGACCAGTCTGGGCAACATGGCGAAACCCCGTCTCTGTTAAAAATTAGCCAGGTGTGGTGGTGGATGCCTGTAGTCCCAGCTACTTGGGAGGCTGAGGCAGGAGACTCGCTTGAACTTGGGAGCCGGAGGTTGCAGTGAGCTGAGATCGTACCACTGCACTCCAGCCTGGGTGACAGAGCGAGACTCAGTCTCAAAAAAAAAAAAAAAAAATGAGTGTGTGAATTATATCAGCAATTATAACAGCAATAAAGCTGTCACAAAAGAAAAAAAAAGACTCATAGTGTTTCCAGCTCACCACGGTGATAGAGCCCCAGGTCTTACAGTCACAGTCTTGTGGCTGTTTCCAACTGCAACAAGACAGGTATAATCCTCCCATCGGCTCAGGGTGGGGCTGAAGAGCTGCACTGGCCGCAGGCACCATAGGAAGGATCTCGTTTCCAAAGTGTTAACTGCCCAAATTCCCTGTGCACAGTGGGCTTGGGTTGTGTGTTTCACCTCCTTGGCTCAGAGGTCCTGGGCCTACTGGGTATGAGAAATGCCCAACACAGAGCCATCTGGATGGCCCACCTGTAGCTACCGAAAGACTTAAGAAAGTGATGAGACACCACTCTTCCTGTATTTATTTAATTTAATTAATTTATTTGTGTATTTGTTTTGAGACAGAGTCTTGCTCTGTCACCCGGGCTGGAGTGTGGTGGCACGATCTCAGTTCACTGCAGCCTCCGCCTCCCAGGTTCAAGCAATTCTCCTGCCTCAGCCTTCCAAGTAGCGGGGTTACAGGCACCCGCCACAAAGCCCAGCTAATTTTTGGTATTTTTAGTAGAGACGGGTTTTACCATGTTGGCCAGGCTGGTCTCGAACTCCTGCCTCAGGTGATCTACCTGCCTCGGCCTCCCAAAGTGCTGGGGATTACAGGCATGAGCCACCACACTCGGCCCCCACTCTTCTTTTAGATAGCATGTTCCTCTAGCATGTTGGCATGTACCTGTGCAAAGCCAACCCCAGGATGAGAGTGGGACACATCAGAACTTCGAGTTTTCATTCACCTGTATATTTGCACAGGAAAAGATCTGAAAAGATGCATTCCAAACTGGTACTTTCTTCTTCTTCTTCCTCTTCTTCTTCCTCTTGTTCTTCCTCTTCTTCTTCCTCTTCTTCTTCTTCCTCTTCTTTCTTCTTCTTCTTCTTCTTTCTTCCTCTTCTTCCTCTTCTTCTCTTTTTCTTCTTCTTCTTCTTCTTCTTCTTCTTCTTCTTCTTCTTCTTCTTCTTCTTCTTCTTTTTTTTTTAATTTGGAGTTTCATTCTTGTTGCCCAGGCTGGAGTGCAGTGGCGCGGTTTTGGCTCACTGCAACCTCCACCTCCAGGATTCAAGCAATTCTCCCACCTCAACCTCCCAAGTAGCTGAGATTACAGGTGTCTGCCACTACACCCAGCTAGTTTTTGTATTGTAGTAGAGATGGGGTTTCACCATGTTGGTCAGGCTGGTCTCGAACTCCTGACCTCAAGTGATCTGCCTGCCTCAGCTTCCCAAAGTGCTGGGATTACAGGTGTGAGCCACCGTGCCCGGCTTTTTTTCTTTTTCTTTTCTTTTTTTTTTTTTTTTTTTTTTTTGAGATTATCTGGCTCTGTCACCCCGGCTGGAGGTCAGTGGCATGATCTTGGGTCACTGTACCCTCCGCCTCCTGGATTCAAGCGATTCTCCTGCCTCAGCCTCCCGAGAAGCTGGAACTACAGGAGGGCGCCACCATGCCCAGCTAATTTTTGTATTTTTAGTAGAGATGGGGTTTTGCCACGTTGGCCAGTCTGGTCTTGAACTCCTGACCTCAGTGACCCCAGGTGATCCGCCCGCCTCAGCTTCCCAAAGTATTGGGATCACAGGCATGAGCCACTGTGCCCAGCCCAAACTGGTACTCTTCACAATGGTTACTTCTGAGCTGTGGGATTCGGTTGTGAAGGAAGGCTGTGGTGAGGGAGAGAATTTCCCTGTTAACTTGATGCCTGTGATTTGACTTTTTTTCTTTTTTCTATCTTATTCTTTTGATTTGACATTTTAAAAAATGTACAACGAGCATGCATTACATTACCATTTTTTTTCTTTTTTTTCGAGACAGAGTCTCACTCTGTCACCCAGGCTGGAGTGCAGTGGCACAGTCTCAGCTCACTGCAACCTCTGCCTCCCGGGTTCAAGCAATACTCCTGCCTTAGCCTTCCGAGTAGCTGGGACTACAAGGTGCCTGCCACCACACCCGGCTAATTTTTGTATTTTTAGTAGAGACAGGGTTTCACCTTGTTGGTCAGCCTGGTCTCGAACTCCTGACCTCAGGTGATCCACCTGCCTCAGCCTTCCAAAGTGCTGGGACTATAGGCGTGAGCCACTGTGCCTGGCCTATATTACAAATTTTAAAAAGACAAAACCCAGGTCCCTTACCAAAGTATTGACAGAGTTCAACTGGGTGGAGACATGAAAAGATATTTTTTTTCTTATTTGTGCTTTTCCTTTCTTCGCTTGAGTTTCAACAAGGAAAATGGGTTACTTTTGCAAAAGTTATTTTTAAATGTCACATAGAAAAATAAAAAATAAAAACCAAACATAGCCCAGCTGCTCTGGCGCCTGTGGCCTCCGCACCCTTGCCTGGCTGTGGCTGGGCTTTGCATGGGCTTTGCATATGAGCTGCCCTGGCGGCATCACCCTTGAAGGCATGAATCACCAGAGACGCCTCGTCAGCAGGACTGTAGGAGGCCAGCAGGGCGACGGGGCCAGGGAAATGCAGGGTGGAGCAGAGGAACTGGCGGCCTTGCCTCCAACACTGGATTTTATTTTATTTTATTTTTTAAACGGAGTCTTGCTTTATGCCCAGGCTGGAGTGCAGTGGCGTGATCTCTGCTCACCGCAACCTCTGCCTCCTGGGTTCAAGTGATTCTCCTGCCTCAGGCTCCTGAGTAGCTGGGATTACAGGAGCGTGCCACCACGCCCAGCTAATTTTTGTATTTTTAGTGGAAACAGTTTCACCATGTTGACCAGGCTGGTCTCGAACTCCTGACCTCAGGTGATCTGCCCGCCTTGGCCTCCCAAAGTGCTGGGATTATAGCCATAAGCCACTGTGCCTGGCTCTGCCACTGGATTTTTATTCTGTTAGAGAAGCAACTCCAGCACAAGGGTTTTTTTTGTTTGTTTTTGTTTTTTTTTTTTTTGAGATGGAGTCTTGCTGTCACCCAAGCTGGAGTGCAGTGGCGCTCACTGCAAGCTCCACCTCCCAGGTTCACGCCATTCTCCTGCCTCAGCATCCCAAGTAGCTGGGACTACAAGCGCCCACCACCACGCCTGGCTAATTTTTTGTATTTTTAGTAGAGACAGGGCTTCACCATGTTAGCCAGGATGGTCTCAATCTCCTGACCTCGTGATCTGCCCACCTCGGCCTCCCAAAGTGCTGGGATTACAGGTGTGAGCCACCGCGCCCGGCCCAGCACAAGGGTTCTAAGCAACTCCAGAAACAGCTCTCATCCCCCTTCCCGAGCCTGCAAGGCCTGCTTTTTGCCTGATGAGGCCTAGTAGGTGCAGGACAGGTGTTGACTTGCATTAAATGATCAGAGACAGAGTTAGGGGACGTGATGCTGTTGGTAGATGGACTAACTGCCGGAAGACGCTTTGAGCAATTGTAGGGGAATTTACCTAAAGAGGACGCTGCTTCCTTCTTGTGGCCACAGAGGGCAAGTCACAAGTCACAAAATAACTTTTGCTAAAGTAACGGGTGTTTCTTGCTGAAACTCAAGTCCAGACAAAAGTTCTCTGAGCCCTTATGTTGGGCAGCTCCAGCCGAAAGCATCTGTCTCTGACTCTTAAGTTCACGTGGCAAGGTGGAATGGACTTAACCAAGAATGCAAAAAACATTTGCAGAATGAATGAGTTTAATCCTCACAGCAAATCCTGTGGGGTAGATATGATCATTATCACTCCATTATAGGGATGAGCAACTGAGGCCCAGAGAGAAGCGACTTTTCCAAGATCACACAGCTCATGGGAGTTCAGACTGTGTCATTCCCCATGGGTTTACCCACTTGATTAGTTTCTTATTGCTGCTGTAACAAATTAACACAAATGTAGTGGCTTAAAGCAACACAAATTTATAGTGGTATTGTTATGGAAGTCTGAAACGCTAACATCAAGGTGTCAGACACCTTGTGTTCCCTTTTTGGTGCCTCTAGGGGAGAATCAATTTCCTTACCTTTTCCAGCCTCTAGAGACTATCGACATTCTGTGGCTTGTGGCTACATCACTGGGACCTCTGGTTTCACCCTCATACCTCCTTGAATTCCTGCCTCTTTCTTTTTCTTTTCTGAGATGGAATCTCGCTCTGTCGCTCAGGTTGGAGTGCGGTTGCGTGATCTCAGCTCACTGCAACCTCCGCCTCCTGGGTTCAGGTGCTTCTCCTGCCTCAGCCTCCCGAATAGCTGGGATTACAGGCACATGCCACCATGCCCGGCTAATTTTTTGTATTTTTAGTAGGGACGAGGTTTCACCATGTTGGCCAGGCTGGTCTCGAACTCCTGACCTCCAGCAATTTGCCCACCTCAACCTCCCAAAGTGCTGGGATTACAGGCATGAGCCATCGCGCCTGGCTACCTGTTTCTTTCTTATAAGGACCCTTGTGATTACATTGGGACCACCTGGATAAGCCAGGCTCCTCTCCCCATCAGAAGATCCTTAATCACAACTGCAAAAGTCCCTTTTGCCACGGAAGGTAACATATTTACACGTTGAAGTGTGGGCATCTTTAGGGGGTCATTATACAGACTACCACACCCACTTACCCAACTGTCTTTACAACCTTGGATTTTTGTTTGCCATTTTCCTTAAACGTGCAAGGAAATAGACAACCCTATGTGATGGTGAAATTAGGAAAATGCAGACTGAAAAGATGGGAAACTCCTGAAAGAGAAGGAAGGGGGAATAGAACTTGGGGACATCAAAGGAGACTTGAATTTTATCTAGAGTGTTAATTTTAATTTTAATTTAAACAATTTGAGGCCAGGAGCGGTGGCTCACGTCTGTAATCCCAGCCCTTTGGGAGGCCGAGAGGGGGGCGGATCACCTGAGGTCAGGAGTTCGAGACCAGCCTGACCAATATGATGAAACCCCGTCTCTACTAAAAATGCAAAAATTAGCCGGGCGTTGGTGGCATGCGACTGTAATCCCAGCTACTTGGGAGGCTGAGACAGGAGAATCGCTTGAACCTGGAAGGTAGAGGTTGCAGTGAGCCGAGATTGCACCATTGCACTCCAGCCTGGGCAACAGGAGCGAAACTCAGTCTCAAAAAAAAAAAAAAAAAATTGAAGCGAGTATGCAAAATGTTAGTAATAATTCGAGATGATGGGAAATGGAATTTTGCTAGGTTGTACTCTATATTTATTGCTTTTTTTTTTCTAAAAGCACTAAAATCCTCTGCACGTACGAACAAAGTTCTTGGGAGGCTGTGCAATGCCGGCTGGCTAGGGCACCCGAGGCTAGTTACTTAGCATCTCTATTTTCCTCCTCTGTAAAATGGGTCACACAGCTTATGAAAGCTTAATAGTTTGTGATATGTTAGGAGCCCACAGATGCAAAGAATCTGTAACAACGTTCAATGGTTTTCCTCCCCGAACCCTTGATTCCTACATCGCGAGGGCATAGGGCTAGGGCATGAGGCCACGCAGGGCTACAGAGGAGCCTTGAACTGGACAGAGCGTCCGCACCTTGGGGACCCAACGTACAAACTGGGGCTCCACGCAAGATCCCGGCCCACCGGGAAGCGGCAGCGCGGGAGCGCCCCTACGTGGCTGTAGGCAGGATCACGCCCAAGGAAAACTCAAAATCAAATCCAAACATACATGTGAGGATTTAATATTAAAAATATTAATGTTTGATATTTACTCACTCTTCATTTTAATAGTGCGTTCCCAGTGTGTTTACTGCTGCTGATCGCGAGAGCACTGTGATTCCAAGGCTCCCTGAGCAACGCAGGAGACATCGGTTCCATATTGAGCATGCGCAAACTTTGAGGGCGGGGGCGCCTGCGTCATTACACTAATATATTTGCATAGCAGTCCCTGCAAACGGGAGGTAGCGTGGCCGAGTGGTCTAAGGCGCTGGATTTAGGCTCCAGTCATTTCGATGGCGTGGGTTCGAATCCCACCGCTGCCACAGCCCAGAGGGTCTCACTTTTTTCCATCTGTTTATGTAGCCCTTTCCCAACTTCTCTTTCTTTTTTCTCCTTCTTGATGTCTTTCTTTTTTAAAGCTTTAGATTACTTATAATGGATTTTTTTAATGGAAGGGGAAGGGAAGAGAAAATGCAGAAACTGCAGTGCAGGCTCTTTCCCTGTCTAGCCCAATACACAAACCTCTCTTTCACCTACCCATTCAGCTCCCTCAAAACAAAACAAAAAAACAAAACACGTCTCCCCATTTCCAGGGGAAACCGTCTGAGCTAGCTTGAAAAGTTCCCAACAGCCTGTCTGGGTCTTCCCGGGGTTAGTTGGGGGTGGTTGTAATCATGGCCTGAGTTAGGGAGGGGGGTCCCTTTCTGGCCTGCTCCGTGTACTTTAGAGGGTTCCAGGGACCCCATAAACCTCTGTTGTCAGGTGACCCTGGAGTAGTAGGGGTCTGGCCCTACGTGAGGGTGCCAACCTTGAGGTCTCTGCTTCATTGATTCACCTCTTACTTGGTTTTCAGGCTTGATTTAGGGGCCTTCATTTATAAACAGTTGTTGAACTGTTTATAAATGATATATGTGGATGTGGAAAACAGGTGTGGTTTCATAGAGACCAAGAAGAGCGGATCAAGAAGGAGGGGGCGGTCAACTATGTTGAACACAGCTAAGAGGATTGGCAAAATAAAGACGGAAAAATATCTATTAAGATTTATGGACAAGATCATTGATGATCTTAAAGCCATTTTGGAATGGGTTGAGGAGAAGAAATGGAAATATAAGTATGGTCAATTCATCACAAAATTTGATTTTGAAAAGGAGGAGCAAAAGGAACAGTTGTGGGAGGGGAAATGGGGGAATCAAAGGAGGATTTTTTTATTTTAAAGATGGGGTCTCGCCCTGTTGCCCAGGCTGGAGTGTAGTGGTGCAGTCATAGCTTACTGCAGACTCAAACTCCTAGACTCAAGTGATTCTCCTGCCTCAGCCTCCTGGGTGCCACCACATCTGGCTAATTAAAAAAATTTTTTTTTATGTAGCGGCAGGGTTCTCACCAAATCGCCCAGGGTGGTTTTGAACTCCCGACCTCAAGCAATCCTCCAGCCTTAGCCTCCCAAAATGTTGGGATTACAGGTGTGAGCCACTTCACCCTGCTGGGAAGATATTTTCAAGATGAGAGAGACTTGAGGATGTTTTAGATGCCTGGCATTGGGTTTACAATTGGGAATAGCTTCAGCACCCATAATGGAAAGCTTATGAGTTTGTCTTGATAATTCCCTTCAGATCGACTATGTCACCTTGGGCTGCCCACTGTGACAATTCTGTTTTCTGCATTTGCGATGCTTCTCCTTAGCGTCTCCAAGTAAGCTGGAACCTCCTATTTGCCATTTTAGAACCTCATGGAGGCTAGTGGTCTGGGCAGTCTCAAAAATTCTTACAGTGATTCAGTTTTCCTGTTGGGTGGGGATGCCACCTCCTTTTCCATTGGATAAAGATGCTTGAAAGGAAAAAAGCTTTCTTGACATAGCGATCCATGTTGTCCTCATGCCCAGGGTTTACACATTCTGCTTCCAGAGTGTTAGGAAATAGATGAGTTGGAGAAATCCAGAAAACAAAGAAATTGATTCTTGGCTTTTGGGTTTTCAAAAGTAGGTTTGGCACTAGTTAAAAGATCTAGAAAATAATGTGAGCAGTGTGAGATTGTTTTTCCTGCTTGAAGAACAGATTTCCCAGGATTAGCAGGGAGAAGAAAGAGAGGAAGGAAGTGAGTTTGGATGTAAGCATGTTATCGAGAGGAAAGGAAGCCCCAGGACTGCCAGCTTCAAATGGTGCGAGGTTTGCGGCTCTGAGAGAACGAGACCAATTCCAGAGTTCAACCCCAAGTCTTGGCATGGCCAGGGTGTAGAAGAATAGAAGTTACCACGTGTTGTGTTTAGGCCAGTGGGGGCTTAGGCAGTGCTCCTCCAAATTCCCCCAGCTGTAGAGCAGAAACCCCCACCCTCCTCTGCTCTTTGGAATGAGACAAAGCCCCAGTTTTCGTCATCTATAAAAGGAGAGTAATAAACCCTATTTAAGAGTAGCTGTAAGAATTAAATAAGATCACATAGATGAAAGCTCTTTCACACTGTCAAGCATTAAACAGACATAGGATTATTATTGGTCTTTCAAAAATTATATACACACATACAATTCAGCCTAGCAGAGAGGAGCATACTTTTTTTTTAGCTCCTTCCCAAACTGCCCACCTTGTTCAGCAGAGTGGGACACACACTGCGGTGGCCATGTTGGTTCTGATGAGCCCATTCAATCCCATCCACCTCAGGCTTGTGATGCTTTTCTTCACTGCCAGTCCTACGTGTGCATATTATGATCTATACATGGTTGTATTTACACACTGATGTCTTGGTACTTACAACTGATAACTGATACCAAGATGATAGGGGGCGAAGTTTCTGTGGAAAGCAGGGCTAGATAAAGAAGTTTTGTGACCTTAAACTTTAAAGATTATGGTGATCACCACTACCTCTAATTAATAAATGGAAATAGTACTAAATCATAAAATATAACCAACTAAACTCTATTTTTCCCATTATAGATTTATTGGTACTTCATCGAGACATCCAATTATTTTAAGAGTTCTTTTTTTTTTTTTTAATTTTTGATGCTCTTTCTGGTACTAAATAAAACCTGTGCTTACTATGCTGTCATCCTCAGACAGGAACCCAAAAAGGCCAAGTCGGGCTCGGCAGAAGCTTGAGTCTCAGTTTTTCCCCAATCCCTGGCTGTCAACATACAGATCTGTGTGAATGAACGCCACCCAAGCCTGCGTTAGCCCGTAGCGACGCGGCAGCCTGGCTCCGGGGAGAACCTACCCAGGAGGCGGAGCTGGAAAGGGGTGAAGCCAGAGAGGGAGGGGGCAGGGCCAGGACCCAATTACACGCGAGAAGGGCGGGACTGGGTCCAGAGGGAGGAGCAAGGACAGACCCAAAAGGAGAAGCCAAGGGGTGGGCTCAAGCGCGCGGGGAGGACCAGAAAGGGGGCGAAACCAGAATGGGGGAGAATCTGAGGGTGGGCCGGGACTGGGCAGGGACTAGGAGAAGGTCCAGAAGTCGGAGAAAGCTGTGAGCCTTGGCCCATAACAGTAACCAGGGGAGGCCGGAGGGAGGAAAAAAGGGGCAGGGCCGGGGCCTGGAGGGAGGGTCATGGACGTAGGCAAGATTCAGGGGGCGGGCAGGGGCGTGACCAGGACTCAGAAGGCGTGCCCAAACTTGGAAGGGCGGGAAGGGACGTGGCTATTACATGAAGGCGGGGTTAGGCCTGGAGAGCGGCTCAGGACTAGGCCCAGAAGTCAGGGGGCGGGGAAGAGGCGTGCTCAAGCCGTGGAGCAGAGGCGGGGTTATAAAATGGGGGCGGGGCTAGGTCTGGAGGTCTGCTCAGGGGCTAGGCCAGGAAATCAGTGAGCGGGTAAGAAGGCGTGCCCAATTTGAAGGGCGGGTCAAGGGCGTGGCCAAAACATGGAAAGGGACTCGGGGCTAGGCGTCGGGGCCGACCAGGGGCGTGGCCAGGATTCAGGGGGCGGGGCAGGAGCGTGCCCACTTCGGGGGGAGGGGCGGGACAGGACAGCGCCGGGGCCAAACCACAAGAAGGGCGCAAGGCAAAGTCTGGGAGTAGTCAGGGGCGTGGCCAGAGCTCGGGGGGTCGGGGCTAGGTCTGGAGGGCGGCTCAGGGGCGTGACCAGGATTTAAGGGGCGGAGCCGAGGCGTGCTCAAACCCAGAAGGCTGGGCAGGAGTTGGGGTATAAGCCCAGGGAGCCGGGCGTGGGCGAGGGTGCAGCAGGGCCGACCCTGGCGGGCGGCAGACGGTCACAGGCCCTCCACGGCGGCGTGCAGAGGCTGCAGGCCTAGGAAGTGCAGGGCCAGGGCGAGCAAGCCGAGGAACAGCAGCAGCCCGAGCAACAGCCGCAGGAGGGTCCGCGCTGTGGAGCCGCGGGGCCGCCGGGTCGTGGACTGCACGTATAGCTCCACGGCGTCGGCGAACCTAAACTTGTCCGGCGCGTAGCCGAGCTGGGCGCGGGCCTTGGCTATCTGGAAGGTGTGCGTCGCGGCCACGCTGCGCACCTGCGGGGACAGGCGGGGCATCCGAGGGCGGGGCTCGTGGGAGGAGGGCATCCTCTACCTCGTTGTTTACGGAAAGGGAAAAGAGACGGCAGGGATTTCCCCTCCATTACACAGCAATTTAAAAGGACCCGAGTGCAGCGTCTTGTTCCTGCGATACCCTCATTAGAGAGGTCTTCCTTTCTTCCTTACATGTTCATTTTTATTGGAGGGTGCCGCCTCTGCGTCGCCCCCTCCAGCCCCACTGAATTCGCACCCTGTTTAACTCTTTGGTCCCTAAGAAGCAAAGGTCTCACCCCTACACTCATCTTCCCGGCCTAGCACGGCGCTGGGACTCAGGAGGCCCTTGGTACATTCTTAGGCATCCGCTAGGAGAAGGTGAACGCCTGCCAGAAACATCTGCAGGAAACGACCTTGGCTTCCTGCTCCCAACCCCAGACCAACTGTGGCCAGGCGGGCCCCAGTCACAGCCTTCATGCCCTCGGTTATTAACTAAGCTTCCCTAAGAGAGGAATTCGATTATGCAGAACTGAATGCTCTCCAGGGTCTAAGCTGTGTTTCCCCTGCTGCCAGATAGCTTGGGTCCCACTGGTTTCAAGGGTAGTAATGATAGCTATCAGTTAAGGAACACACACCCTGCACTTGGCCTGGACTAAATCCTTTCTATGCCCTACCTCATTTAATCCGCTAAGGTGGTACTAGCACTATCTGTTCTGTGCATACTTGGAAAAAGGTCAGAGAGGTTGAGTGACTTGCCTGGGGTCACACAGGGGAGCCAGGTTCTAGCCTAATTTCTTCCCTGCTGTGCTGGCACCTGGAGATGCTCTCCCACCTGACTCATTTCTTCCTCTCTTGTTCCTCAGCCGGACCCTGGGGAAGAATCCCCCAGCTGCTTGCTGGATTCTCCCAGGGCACTGAAACAGCCCCTGGGGTCAAACCTGTGGTCTTGGATGCTTAATGGGGGGTGAGGAGAGAGGCCAGTATTTGTCCCTTTTTATCCCAGTCAGTAAGTGCAGGGCTTTGGGGAGCACAGGAGTTGAGTTATGCTAGATAAGCAGGGTCCCTAATACACCTAGATGTCTCTAGATGTAACCTCCTCTGGGAAGCTTTCTCTGACTGCCTCAGAGTTGGCCTAGGCGCCTCTTCTGTGTGCACTGGAGTTTCTCGCGATTTTCCCAAGAATGGCTCTAATTACAGTGTTGAGTTGCCTGGTTAGTGGGCTGTCTTCCCCTTTGGACTAGGAGCTCACTGAGGGCAAGGACTATGTCTTCTTGCCTCCATTGCTCAGCACAGTGCCTGGTAACATTTATGTTAAATGTAAAAGGCTATAAAGTCAAACTGGAGGGTTGGTTGGTGTGTCACAGATTGACCAGCAGAGGGTACCCGAGCCACAGCCAAGAAACTTCCACAGTTAAGGACACCGCCCCTGAGCTGAACAAGGAAATCCCCAAGTTAAACAAGAGGGAGAGCAGCCAAGTCCCTGCCTGACCACAATTCAGCTACACCCTGGCAGCTATTTTATGTGGATGTGATTCCTGATGCATTTTCACAAGCTAATGGTTAAGCTTGAAATCACTGAGGTCTGGGTTCAAATCCCAACTCTACCATTTAAGTGAATGATCACAGGCAGGTTATTTCACTGTGTGTCTCATTTCTTCCTCTCTAAATGGCGAGGACAATGGCGTCTACAACTCAGTTAAATGAGATAAAGCACAGTGCCTGGCATATTGTCACAACTCAAGAGATTGTCAGTATCATCTTATTCTCTCCTCCACTGATCCGGATGGCTCAAAGGAGAAGCCATAGGTGACTACTTCTTTCTGTGGCCCATTCTCCACTCTTCCCCTCTGACTCCCCTTGTTAAAGAGCACTGAACATGGAGTCTGAAGCCAATTCCAGTATGGTGTGGCCTTGGACAAATCAATAATTTTCCTAGTGCTCAATTTTTCATCATAAAATGGAGATCATGATTTTTTTTTACCTTTTTAACTTAGCAGGGCATCAGAGACAATAAAACGAGTGGACTGGAAGGAATTTTTTTTTTTTTTTTTTTTTTTTTTTTAGATGGAGTCTTGTTCTGTCACCCAGGCTGGAGTGCAATGGTGTGGTCTCAGCTCACTGCAACCTCCACCTTCCAGGTTCAAGCGACTCTCCTGCCTCAGCCTCCTGAGTAGCTGGGACTAAAGGTATGTGCCACCACGCCCAGCTAATTTTTGTATTTTTAGTAGAGACAGGGTTTCACTATGTTGGCCAGGCTGGTCTCAAACTCCTGACCTCAGGTGATCCACCCCCTCAGCCTCCCAAAGTGCTGGGAAGAAGTGTCAGCCACCGTGCCCGACTGGACTGGAAGGATTTTTTCAAATAACCTCAAATACCACCAATTACTTTGCTATTTACAATCTGCGATGAAAACATCCTCTATTTTAACTAAGCAAATATAAACCTGCATCATCATTATTATGAGAATAGTATTTTGAGGCAGGCATGGTGGCGCATGCCTGTAATCTCAGCTATTTAGAAGGCTGAGGGGGGAGAATCTCTTTTTTTTTTTTTTTTTTTTAGGGGCAGGGTCTCCATCTGTTGCCTAGGCTGGAGTACAGTGGTGCAATCTGCAGCCTTGAACTCCTGGGCTTGAGTAATCCCCCACCTGAGCTGGGACCAAAGGCATGCACCACCTTGCCTGGCTAATTTTAAAATTTTTTGTAGAGATGAGGTCTTGCTATGTTGCCCAGGCTGGTCTCAAACTCCTGGCCTCAAGTGATCCTCCTGTCTCAGCCTCCCAAAGCACTGGGATTATAGGTGCGAGCCACCACACCTGGCCAAGAGCATCTCTTGAGCTCAGGAGTTTGAAACCAGCCTGGACAACATAGTGAGACCCTGTTTCATAAAAATAATTATATTCTGTATACAGTAGGTACTTAATATATACTCATTATCCAGCAAGCATGAACTATGAGCCTAGGACCACCAGGCTGGTGTGTGTGTGTGTGTGTGTGTGTGTGTGTGTGTGTTGAGAGTTGGTGGGATTGGTAGCATTCAAAGAAGTGAATGGCCTGAAACTTGCCTTTGGGAACCTCCAGTCTGGCTGGAAAGACAAGATGCTTATGAATGAAGAAACAGGGATGATGGATGGGCTTGGAGCTGTCACATTTCAGACCCAGAAAGCTCAGCCTCAGCAAAAGCCCAGAGGTTGGGGTGATCATAACAGAGCTATCACCAGCTTTGGGCCCACATGGAAAGTTCTGAGACTTCAGACAAGCATCTGTCATCATGGTGTCAAAGGGGTAAGGAGTGGCAGCAGTGGGGATGGTGGGGAGAGGTAGGAAGGGAGGGATGGGGAGCAGGGCCTAGGCTCCCATAACAGCAGCCCACTTACCTCACTCCGAGTGAGCAGCGGTGGGAGGCTGCAGATGGGTCTCAGGGCCAGATGCAGGCGCTCCATCACTGCCGCTGCAGGGAAGGAGGGGGCCAGTGACCAGGGGCCTCACATTATGCAAACTCCAGGGAGGTCCTTGGGGACAAATCAATGGGGGGCACCATTTGCTTTGCTAGAGGTCACTTTGCAGAAGTCACTGGATTCCTTTAAATCAGCAGCCCGTGCTGGGGTGCCTTGTTTAGCTGTGAAATATGTCACAGGTAATTTGTTTTTAATATTAAATGACCAGGCTGGGTGCAGTGGCTCACGCTTGCAATCCCAGCACTTTGGGAGGCTGAGGCGGGCGGATTGCCTGAGATCAGGGGTTCGAGACCAGGCTGGTCAACATGGTGAAACCCCATCTCTACTAAAAATACAAAAATTAGCCAGGCGTGGTGGCACGTGCCTGTAATCCCAGCTACTGGGGAGGCTGAGGCAGGAGAATCGCTTGTACCCAGGAGGCAGAGATTGCAGTGAGCCAAGACTGCACCACTGCACTCCAGCCTGGGCAACAGAATGAGACTCTGTCAAAAAAAAAAAAAAAAAAAAAAAAAAAGGCCGGGCGTGGTGGCTCACGCCTGTAATCCCAGCTCTCAGGGAGGCAAGAGGCAGGAGGATAGCTTAAGCCCAGGAGTTCGAGACCTGCCTGGGCAATATAGCAAGACGCCGTTCTCCAGAAAAAGGAAAAAAAAGTTAAAGGACTGAAGTTTTTAAATAAATCTGAACAGATTCAAAGTTATCCATATAATAATCTCTCTCTCACTTCTACTCCAGTGCTCTCTGGAGTAGGAGAGAAAGAGGTTGGAGTAACAGTTCTCAAACTGGGCTGCATGTGGGACTAATTTAAAAATAATACTGGTGAGAACCAGGTGTGGTGGCTCATGCCTGTAATCCCAGCATAAGAGACTGAGGAGGGAGGATCTCTTGAAGCCAGGAGTTCAAGACCAGCCTAGACAACAAAATGAGACACCCTCATCTCTAAAAAATTTTTAAAAATAGCCAGGCATGGAGGTGCATGCCTGTTACCTCCACTACTCTGGAGGCTGAAGTGGGAGGATCGCTTCAGGCCAGGAGTTCGATACCAGCTGGGGTAACATAGAAGACCCCATCTCTACTAAAGTATAAAAATTAGCTGGGCCTGGTGGTAGGAGCCTGTAGTCCTAGAGGCTTGAGAGGCTGAGGCAGAGAATTGCTTGAGCCCAGGAGGTTGAGTCTGCAGTGAGTTATGATCATGCCACTGCACTCTAGCCTGGGCAGCAGTGCAAGACCCTAACTCTAAAAAAAAAAAAAATACTGATGCTTCCCTTCCACTTCCTCCCTGCTAATCCCAATTTAATTGGTCAGTGGTGTGGCTGAGACATTTCTCTATTTTAAAAGCTCCCAGGTGACTGTGAAGTGCAGCCCTGGTTGAGAAGCACTGAATTACTGTTAGCCCACTGGGAACTGGGAACGCATTTACAATCCTCTCCAAGTGCCACCGGCCGTGGCTCAGGGCCAGGAGTCCCAATCACTGTGGCAATGCTGTGCATGAGAAGTTGCCCTGCATGTGTTCCCTGGTGAACAGAAATTTGCAAATCCCTGCTTTTAATGGCAAGCCACTCGATGCATTTAAAACACAAGAGATCCTGCCAAGGAGTCCCTGGAACACAGCTATTTGGGACTGGAGGGCCACCATCCCCTCAGGCTGGTCACTCCATGTCTGAAGCCTGCTCTGCCTTCCAGCTGGGAAGAGGCCATTGGATGGGTGCTGGGGACAGAGGGAAGGGCAGCAGCGAAGACGCATTGTCGGGGGTGGAGGTGGGAGCAGAGACTGACCTTCAGGGACAGGAGGAGAATCTAGGATCAAAATGGAGCCTCCGTTTGTCCTAAAGTAGCCCTAACTTCAGGGTGACCTTGAACAGCCCCAGGGTTCCCTCTCCTCCTGACTGGCATGAGACCTCCCAGCAGCACCATAAAGAGCCCGCCAAGCCCAGTTGTGAATTCCGCCTCTCCCGCTTTCTCACTGTGGCACTTTGAGAAAGTCACTAACCTCTCAGAGCCTCCGGTCACCTCATCTTTACAATGGGCTCATCATAGCTGCCTTGCAGGTGGGACCAGGGTGAGGGAAGTGAGACACCTAGGGTGTGGAATTTAAGGAGGCACTTGCTTCCGGCACCAGGCAAGTACAAACTCAGGCTTGGAGCTGCTGCACGGCCTCCTTAAATTTTGTGACCACAGTGCCTCACTGTCCTCACCCTAGTCCTGGTCCTGCCTGAGTTTCTTTTTCTTTTCTTGTTTTTCTTTTGAGACAGAGTCTCACACTGTCGGCCAGCCTGGAGTGCAGTGGCGGGATCTTGGCTCACTGCAACCTGTGCCTCCTGGGTTACAGTAATTCTCCTGCCTCAGCCTCCTGAGGAGCTGGGAATACAGGTGTGCGCCACCACACCCAGCTGATTTTTGTATTTTTAGTAGAGATGGGGTTTCACTGTGTTGGCCAGCCTGGTCTGGAACTGCTGACCTCAGGTGATCTGCCTGCCTCAGCCTCCCAAAGTGCTAGGATTACAGGCGTGAGCCACCGCGCCTGGCCCCTGAGTTTCAATTAAGGCCATGCAAGGTACACCTGGCACATGGAGGGCTTTACTATGCATACTCCTTTCCTTACCTGTCAGGTAAACCCAGGAAGTAGGCACCTGGATCCAGGGCTGGCTGTACCCCAGCTTCTCAAACTGCAAAGAAACATGACCTGGAGTGAGAACACGTGGTTCAGGGGCTGAAGTGGAAAGGCCACATGCTCCCTCTACCGGGGACCTGCAGAGGTACCTCCTGTCTCCCCTCGAACCCACACCAGGGGGCAGACCCTGCAGCCAACCCCAAGCCTGTGCCAGTCTTGAAATGAAATCTGCACCTTGACCCAGAAAACCCAAGGAGGAATTGAAAACATGTGATAGTTAAAAAAATTTTTTTTTTTTTTTGCAGAGATCAGGGGTCTTGATGTGTTGCTCAGGCTGGTCTCGAACTCCTGGCCTCAGGTGATCCTCCTGCCTCAGCCTCCCAAAGTGCTGGGATTACAGGCATAAGCCATTACACCGGCAGGGTAGCTTTTTAACTTGAGATCATTAACATAATTTAATTATCACCTACATCTGTCTATACCTAGAGACACTCCAAGGCATTTATGTAGAATCTGATTTTTCCAGAATTGACTTTTCTGTTATTAAAGAGAAAAAATAAGCAACAACACAGCATGTGTGTGGAGGGTGGTAGGAGATGCAGCAGAAATGGGCTGGCATGGGATAAGGTGAGCTCTTCACTGGCATAAAAACTTTCCAGGTCAGGAGAAAACCTGTGTCCTTTAGCCTGGGTTTTCTGGTCTACCCCTTCCATGCAAGCCTGGCTGCTAGGAGTCTGGGCTGCTCAGAGAGGATGTCAGAGTTCCCGGACTGCCATGTGGGGAGGCCCCAAAGCCAAACACCTCCCTTGCGCTTTTTTCTCTTCCACATGCCTCCTTCTGAGCCTCAACACGTAACGGGTGGCTCATAAGCAAAACTCCACAGGGCTAGAAGCCAACATAAGTCTGGAAGCATCGAGACCAGCCTGGCCAACATGGTGAAACCCTGTCTCTACTAAAAATGCAAAAATTAGCCGAGCAGGGTGGCGTGCACCTGTAATCCCAGCTACTCAGGAGGCTGAGGCAGGAGAATCACTTGAACCCGGGAGGCAGAGGTTGCAGTGAGCTGAGATGGCACCACTGCACTCCAGCCTGAGTGACAGAGTGAGACTGTCTCAAAAAAAAAAAAACAACAAAAAAACGAAATAAAACAAACGCCTGGAAGCAGGGTGGAAGGGAACTGCAGGTAACTGAGGAGCACATGTCGCCTCTCAAGGGCTCCAGCCAGTTCCAATGTTGCCAGAGCTGTTTTTTTAAAAGATTGATTTTTAGAGATAGGGTCTTGTTCTGTTACCCAGGCTGGAGTGCAGTGGTGCAATCATAGCTCACTGCAGCCTTGAACTCCTGGGCTCGAGAGATCCTCCCGCCTCAGCTGCCCAAGTAGCTGGGACCACAGGTGCGCCAACATCATGCCCGCCTAATTGAATTTTTATTTTTGCAGAGATGGAGGGCCTCGCTTTGTTGCCCAGGTTGGTCTCAAACTCCTGGCCTCAAGCAATCCTCCTGTGTTAGCCTCCCAAAGTGCTGGGATTACAGATGTGAGCCACCTCGCTGGGAAAAGAGTTGGTTGTTAATGTGAAATCTTCTGGCTTTTTGGAAATAGAAAAGCACAAGAAGGGCGCAGTGGCTCACGCCTGTAATCCTAGCACTCTGGGAGGCCGAGGCAGGTGGATCACTTGAGGTCAGGAGTTTGAGACCAGCCTGGCCAACATGGTGAAACCCCATCTCTACTCAAAATATAAAAAATTAGCCGGGCGTGGTGGCGTGTGCCTGTAATCCCAGCTACTCCGGAGGCTGAGGCATGAGAATTGCTTGAACTTGGGAGGTGGAGGTTGCAGTGAGCCGAGATTGTGCCACTGGACTCCAGCCTGGGTGACAAGGTAAAACTCTGTCTCAAAAAATTAATAAAAAGGAAGAGAAGGTCAGGCATCCCAGAATGATCATTCGGGGTGGGTGGGCATCTGGGCACCTACCAGCGGGGCCATCCACTCAAAGAGGTTGACGCTTTCCCCATCGTTGATGTAGTACGCCTGCCCACTCTGAAGGGGACAATGTGGGAGGGGACGGTCAGCCTTCACCCCAGCAGCCTGCCCCACCCTTCCAGATGGCTCCCAGCAGCCGCTCCAACCCTGAGTTCTCTGGAGCAGTCCCAATACCTGAGGACACACCTAAGCTATTCCCTGTGAATTCCAGGACGACCACACTGACTGGCTGTGTGACCTCCATGGAGTTGCTTAACCTCTCTGTACTTCAGTTTCTTCATCTGAGAAATGGGAGGATAATAATGGGATCTCCCTCTTGGACTATTGTGAAGATTAAATGCGACAATATGTGTGGAGGCTTAGCATTTGGCAACTGTTATTCTGGGATCAACAACGCCAACCTCACATGGCCATAGAGAAGAGCTAAAGATGCTCTATAAAGAACTCCGCACCCCACCTACCTGCTTCCCCCCAGTCCCACCAGCCTTCTTAAGTTGGGGGGAAATCTTGTCAGAAATCCCCTAGGGATGGGGCGCTCTGCCTGCAGCCCTGTGGGGAAGGTGGTTGGGGGAGTCAGAGGGGACTCACAGCCACGTAGCCCTTGGCCGCGGTGAGGGCCTCGGACGCCAGCATGTGTGCCTGCACCAGATTGTGTACGTGGACCCAGTTCATCCGTGCCTTGCGGTCCCCAAATCGGAACATGAACAGCCTCTTCTTGATGTAGCCCTGGGGAGAGGGGTGGGTGATAAACACAGGCTTGTGTCCGGAGTGGCTTTACATTCCATCTAGATGCTGATGGCTTCCCAGGTTCTAGCTCCAGGTCAGGCCCCTCTGTTCCAGGCTCATGTATCCAGTGCTCTCTGAATATCAACAACGGGTTGTCTAACAGAAAACTCAAACTCACCAGCTCCTGGAGCAAGTATCTGATCATCTCTCCCACCCCGCTGCTCCCTCCCTTCCCAGTGGACCGGTCAGTTCACTCTACCACTCAGGTTAAAACCCTAAAGCCACCTTTGATTCCCCTTTGTTTTACACGCCATGTCCAACCCACCTGCAAATCCATTGGCTCAACTGTTAAAATCTGTCCAGAATCTGATAGCTTCTCACCACTCTGACAGCCACCCTCCTCTCACCTGGACACCACAGTTGCTTCCTAACTGGTCCTCCTCTGTCCACCCTCAGCCCCTATAGTCTGTTCTCTGCCCAGCCAGGCAGATCTTTCGATTGTTTCCTTTTTTTGAGACAGATTCTTGCTGTGTTATCCAGACTGGAGTGCAGTGGCAAGATCTTGGTCACTGCAAACTGCATCCCCTGGGTTGATGCAATTCTCCTGCCTCAGCCTCCCAAGTAGCTGGAATTACAGGCACACACCACCACGCTCGGCTAATTTTTGTATTTTTAGTAGAGACAGGGTTTCACCATGTTGGCCAGATTGGTCTCAAACTTCTGACCTCAGGTGATCCACCCATCTTGGCCTCCCAAAGTGCTGGTATTACAGATGTGAGCCACCGCACCGGGCCAGATCCTTTGATTCTTTTATATTCTTTTAGAGACAGGGTCGGGCTCTGTTGCCCACACTGGAGTGCAGTGGTGCAATCACTGCAGCCTCGAACTCCCATGCTCAAGCGATCCTCCTGCCTTGGCCTCCCAAGTAGCTGGGACTATAGATGAACACCACCACACCTGGATACTTTTTAAATTTTTTTGTAGAGATGAGGATCTCACTATGTTGCCCAGGCTGGTCTTGAACTCCTGGGCTCAGGCAATCTTCCTGCCTCAGCTTCCCAAAGTGCTGGGATTACAGACATGAGCCAGCGTGCCCAGCCAGGGATCGTTTTATTTTTAGAGATAGAGTCTCTGTGTGTCACCCAGTCTGGAGTGCAGTGGTGCAATCATAGCTTGCAGCCTTGAAATCCTGGGCTCAAGGGATCTTCCCATCTCAGCCTCCCAAAATGCTGAGATTATAGGCATGTGCTTCTGTGCCCAGCCAGGAGGACCTTTAAAAATTCTAAGTACAACTATGTTGTTCCATGGCTCAGAACCTTCCGGGGGCACCCATCCTGCTAGGCTGGAAGCTGAAGTCCTGACAATGGCTGTCAAACCCTTCCTGATCTGGCCCTAGCTCCTCTGTGACTTCATCTCCTACCAAACCCCCTCACTCGCTCCACCACAGCTGCACCGCCCCTTTGCTCTTCCTGGACACTGCTGCAGGTTCCCGTCTCAGGGCTTTGGATGAGCTGTTCCCACTGTCCGGAAGGTATTTGGAGGAAGAGCCTTTCAGACTTTTTCACCTCTGTCAAATGGATGCTCAAATGTCCCTTTCTAAATGAGTCCCTCCCTGACTACCTGACAAGCCCAATTCCCTCACCCTACTTCACTTTTTCCTTTTCTCCACAGTGCCTGGCATCTTTTTTTTTTGAGATGAAGTTTCGCTTTTGTTGCCCAGGCTGGAGTGCAACGGCACAATCTCGGCTCACTGCAACCTCCGCCTCCCAGGTTCAAGTGATTCTCCTGCCTCAGCCTCCTGAGTAGCTAGGATCACAGGTGCCCATCACCACGCCCAACTAATTTTTTTTTTTTTTGAGGCGGAGTCTCACTCTGTCTCCCAGGCTGGAGTGCAGTAGTGTGATCTTGGCTCACTGCAGCCTCTGCCTCTGGGTTCAAACAATTCTCGTGCCTCAGCCTCCCGAGTAGCTGGGATTACAGACGGCTGCCACCACGCCTGGCTAATTTTTGTATTTTTAGTAGAGATGGGATTTCACCATGATAGCCAGGCTGGTCTCGATCTCCTGACCTCAGTTGATCCATCCCTGTCGGCCTCCCAAAGTGCTGGGAATATAGGCGTGAGCCACTGCACTTGGCCTGAACATACCTTAAAATTTAACATGTTCATTGTTTATTATCTGTCTCTTCATGTGAGAAGATAAACCCCACAAGGACAGGAATCATCTGTTTTGTTCACTGATCTGTCCTCAAACCTAGAACAGTGCAGGGCACATACTAGGAGTTCATAAGCATTCGTTGAATGAATGAATAAATGAATGGGGAGAGAGTCACTGGGTTGACCACATTCCTTAAGAACCCAGTTAACTCAAAAGAAAAAAAAATGATTGCTGGCTCCAGTGGTTCACGCCTGTCATCCCAGCAACTTGGGAGGCTGAGGCAGGAGGATTGGTTGAGGCCATGAATTTGAGACCAGCTTGGGCAACATAATGAGACCCTATCTCTACAAAAAATAAAAATTGTCAATCAGGCCTGGTTGTGCACACTTATAGTCACACCTACTCAGAAGGCAGGAGGATCACTTGAGTCCAGGAGGTGGAGGCTGCAGTGAGCCATGATCACACCATTGCACTCTTGCCTGGGTGATACAGTGAGACCCTGACTGTAAACAAAAAGACATATAGCTAAGCAGAGGAATGTTTTGAAACTGCAGACTGGAACTTCTCCCCACCAATAACTCTGGCTCCTCATGATCCCGCCCTCCCAGATCAGATCCAGCCACAGGGACCTCTTGCTGCTTCCTAAAACAGTCATGATCTTTCTCACTTCCAGATTTGTGCCCAAGCTGTCCCCTCTGTTTGGCTTGTCTTCTCTCTACCACTTCGTGTCCTTGGTTAATTCCTTTTTCTTTTTTCAAACAACATAGACATCACTTCCTCCAGGGAGCCCTCCTGAGTTTCCCCTGCCAGGCCCATCTTTTTGTGCTCCTCTCTCCACAGCCCTCCACACATTGAAGCTGTGACTGTGGTGTCTGTCTCCCTGAGAAATTTGAGGACAGGGCCTATAGCCCCTTGTAGCTATATTTCTGGCACCCGACCCTTTAGAGGCTTTCTGTATGAAGACACTTGTGCTCCCAGCATGGAAAAAACTATCCAGGCTTCAGGGAGCTCACGTGGAAGTGAGGGCAATAGGCTCTCTTCTGCCTTTTTGGGGTCAAAATTCTATCGCTGCTCTATCCGTGCCTTGCCTTGGCTGGTACACTCTGAGCGCTCTGTTCCTGCCAGGAGCTCCAAGGGGCCTGTGGATCAGTGGGGGCAGGGACATCTTGTAGAACTGAGAGTTCCAGGCTCAGGACACTTAGCCTCGAGACTGATGCAGGGACCATGGGCTGGGAGGGCCCGACCAGTGTGCACCTCGGCCAAGATCCTTCTCTGACTTGGGTCCTGAAGGCGGGGATGACGTACCGCCACACGGGGCAGGTGCCTCTGCTCTTCAGGGCCGTAGATCCCTGGAGGCCGGAGCACACACGTCCGAAGAGTGCCTCCTCCTAGCACACAGGGAAGCGTGGTCAGGGGTCAGGGGAGGAGCAGCCCACAGGGAGAGGGAGAGAGAGGCCACCTCCATCTGCTGATGCTTACCTGGACAGGCTAGAGGGGAAGACCGGCCCAGGGGCTTCCTCGTTTAATTTATTATTCTCTTAGTCATTCAACAGACACTATTCAGAGTCTCACTCCCACCTCCAATCCCCCTGCCCCCCACCCTGGATGGATCCTGTGAAGAATGTAAGGATGACCAATAAATTGTCCCTGCCCTCCCAGTGCTCACAGTGCAGTCACAGAGGTAAGAGCCAGATGCAAACATCTGCATAGCCGGTCTGTTTACCAAGCACTCAGCAGAGTGATTTTCTCTGATGCCCCTTGAGAGTACTACTGTGCCCAGTTTACAGATGCACATAGATGCACACGCCCTCATGCCCATAGCTCTTGGTCTCTCTTTTTCCTTTTTCTTCTTCTTTTTTTTTTTTTTGAGATGGAATCTTGCTCTGCTGCACAGGCTGCAGTGCAGTGGCACAGTCTTGGCTCACTGCAACCTCCATCTCCCGGGTTCAAGCAATTTTCCTGCCTTAGCCTCCCAAGTAGCTGGGATTACAGGCGCCCACAACCATGCCCAGCTAATTTTTGTATTTTTTAGTAGAGACGGGGTTTCACCATGTTGGCAAGGCTGGTCTTGAACTCCTGACCTCAGATGATCCACCCGCCTCGGCCTCCTGAAGTGCTAGTATTACAGGCATGAGCCACGGTGCCCAGCCTTGTTCTCTCCTTTTTCTAATCATCAGTTGGATAAGGACCAGGAGAGGTCCTTATGTATAGATAAGGACTATATCATAGATATCTAAGAGACAAGGACTCTCGGAGAGGTCCTTCTATGTTCCTGGTGCTCTGATATGCCAAGATTGGAGATGTTACAGTCTCTGCCTATGGATAAAAGAACCACAGCTCAGAGAAGGGATGTGATTTGCTTCCAGTCACACAGATCAGCGCAGTGGAGCTGAGATGGGGACCTGAGGTCCACACCGTTTCCACTAATACCTCCGCTTCTCAGCGGTAAGGCAAACAGTGAACCCTGTCTTTTAGCCAACTCAGCCTTGGTTTCCTCACATGGAAATGGGTGCTTTGGAAGTGGCAGCAGCTGCTACACTTTCCAATCAATGGAGAAAGGAAAGAGCCGGGGTCTGTACCCCTTTCACTGCTCTATCTCAGCGGAGCTCCCCAGACCCTGACAGAGTTCAGTCTAGGGCTTCCCAAATTCTCCACTGGAGGGACCC